>NC_134516.1:12358973-12683519 GCF_027942865.1 Odontesthes bonariensis | reverse complement strand
CATGGGGAGATTGCCCCACTAGAACAGAAAAGATGAGCAACAGGTGCATTAGCAATCAAATCCAATTCATTAAAATGAAAATGAGTCCAAGTCATACATACAAAGCCAATTCCAAGAGATTTTCCAGGCTAAGGAAAGCAACAGGTGTTCAATATACATATCCGGTCTTGAATAGTTCAAAATAAGTCGCTGTCTGCGGGATTGTATTTGTTTACTTGTACATCTCAGTATTCTTAATGTGAAGTTTGATGGAACAGCGCCCCCTGTTGGTTAAAAAAAAAACACTTACAGCACCTGGTATTCCCAGGCGGTCTCCCATCCAAGTACTAACCAGGCCCGACCCTGCTTAGCTTCCGAGATTGGACGAGATCGGGCGTGTTCAGGGTGGTATGGCCGTAAGCGAGAGACGCAGTGGCAAATGACGCTTTCATAGATGCACAAACAACATCTAGTATTGTGTTCTGACTTGTAAGCGACAATGTTACTGTTTCAAATAGACGCAATTTATGATGATTTCAACTAATTAAGCAGCTTCGCTCTCTCTGTGTGACGATGAACACAAAAGTACACACAGGGAACAGAAGACAGGACACTAAGCTATCTGAGAGTCCCATTTTCAGCTGCAGAGAAGAAACACATGAGAGAAGAACGTGTGCAGGATCAACATCAGCCTCTCAGGCCAATTATGTGTAAAACTGGAAGACACGTATCATTCCAGCAGCTATATAATAGATATTTGTCACAGTGTCCTTCGCTTACGGCCATACCACCCTGAACACGCCCGATCTCGTCCGATCTCGGAAGCTAAGCAGGGTCGGGCCTGGTTAGTACTTGGATGGGAGACCGCCTGGGAATACCAGGTGCTGTAAGCTTTTTCAATTCCCTCTACAACCTGCAGGGGGCGCTGCTGCTCAGTCAGTCAGAAACGTTCTCTTTTACTTTTCATTTAACAGTAGATCAGAACAACTTCCTCTCTCATACTGAGAACACACTAAATTAACACCTCCTGTCTGTGCTCAAGCCTTTCACGCTTGTCACTATCTTTGTCAAAAAACTGGATGCAGAGTTTACAAGGAGTTGCATTTTCAGTTACGTGGGTACTGAGTGATTGATGACATGTGACCTAATGTGCTTACAAACTTAATTAGTCATGATGGCTTTTGATCATACGAGCATCAAGTATCCAATCATTTAGTTTTCAAGCTAATTATGCATAATGTGTACTTTAGGCAGCAAAAGACTTAAGTCTTAATTTGGTATCATTTGTTAAGTGGAAGCTGTGGACAGGTTAGTTAGAAAACTCCTCCTTTAATTCATTGTGTATTAAAGGACATGTACGCTGAAGAGAAACTGATTTTGGGGATCTGTGCTCAAACTCTTTTGACCAAATGAAAAGTCAGAAGACTTTACTTTTTGGCTCCTGTTTATGTGCTAAAAGACTCACAGGTGAGAAAGTGGTAAATGAAATAAAAACTAAATGTAAACATAGAACTTGCTCACTATCGCAGTAAATGACTCTGTAGCTCCTTTGCACGAGACGTGAGGACAGTGAACTCACCATGTTCACCAGGGTCTGCAGGCCTGCCAGGCGCGTCATAAATAGCACGATGAGCATGAAGAAAGACTTCTCTATTGGCCGTGAGACCCGACACTCAACTGTTGGGACATGGATTGGTCCTCACACTGTAGATAACTAACATGGGGAGATTGCCCCACTAGAACAGAAAAGATGAGCAACAGGTGCATTAGCAATCAAATCCAATTCATTAAAATGAAAATGAGTCCAAGTCATACATACAAAGCCAATTCCAAGAGATTTTCCAGGCTAAGGAAAGCAACAGGTGTTCAATATACATATCCGGTCTTGAATAGTTCAAAATAAGTCGCTGTCTGCGGGATTGTATTTGTTTACTTGTACATCTCAGTATTCTTAATGTGAAGTTTGATGGAACAGCGCCCCCTGTTGGTTAAAAAAAAAACACTTACAGCACCTGGTATTCCCAGGCGGTCTCCCATCCAAGTACTAACCAGGCCCAACCCTGCTTAGCTTCCGAGATTGGACGAGATCGGGCGTGTTCAGGGTGGTATGGCCGTAAGCGAGAGACGCAGTGGCAAATGACGCTTTCATAGATGCACAAACAACATCTAGTATTGTGTTCTGACTTGTAAGCGACAATGTTACTGTTTCAAATAGACGCAATTTATGATGATTTCAACTAATTAAGCAGCTTCGCTCTCTCTGTGTGACGATGAACACAAAAGTACACACAGGGAACAGAAGACAGGACACTAAGCTATCTGAGAGTCCCATTTTCAGCTGCAGAGAAGAAACACATGAGAGAAGAACGTGTGCAGGATCAACATCAGCCTCTCAGGCCAATTATGTGTAAAACTGGAAGACACGTATCATTCCAGCAGCTATATAATAGATATTTGTCACAGTGTCCTTCGCTTACGGCCATACCACCCTGAACACGCCCGATCTCGTCCGATCTCGGAAGCTAAGCAGGGTCGGGCCTGGTTAGTACTTGGATGGGAGACCGCCTGGGAATACCAGGTGCTGTAAGCTTTTTCAATTCCCTCTACAACCTGCAGGGGGCGCTGCTGCTCAGTCAGTCAGAAACGTTCTCTTTTACTTTTCATTTAACAGTAGATCAGAACAACTTCCTCTCTCATACTGAGAACACACTAAATTAACACCTCCTGTCTGTGCTCAAGCCTTTCACGCTTGTCACTATCTTTGTCAAAAAACTGGATGCAGAGTTTACAAGGAGTTGCATTTTCAGTTACGTGGGTACTGAGTGATTGATGACATGTGACCTAATGTGCTTACAAACTTAATTAGTCATGATGGCTTTTGATCATACGAGCATCAAGTATCCAATCATTTAGTTTTCAAGCTAATTATGCATAATGTGTACTTTAGGCAGCAAAAGACTTAAGTCTTAATTTGGTATCATTTGTTAAGTGGAAGCTGTGGACAGGTTAGTTAGAAAACTCCTCCTTTAATTCATTGTGTATTAAAGGACATGTACGCTGAAGAGAAACTGATTTTGGGGATCTGTGCTCAAATTCTTTTGACCAAATGAAAAGTCAGAAGACTTTACTTTTTGGCTCCTGTTTATGTGATAAAAGACTCACAGGTGAGAAAGTGGTAAATGAAATAAAAACTAAATGTAAACATAGAACTTGCTCACTATCGCAGTAAATGACTCTGTAGCTCCTTTGCACGAGACGTGAGGACAGTGAACTCACCATGTTCACCAGGGTCTGCAGGCCTGCCAGGCGCGTCATAAATAGCACGATGAGCATGAAGAAAGACTTCTCTATTGGCCGTGAGACCCGACACTCAACTGTTGGGACATGGATTGGTCCTCACACTGTAGATAACTAACATGGGGAGATTGCCCCACTAGAACAGAAAAGATGAGCAACAGGTGCATTAGCAATCAAATCCAATTCATTAAAATGAAAATGAGTCCAAGTCATACATACAAAGCCAATTCCAAGAGATTTTCCAGGCTAAGGAAAGCAACAGGTGTTCAATATACATATCCGGTCTTGAATAGTTCAAAATAAGTCGCTGTCTGTGGGATTGTATTTGTTTACTTGTACATCTCAGTATTCTTAATGTGAAGTTTGATGGAACAGCGCCCCCTGTTGGTTAAAAAAAAAACACTTACAGCACCTGGTATTCCCAGGCGGTCTCCCATCCAAGTACTAACCAGGCCCGACCCTGCTTAGCTTCCGAGATCGGACGAGATCTGGCGTGTTCAGGGTGGTATGGCCGTAAGCGAGAGACGCAGTGGCAAATGACGCTTTCATAGATGCACAAACAACATCTAGTATTGTGTTCTGACTTGTAAGCGACAATGTTACTGTTTCAAATAGACGCAATTTATGATGATTTCAACTAATTAAGCAGCTTCGCTCTCTCTGTGTGACGATGAACACAAAAGTACACACAGGGAACAGAAGACAGGACACTAAGCTATCTGAGAGTCCCATTTTCAGCTGCAGAGAAGAAACACATGAGAGAAGAACGTGTGCAGGATCAACATCAGCCTCTCAGGCCAATTATGTGTAAAACTGGAAGACACGTATCATTCCAGCAGCTATATAATAGATATTTGTCACAGTGTCCTTCGCTTACGGCCATACCACCCTGAACACGCCCGATCTCGTCCGATCTCGGAAGCTAAGCAGGGTCGGGCCTGGTTAGTACTTGGATGGGAGACCGCCTGGGAATACCAGGTGCTGTAAGCTTTTTCAATTCCCTCTACAACCTGCAGGGGGCGCTGCTGCTCAGTCAGTCAGAAACGTTCTCTTTTACTTTTCATTTAACAGTAGATCAGAACAACTTCCTCTCTCATACTGAGAACACACTAAATTAACACCTCCTGTCTGTGCTCAAGCCTTTCACGCTTGTCACTATCTTTGTCAAAAAACTGGATGCAGAGTTTACAAGTAGTTGCATTTTCAGTTACGTGGGTACTGAGTGATTGATGACATGTGACCTAATGTGCTTACAAACTTAATTAAGTCATGATGGCTTTTGATCATACGAGCATCAAGTATCCAATCATTTAGTTTTCAAGCTAATTATGCATAATGTGTACTTTAGGCAGCAAAAGACTTAAGTCTTAATTTGGTATCATTTGTTAAGTGGAAGCTGTGGACAGGTTAGTTAGAAAACTCCTCCTTTAATTCATTGTGTATTAAAGGACATGTACGCTGAAGAGAAACTGATTTTGGGGATCTGTGCTCAAACTCTTTTGACCAAATGAAAAGTCAGAAGACTTTACTTTTTGGCTCCTGTTTATGTGATAAAAGACTCACAGGTGAGAAAGTGGTAAATGAAATAAAAACTAAATGTAAACATAGAACTTGCTCACTATCGCAGTAAATGACTCTGTAGCTCCTTTGCACGAGACGTGAGGACAGTGAACTCACCATGTTCACCAGGGTCTGCAGGCCTGCCAGGCGCGTCATAAATAGCACGATGAGCATGAAGAAAGACTTCTCTATTGGCCGTGAGACCCGACACTCAACTGTTGGGACATGGATTGGTCCTCACACTGTAGATAACTAACATGGGGAGATTGCCCCACTAGAACAGAAAAGATGAGCAACAGGTGCATTAGCAATCAAATCCAATTCATTAAAATGAAAATGAGTCCAAGTCATACATACAAAGCCAATTCCAAGAGATTTTCCAGGCTAAGGAAAGCAACAGGTGTTCAATATACATATCCGGTCTTGAATAGTTCAAAATAAGTCGCTGTCTGTGGGATTGTATTTGTTTACTTGTACATCTCAGTATTCTTAATGTGAAGTTTGATGGAACAGCGCCCCCTGTTGGTTAAAAAAAAAACACTTACAGCACCTGGTATTCCCAGGCGGTCTCCCATCCAAGTACTAACCAGGCCCGACCCTGCTTAGCTTCCGAGATCGGACGAGATCGGGCGTGTTCAGGGTGGTATGGCCGTAAGCGAGAGACGCAGTGGCAAATGACGCTTTCATAGATGCACAAACAACATCTAGTATTGTGTTCTGACTTGTAAGCGACAATGTTACTGTTTCAAATAG
The DNA here is from genome assembly GCF_027942865.1 of Odontesthes bonariensis. NCBI lineage: Eukaryota > Metazoa > Chordata > Actinopteri > Atheriniformes > Atherinopsidae > Odontesthes > Odontesthes bonariensis. Next base: position 12,677,930 of record NC_134516.1, on the reverse strand, counting down.
ACGCAATTTATGATGATTTCAACTAATTAAGCAGCTTCGCTCTCTCTGTGTGACGATGAACACAAAAGTACACACAGGGAACAGAAGACAGGACACTAAGCTATCTGAGAGTCCCATTTTCAGCTGCAGAGAAGAAACACATGAGAGAAGAACGTGTGCAGGATCAACATCAGCCTCTCAGGCCAATTATGTGTAAAACTGGAAGACACGTATCATTCCAGCAGCTATATAATAGATATTTGTCACAGTGTCCTTAGCTTACGGCCATACCACCCTGAACATGCCCGATCTCGTCCGATCTCGGAAGCTAAGCAGGGTCGGGCCTGGTTAGTACTTGGATGGGAGACCGCCTGGGAATACCAGGTGCTGTAAGCTTTTTCAATTCCCTCTACAACCTGCAGGGGGCGCTGCTGCTCAGTCAGTCAGAAACGTTCTCTTTTACTTTTCATTTAACAGTAGATCAGAACAACTTCCTCTCTCATACTGAGAACACACTAAATTAACACCTCCTGTCTGTGCTCAAGCCTTTCACGCTTGTCACTATCTTTGTCAAAAAACTGGATGCAGAGTTTACAAGGAGTTGCATTTTCAGTTACGTGGGTACTGAGTGATTGATGACATGTGACCTAATGTGCTTACAAACTTAATTAGTCATGATGGCTTTTGATCATACGAGCATCAAGTATCCAATCATTTAGTTTTCAAGCTAATTATGCATAATGTGTACTTTAGGCAGCAAAAGACTTAAGTCTTAATTTGGTATCATTTGTTAAGTGGAAGCTGTGGACAGGTTAGTTAGAAAACTCCTCCTTTAATTCATTGTGTATTAAAGGACATGTACGCTGAAGAGAAACTGATTTTGGGGATCTGTGCTCAAACTCCTTTGACCAAATGAAAAGTCAGAAGACTTTACTTTTTGGCTCCTGTTTATGTGATAAAAGACTCACAGGTGAGAAAGTGGTAAATGAAATAAAAACTAAATGTAAACATAGAACTTGCTCACTATCGCAGTAAATGACTCTGTAGCTCCTTTGCACGAGACGTGAGGACAGTGAACTCACCATGTTCACCAGGGTCTGCAGGCCTGCCAGGCGCGTCATAAATAGCACGATGAGCATGAAGAAAGACTTCTCTATTGGCCGTGAGACCCGACACTCAACTGTTGGGACATGGATTGGTCCTCACACTGTAGATAACTAACATGGGGAGATTGCCCCACTAGAACAGAAAAGATGAGCAACAGGTGCATTAGCAATCAAATCCAATTCATTAAAATGAAAATGAGTCCAAGTCATACATACAAAGCCAATTCCAAGAGATTTTCCAGGCTAAGGAAAGCAACAGGTGTTCAATATACATATCCGGTCTTGAATAGTTCAAAATAAGTCGCTGTCTGTGGGATTGTATTTGTTTACTTGTACATCTCAGTATTCTTAATGTGAAGTTTGATGGAACAGCGCCCCCTGTTGGTTAAAAAAAAACACTTACAGCACCTGGTATTCCCAGGCGGTCTCCCATCCAAGTACTAACCAGGCCCGACCCTGCTTAGCTTCCGAGATCGGACGAGATCGGGCGTGTTCAGGGTGGTATGGCCGTAAGCGAGAGAAGCAGTCGCAAATGACGCTTTCATAGATGCACAATCAACATCTAGTATTGTGTTCTGACTTGTAAGCGACAATGTTACTGTTTCAAATAGACGCAATTTATGATGATTTCAACTAATTAAGCAGCTTCGCTCTCTCTGTGTGACGATGAACACAAAAGTACACACAGGGAACAGAAGACAGGACACTAAGCTATCTGAGAGTCCCATTTTCAGCTGCAGAGAAGAAACACATGAGAGAAGAACGTGTGCAGGATCAACATCAGCCTCTCAGGCCAATTATGTGTAAAACTGGAAGACACGTATCATTCCAGCAGCTGTATAATAGATATTTGTCACAGTGTCCTTCGCTTACGGCCATACCACCCTGAACACGCCCGATCTCGTCCGATCTCGGAAGCTAAGCAGGGTCGGGCCTGGTTAGTACTTGGATGGGAGACCGCCTGGGAATACCAGGTGCTGTAAGCTTTTTCAATTCCCTCTACAACCTGCAGGGGGCGCTGCTGCTCAGTCAGTCAGAAACGTTCTCTTTTACTTTTCATTTAACAGTAGATCAGAACAACTTCCTCTCTCATACTGAGAACACACTAAATTAACACCTCCTGTCTGTGCTCAAGCCTTTCACGCTTGTCACTATCTTTGTCAAAAAACTGGATGCAGAGTTTACAAGGAGTTGCATTTTCAGTTACGTGGGTACTGAGTGATTGATGACATGTGACCTAATGTGCTTACAAACTTAATTAGTCATGATGGCTTTTGATCATACGAGCATCAAGTATCCAATCATTTAGTTTTCAAGCTAATTATGCATAATGTGTACTTTAGGCAGCAAAAGACTTAAGTCTTAATTTGGTATCATTTGTTAAGTGGAAGCTGTGGACAGGTTAGTTAGAAAACTCCTCCTTTAATTCATTGTGTATTAAAGGACATGTACGCTGAAGAGAAACTGATTTTGGGGATCTGTGCTCAAACTCCTTTGACCAAATGAAAAGTCAGAAGACTTTACTTTTTGGCTCCTGTTTATGTGATAAAAGACTCACAGGTGAGAAAGTGGTAAATGAAATAAAAACTAAATGTAAACATAGAACTTGCTCACTATCGCAGTAAATGACTCTGTAGCTCCTTTGCACGAGACGTGAGGACAGTGAACTCACCATGTTCACCAGGGTCTGCAGGCCTGCCAGGCGCGTCATAAATAGCACGATGAGCATGAAGAAAGACTTCTCTATTGGCCGTGAGACCCGACACTCAACTGTTGGGACATGGATTGGTCCTCACACTGTAGATAACTAACATGGGGAGATTGCCCCACTAGAACAGAAAAGATGAGCAACAGGTGCATTAGCAATCAAATCCAATTCATTAAAATGAAAATGAGTCCAAGTCATACATACAAAGCCAATTCCAAGAGATTTTCCAGGCTAAGGAAAGCAACAGGTGTTCAATATACATATCCGGTCTTGAATAGTTCAAAATAAGTCGCTGTCTGTGGGATTGTATTTGTTTACTTGTACATCTCAGTATTCTTAATGTGAAGTTTGATGGAACAGCGCCCCCTGTTGGTTAAAAAAAAAAACACTTACAGCACCTGGTATTCCCAGGCGGTCTCCCATCCAAGTACTAACCAGGCCCGACCCTGCTTAGCTTCCGAGATCGGACGAGATCTGGCGTGTTCAGGGTGGTATGGCCGTAAGCGAGAGACGCAGTGGCAAATGACGCTTTCATAGATGCACAAACAACATCTAGTATTGTGTTCTGACTTGTAAGCGACAATGTTACTGTTTCAAATAGACGCAATTTATGATGATTTCAACTAATTAAGCAGCTTCGCTCTCTCTGTGTGACGATGAACACAAAAGTACACACAGGGAACAGAAGACAGGACACTAAGCTATCTGAGAGTCCCATTTTCAGCTGCAGAGAAGAAACACATGAGAGAAGAACGTGTGCAGGATCAACATCAGCCTCTCAGGCCAATTATGTGTAAAACTGGAAGACACGTATCATTCCAGCAGCTATATAATAGATATTTGTCACAGTGTCCTTCGCTTACGGCCATACCACCCTGAACACGCCCGATCTCTTCCGATCTCGGAAGCTAAGCAGGGTCGGGCCTGGTTAGTACTTGGATGGGAGACCGCCTGGGAATACCAGGTGCTGTAAGCTTTTTCAATTCCCTCTACAACCTCCAGGGGGCGCTGCTGCTCAGTCAGTCAGAAACGTTCTCTTTTACTTTTCATTTAACAGTAGATCAGAACAACTTCCTCTCTCATACTGAGAACACACTAAATTAACACCTCCTGTCTGTGCTCAAGCCTTTCACGCTTGTCACTATCTTTGTCAAAAAACTGGATGCAGAGTTTACAAGTAGTTGCATTTTCAGTTACGTGGGTACTGAGTGATTGATGACATGTGACCTAATGTGCTTACAAACTTAATTAGTCATGATGGCTTTTGATCATACGAGCATTAAGTATCCAATCATTTAGTTTTCAAGCTAATTATGCATAATGTGTACTTTAGGCAGCAAAAGACTTAAGTCTTAATTTGGTATCATTTGTTAAGTGGAAGCTGTGGACAGGTTAGTTAGAAAACTCCTCCTTTAATTCATTGTGTATTAAAGGACATGTACGCTGAAGAGAAACTGATTTTGGGGATCTGTGCTCAAACTCTTTTGACCAAATGAAAAGTCAGAAGACTTTACTTTTTGGCTCCTGTTTATGTGATAAAAGACTCACAGGTGAGAAAGTGGTAAATGAAATAAAAACTAAATGTAAACATAGAACTTGCTCACTATCGCAGTAAATGACTCTGTAGCTCCTTTGCACGAGACGTGAGGACAGTGAACTCACCATGTTCACCAGGGTCTGCAGGCCTGCCAGGTGCGTCATAAATAGCACGATGAGCATGAAGAAAGACTTCTCTATTGGCCGTGAGACCCGACACTCAACTGTTGGGACATGGATTGGTCCTCACACTGTAGATAACTAACATGGGGAGATTGCCCCACTAGAACAGAAAAGATGAGCAACAGGTGCATTAGCAATCAAATCCAATTCATTAAAATGAAAATGAGTCCAAGTCATACATACAAAGCCAATTCCAAGAGATTTTCCAGGCTAAGGAAAGCAACAGGTGTTCAATATACATATCCGGTCTTGAATAGTTCAAAATAAGTCGCTGTCTGTGGGATTGTATTTGTTTACTTGTACATCTCAGTATTCTTAATGTGAAGTTTGATGGAACAGCGCCCCCTGTTGGTTAAAAAAAAACACTTACAGCACCTGGTATTCCCAGGCGGTCTCCCATCCAAGTACTAACCAGGCCCGACCCTGCTTAGCTTCCGAGATCGGACGAGATCGGGCGTGTTCAGGGTGGTATGGCCGTAAGCGAGAGAAGCAGTCGCAAATGACGCTTTCATAGATGCACAAACAACATCTAGTATTGTGTTCTGACTTGTAAGCGACAATGTTACTGTTTCAAATAGACGCAATTTATGATGATTTCAACTAATTAAGCAGCTTCGCTCTCTCTGTGTGACGATGAACACAAAAGTACACACAGGGAACAGAAGACAGGACACTAAGCTATCTGAGAGTCCCATTTTCAGCTGCAGAGAAGAAACACATGAGAGAAGAACGTGTGCAGGATCAACATCAGCCTCTCAGGCCAATTATGTGTAAAACTGGAAGACACGTATCATTCCAGCAGCTATATAATAGATATTTGTCACAGTGTCCTTCGCTTACGGCCATACCACCCTGAACACGCCCGATCTCGTCCGATCTCGGAAGCTAAGCAGGGTCGGGCCTGGTTAGTACTTGGATGGGAGACCGCCTGGGAATACCAGGTGCTGTAAGCTTTTTCAATTCCCTCTACAACCTGCAGGGGGCGCTGCTGCTCAGTCAGTCAGAAACGTTCTCTTTTACTTTTCATTTAACAGTAGATCAGAACAACTTCCTCTCTCATACTGAGAACACACTAAATTAACACCTCTTGTCTGTGCTCAAGCCTTTCACGCTTGTCACTATCTTTGTCAAAAAACTGGATGCAGAGTTTACAAGGAGTTGCATTTTCAGTTACGTGGGTACTGAGTGATTGATGACATGTGACCTAATGTGCTTACAAACTTAATTAGTCATGATGGCTTTTGATCATACGAGCATCAAGTATCCAATCATTTAGTTTTCAAGCTAATTATGCATAATGTGTACTTTAGGCAGCAAAAGACTTAAGTCTTAATTTGGTATCATTTGTTAAGTGGAAGCTGTGGACAGGTTAGTTAGAAAACTCCTTCTTTAATTCATTGTGTATTAAAGGACATGTACGCTGAAGAGAAACTGATTTTGGGGATCTGTGCTCAAATTCCTTTGACCAAATGAAAAGTCAGAAGACTTTACTTTTTGGCTCCTGTTTATGTGATAAAAGACTCACAGGTGAGAAAGTGGTAAATGAAATAAAAACTAAATGTAAACATAGAACTTGCTCACTATCGCAGTAAATGACTCTGTAGCTCCTTTGCACGAGACGTGAGGACAGTGAACTCACCATGTTCACCAGGGTCTGCAGGCCTGCCAGGCGCGTCATAAATAGCACGATGAGCATGAAGAAAGACTTCTCTATTGGCCGTGAGACCCGACACTCAACTGTTGGGACATGGATTGGTCCTCACACTGTAGATAACTAACATGGGGAGATTGCCCCACTAGAACAGAAAAGATGAGCAACAGGTGCATTAGCAATCAAATCCAATTCATTAAAATGAAAATGAGTCCAAGTCATACATACAAAGCCAATTCCAAGAGATTTTCCAGGCTAAGGAAAGCAACAGGTGTTCAATATACATATCCGGTCTTGAATAGTTCAAAATAAGTCGCTGTCTGTGGGATTGTATTTGTTTACTTGTACATCTCAGTATTCTTAATGTGAAGTTTGATGGAACAGCGCCCCCTGTTGGTTAAAAAAGCACTTACAGCACCTGGTATTCCCAGGCGGTCTCCCATCCAAGTACTAACCAGGCCCGACCCTGCTTGGCTTCCGAGATCGGACGAGATCAGGCGTGTTCAGGGTGGTATGGCCGTAAGCGAGGGAAGCAGTCGCAAATGACGCTTTCATAGATGCACAAACAACATCTATTATTGTGTTCTGACTTGTAAGCGACAATGTTACTGTTTCAAATAGACGCAATTTATGATGATTTCAACTAATTAAGCAGCTTCGCTCTCTCTGTGTGACGATGAACACAAAAGTACACACAGGGAACAGAAGACAGGACACTAAGCTATCTGAGAGTCCCATTTTCAGCTGCAGAGAAGAAACACATGAGAGAAGAAGAACGTGTGGAGGATCAACATCAGCCTCTCAGGCCAATTATGTGTAAAACTGGAAGACACGTATCATTCCAGCAGCTATATAATAGATATTTGTCACAGTGTCCTTTGCTTACGGCCATACCACCCTGAACACGCCCGATCTCGTCCGATCTCGGAAGCTAAGCAGGGTCGGGCCTGGTTAGTACTTGGATGGGAGACCGCCTGGGAATACCAGGTGCTGTAAGCTTTTTCAATTCCCTCTACAACCTGCAGGGGGCGCTGCTGCTCAGTCAGTCAGAAACGTTCTCTTTTACTTTTCATTTAACAGTAGATCAGAACAACTTCCTCTCTCATACTGAGAACACACTAAATTAACACCTCCTGTCTGTGCTCAAGCCTTTCACGCTTGTCACTATCTTTGTCAAAAAACTGGATGCAGAGTTTACAAGGAGTTGCATTTTCAGTTACGTGGGTACTGAGTGATTGATGACATGTGACCTAATGTGCTTACAAACTTAATTAGTCATGATGGCTTTTGATCATACGAGCATCAAGTATCCAATCATTTAGTTTTCAAGCTAATTATGCATAATGTGTACTTTAGGCAGCAAAAGACTTAAGTCTTAATTTGGTATCATTTGTTAAGTGGAAGCTGTGGACAGGTTAGTTAGAAAACTCCTCCTTTAATTCATTGTGTATTAAAGGACATGTACGCTGAAGAGAAACTGATTTTGGGGATCTGTGCTCAAATTCTTTTGACCAAATGAAAAGTCAGAAGACTTTACTTTTTGGCTCCTGTTTATGTGCTAAAAGACTCACAGGTGAGAAAGTGGTAAATGAAATAAAAACTAAATGTAAACATAGAACTTGCTCACTATCGCAGTAAATGACTCTGTAGCTCCTTTGCACGAGACGTGAGGACAGTGAACTCACCATGTTCACCAGGGTCTGCAGGCCTGCCAGGCGCGTCATAAATAGCACGATGAGCATGAAGAAAGACTTCTCTATTGGCCGTGAGACCCGACACTCAACTGTTGGGACATGGATTGGTCCTCACACTGTAGATAACTAACATGGGGAGATTGCCCCACTAGAACAGAAAAGATGAGCAACAGGTGCATTAGCAATCAAATCCAATTCATTAAAATGAAAATGAGTCCAAGTCATACATACAAAGCCAATTCCAAGAGATTTTCCAGGCTAAGGAAAGCAACAGGTGTTCAATATACATATCCGGTCTTGAATAGTTCAAAATAAGTCGCTGTCTGTGGGATTGTATTTGTTTACTTGTACATCTCAGTATTCTTAATGTGAAGTTTGATGGAACAGCGCCCCCTGTTGGTTAAAAAAGCACTTACAGCACCTGGTATTCCCAGGCGGTCTCCCATCCAAGTACTAACCAGGCCCGCCCCTGCTTGGCTTCCGAGATCGGACGAGATCGGGCGTGTTCAGGGTGGTATGGCCGTAAGCGAGAGAAGCAGTCGCAAATGACGCTTTCATAGATGCACAAACAACATCTATTATTGTGTTCTGACTTGTAAGCGACAATGTTACTGTTTCAAATAGACGCAATTTATGATGATTTCAACTAATTAAGCAGCTTCGCTCTCTCTGTGTGACGATGAACACAAAAGTACACACAGGGAACAGAAGACAGGACACTAAGCTATCTGAGAGTCCCATTTTCAGCTGCAGAGAAGAAACACATGAGAGAAGAAGAACGTGTGGAGGATCAACATCAGCCTCTCAGGCCAATTATGTGTAAAACTGGAAGACACGTATCATTCCAGCAGCTATATAATAGATATTTGTCACAGTGTCCTTTGCTTACGGCCATACCACCCTGAACACGCCCGATCTCGTCCGATCTCGGAAGCTAAGCAGGGTCGGGCCTGGTTAGTACTTGGATGGGAGACCGCCTGGGAATACCAGGTGCTGTAAGCTTTTTCAATTCCCTCTACAACCTGCAGGGGGCGCTGCTGCTCAGTCAGTCAGAAACGTTCTCTTTTACTTTTCATTTAACAGTAGATCAGAACAACTTCCTCTCTCATACTGAGAACACACTAAATTAACACCTCCTGTCTGTGCTCAAGCCTTTCACGCTTGTCACTATCTTTGTCAAAAAACTGGATGCAGAGTTTACAAGGAGTTGCATTTTCAGTTACGTGGGTACTGAGTGATTGATGACATGTGACCTAATGTGCTTACAAACTTAATTAGTCATGATGGCTTTTGATCATACGAGCATCAAGTATCCAATCATTTAGTTTTCAAGCTAATTATGCATAATGTGTACTTTAGGCAGCAAAAGACTTAAGTCTTAATTTGGTATCATTTGTTAAGTGGAAGCTGTGGACAGGTTAGTTAGAAAACTCCTCCTTTAATTCATTGTGTATTAAAGGACATGTACGCTGAAGAGAAACTGATTTTGGGGATCTGTGCTCAAATTCTTTTGACCAAATGAAAAGTCAGAAGACTTTACTTTTTGGCTCCTGTTTATGTGCTAAAAGACTCACAGGTGAGAAAGTGGTAAATGAAATAAAAACTAAATGTAAACATAGAACTTGCTCACTATCGCAGTAAATGACTCTGTAGCTCCTTTGCACGAGACGTGAGGACAGTGAACTCACCATGTTCACCAGGGTCTGCAGGCCTGCCAGGCGCGTCATAAATAGCACGATGAGCATGAAGAAAGACTTCTCTATTGGCCGTGAGACCCGACACTCAACTGTTGGGACATGGATTGGTCCTCACACTGTAGATAACTAACATGGGGAGATTGCCCCACTAGAACAGAAAAGATGAGCAACAGGTGCATTAGCAATCAAATCCAATTCATTAAAATGAAAATGAGTCCAAGTCATACATACAAAGCCAATTCCAAGAGATTTTCCAGGCTAAGGAAAGCAACAGGTGTTCAATATACATATCCGGTCTTGAATAGTTCAAAATAAGTCGCTGTCTGTGGGATTGTATTTGTTTACTTGTACATCTCAGTATTCTTAATGTGAAGTTTGATGGAACAGCGCCCCCTGTTGGTTAAAAAAGCGCTTACAGCACCTGGTATTCCCAGGCGGTCTCCCATCCAAGTACTAACCAGGCCCGCCCCTGCTTGGCTTCCGAGATCGGACGAGATCGGGCGTGTTCAGGGTGGTATGGCCGTAAGCGAGAGAAGCAGTCGCAAATGACGCTTTCATAGATGCACAAACAACATCTATTATTGTGTTCTGACTTGTAAGCGACAATGTTACTGTTTCAAATAGACGCAATTTATGATGATTTCAACTAATTAAGCAGCTTCGCTCTCTCTGTGTGACGATGAACACAAAAGTACACACAGGGAACAGAAGACAGGACACTAAGCTATCTGAGAGTCCCATTTTCAGCTGCAGAGAAGAAACACATGAGAGAAGAAGAACGTGTGGAGGATCAACATCAGCCTCTCAGGCCAATTATGTGTAAAACTGGAAGACACGTATCATTCCAGCAGCTATATAATAGATATTTGTCACAGTGTCCTTTGCTTACGGCCATACCACCCTGAACACGCCCGATCTCGTCCGATCTCGGAAGCTAAGCAGGGTCGGGCCTGGTTAGTACTTGGATGGGAGACCGCCTGGGAATGGCTCATGACCCCCCCAAGTACATATTGCTCAACCCTGGGATCGATCGAAAATGATCAAAACGGATGGTGCCATCTGGTGGTCAAAATCCTGAAGTGTTATTTACGGAAATTGTTATGTACAAAGCCTGATTTCCTTTCTAATTTCTTGAATTTCCCCATGGGGATCAATAAAGTATCTATCTATCTATCTATTGAAATCCACTAGTCTGCTGAATGTTTTGTGTATTATTTTCATAGTTTCAGTTGATGAGATTCATATAGTCAAGTGGAAAAGTGTGTAACTGTTACATTTTTGGGCTGAATTAAGAAAGGGTGTAATGTATCAGTGAATTGATGTGTTATCTTACACTATCCCAACCCTTCTGAAACCCAAGCATACAGAGACTCCAAAATACTTGAAATACTTTTACAACTTTTATTTTTCATCCAGAATGTGTTTCATTTAAAAGGCAATGCATGAAAACACAAGTATACAAGATCTGTTTGGTTTAAAGCTCGCTCACCACGACAAGGTACAGATCTACGAGCGAGAACACGAGACAAGACGAGAGACAAACATGCGCTACCATTTGCAATCATTTAGTTAAACATGGAGCTGACAGACATACAAACATCACAAAGACATGAAGCTGACAAAGACAAACAAACAACACGCATGACAAAAACACAGATTATCTGAACATGAACAACCACTAAAGGGTATGTAAACTGATTGTGTTAGATCAGAACTGATTACGGTTAAAATGATTGAGGTTAGATTGGCCTTGATACTGAACATAGGCCAGAACATGTTTCTATAAAAAGATAATAAAGTGCATTTTAACAGCAACATAAATAAAAAAACAAACACAAGAACTGTAAAGTGCATTATTTGTAACTTTTGAACTATATAAATAATAGATTATACTTTGAAACACAAACACACACACACACACACACACACACACAAACAAACAAAGTTATTTACACAATTATTTACAGTTATTTACACAGTTCCCCTCTTTTCCAACTCTGCATCCACCACACATTTAAAGTGTATGAAGCTGTCGTACACCACACTGTCAAACCCAGAGGTGGTGGATTTCCTAGTGGTTGGACAGTAGGAAAAAATTTTCTGGGTGCTTCCAGCCACTTTGTCCTTGGGAGGTGTGTACCTCTTCCGCTGTCCACCACAATTAGGCACGTGGCAAGCCCCACATGGCCGCAAGGACTTGTTCGGCATGAGTGCCGAGACTGTTGGTGCAGGAGGTACAAAGCTCTGGCTGCACGATGGCCCACGAAACAGGACGGAGGGAGCCTGTGGCTGTGAGGGGAGAACCAGCAGTATGGGTGCTGCCGACACAGGGGGTGGTCCATAGGTGGATGCAGCAGGCTTTGGCTGGAGGTGGGTGGATGCAGCAGGCCCTGGCGGAATGGGGGTGGGCGCAGCAGGCTTTGGACGAGTGGAGGAGGACGACGCTGTGGGCTGAACGGGCCGTCTCACAGAAGGCACAGGCTCTGGCTCTTCAACAAATATTCTGGAAATATAAAATACACATGTAATGAGTATCGATATGACGTATGTGCTATTTGCTTTCCACAGCCAACAGGTGAAACAAAGTGCTTATGACAACTTACCTCAGCTTCTCACCACGCCTTTTTCCAGCCTCGTGATGAACGTGCTGGTACTGGACCTGAGGCCGGTCTGGTGGTGGGAGGGACGTTGGCAGCGCAGGAGCTTCAGGGAACGGTGCGTCTGACAGCACTTTCAGGTGAGGCGTCTCCTTCGGCAGTACTGTCGCCCCGTAGTTGGCCTTTTTCTCCTCCCTGGCAGTGAAGGTCGAGATGGACTTGGCGTTCAAGTTGGGCAGTGGAATGACGAGACCGCCGAGGATGGGGTCGTCTCGGACTCGGTCTGCAATCCTCTTATACTGTCCCTTCAAAGAGGCTGTGACCTTGCTGGGGGAGGTGAGCTGATTGGCCGGCGCTCGGTTCTTCAGCATCTTGAGGAGGAGGTAGAGCAGGCGACTGTCCTGCAGCAGCCAACAACTCGGCATCGGTGGTGTAGTTGGGGTCTTTCTGAGAGAGGTCGGGGACGGTCGGAGGAGCCCAGTCTTTCTTTGATTGAGCTTTCTGCAGAAATTAAAATACAACTATAGACTAATCTCATAAAATAATACTTTTACTAATACTGGTTACTGCTTAACATCAATTACTCAGGTCTAAAAGGTAACTGAGTTTATCTTACCTTCAACCTCCTGTCAAGGTGACATGTGACAGGAGGGAACTCTCTGGCGTACTCGAGCAGTCGCTCCTTCTGCCATTTCATCAGCTCGTTCTGCTCTCCCTGCTGACAGTACTCGAACAGCAACCACACCAGCCAGCCGACATTGTTTTCAATAAGCCACCTGAAGGTCTGACCGGCGTACTTCCCAAACACGATGACCAGCTGACCTTTCCACAGCTCACCCCCGGACCTCTTGGCAGCCGCCTCTGCTGTCTTGGGATCCAGCCATGTAGGGTCAACAATGGTGCTGGGTGCCTCGTCAGGTTGGACTTTTCAGTAAAAATCTTGTCGCACACGCTGCACCGATGCGGCTTCTCCATGTTTCATCTGGTGCAGTAAAAAGTGAATAAATGAGTAAAACTAAAAGCAGATGAGGGCTTAAATACATTTTTAGAGACCCTACAGCCCTCATAAAAGTAGTAACCAAAAACAGCCCATTCATTCATCACTTTGTTTTTAGCATACAAATCGTTGACATGTTTACACCTCTAAAGCATATTTCCACATCGAATTTCAAATCCAAATTGTTGTAACACCATCTCTATGATCTTAAGAAGCGAGGTAGAGTGTCTGATCACGTTTTTAAAGTATTTCCAGGGATCGTCAGGTTACATTACAGTGGCGATTGGTAGGTCATTCATTTTCACAGCAGCATGCTAATCGTTTTTGCCAGTTTTAAGAGAATCATTCAACACAGAAAAAGTGACATCTAGCTGGCTAAATGCACCACCGATTTACCAACAGAAAGAGCTAAGAATGAAGAATATTGAACTTAGTTGAGAGAAACGGGAGCGTCAAATGTGTACTGTAGGCTATCGCTGGATTCGCCGGTTCAGCTGTTAACAGTCGCGTTAATCTGCCGGTTTTCATAGAAACATTCAACACAGCAAAAGTGACACCTAGCTGGCTAAATGCACCACCAAATTACAAACAGAAAGAGCTAAGAATGAAGAAAATTGAACTTACCTGAGGGAAACGAGAGCGTCAAATGTGTATCGCTAGATTTGACAGTTACCGGCGACCGCCATCTTGGTTTGAAATGCAGACGACCCCAGTGTGACGTCACACACGTGCGTGAGCCTGCGTGAGCCTGATCGCTCAATGATTGGTCTGTTGAGCGCTCAGCTCTGCTCAGCATTGCTCAACCATTGGCTGATCGCTGCTCAGCTCTGCTCAGCATTGCTCAACCATTGGACGGCTGACGATCGCTTTAGTACTTGGAGGAGAATTCGCCTGGGAATACCAGGTGCTGTAAGCTTTTTCAATTCCCTCTACAACCTGCAGGGGGCGCTGCTGCTCAGTCAGTCAGAAACGTTCTCTTTTACTTTTCATTTAACAGTAGATCAGAACAACTTCCTCTCTCGTACTGAGAACACACTAAATTAACACCTCCTGTCTGTGCTCAAGCCTTTCACGCTTGTCACTATCTTTGTCAAAAAACTGGATGCAGAGTTTACAAGGAGTTGCATTTTCAGTTACGTGGGTACTGAGTGATTGATGACATGTGACCTAATGTGCTTACAAACTTAATTAGTCATGATGGCTTTTGATCATACGAGCATCAAGTATCCAATCATTTAGTTTTCAAGCTAATTATGCATAATGTGTACTTTAGGCAGCAAAAGACTTAAGTCTTAATTTGGTATCATTTGTTAAGTGGAAGCTGTGGACAGGTTAGTTAGAAAACTCCTCCTTTAATTCATTGTGTATTAAAGGACATGTACGCTGAAGAGAAACTGATTTTGGGGATCTGTGCTCAAATTCTTTTGACCAAATGAAAAGTCAGAAGACTTTACTTTTTGGCTCCTGTTTATGTGATAAAAGACTCACAGGTGAGAAAGTGGTAAATGAAATAAAAACTAAATGTAAACATAGAACTTGCTCACTATCGCAGTAAATGACTCTGTAGCTCCTTTGCACGAGACGTGAGGACAGTGAACTCACCATGTTCACCAGGGTCTGCAGGCCTGCCAGGCGCGTCATAAATAGCACGATGAGCATGAAGAAAGACTTCTCTATTGGCCGTGAGACCCGACACTCAACTGTTGGGACATGGATTGGTCCTCACACTGTAGATAACTAACATGGGGAGATTGCCCCACTAGAACAGAAAAGATGAGCAACAGGTGCATTAGCAATCAAATCCAATTCATTAAAATGAAAATGAGTCCAAGTCATACATACAAAGCCAATTCCAAGAGATTTTCCAGGCTAAGGAAAGCAACAGGTGTTCAATATACATATCCGGTCTTGAATAGTTCAAAATAAGTCGCTGTCTGTGGGATTGTATTTGTTTACTTGTACATCTCAGTATTCTTAATGTGAAGTTTGATGGAACAGCGCCCCCTGTTGGTTAAAAAAGCGCTTACAGCACCTGGTATTCCCAGGCGGTCTCCCATCCAAGTACTAACCAGGCCCGCCCCTGCTTGGCTTCCGAGATCGGACGAGATCGGGCGTGTTCAGGGTGGTATGGCCGTAAGCGAGAGAAGCAGTCGCAAATGACGCTTTCATAGATGCACAAACAACATCTATTATTGTGTTCTGACTTGTAAGCGACAATGTTACTGTTTCAATTAGACGCAATTTATGATGATTTCAACTAATTAAGCAGCTTCGCTCTCTCTGTGTGACGATGAACACAAAAGTACACACAGGGAACAGAAGACAGGACACTAAGCTATCTGAGAGTCCCATTTTCAGCTGCAGAGAAGAAACACATGAGAGAAGAAGAACGTGTGGAGGATCAACATCAGCCTCTCAGGCCAATTATGTGTAAAACTGGAAGACACGTATCATTCCAGCAGCTATATAATAGATATTTGTCACAGTGTCCTTTGCTTACGGCCATACCACCCTGAACACGCCCGATCTCGTCCGATCTCGGAAGCTAAGCAGGGTCGGGCCTGGTTAGTACTTGGATGGGAGACCGCCTGGGAATACCAGGTGCTGTAAGCTTTTTCAATTCCCTCTACAACCTGCAGGGGGCGCTGCTGCTCAGTCAGTCAGAAACGTTCTCTTTTACTTTTCATTTAACAGTAGATCAGAACAACTTCCTCTCTCATACTGAGAACACACTAAATTAACACCTCCTGTCTGTGCTCAAGCCTTTCACGCTTGTCACTATCTTTGTCAAAAAACTGGATGCAGAGTTTACAAGTAGTTGCATTTTCAGTTACGTGGGTACTGAGTGATTGATGACATGTGACCTAATGTGCTTACAAACTTAATTAAGTCATGATGGCTTTTGATCATACGAGCATCAAGTATCCAATCATTTAGTTTTCAAGCTAATTATGCATAATGTGTACTTTAGGCAGCAAAAGACTTAAGTCTTAATTTGGTATCATTTGTTAAGTGGAAGCTGTGGACAGGTTAGTTAGAAAACTCCTCCTTTAATTCATTGTGTATTAAAGGACATGTACGCTGAAGAGAAACTGATTTTGGGGATCTGTGCTCAAACTCTTTTGACCAAATGAAAAGTCAGAAGACTTTACTTTTTGGCTCCTGTTTATGTGATAAAAGACTCACAGGTGAGAAAGTGGTAAATGAAATAAAAACTAAATGTAAACATAGAACTTGCTCACTATCGCAGTAAATGACTCTGTAGCTCCTTTGCACGAGACGTGAGGACAGTGAACTCACCATGTTCACCAGGGTCTGCAGGCCTGCCAGGCGCGTCATAAATAGCACGATGAGCATGAAGAAAGACTTCTCTATTGGCCGTGAGACCCGACACTCAACTGTTGGGACATGGATTGGTCCTCACACTGTAGATAACTAACATGGGGAGATTGCCCCACTAGAACAGAAAAGATGAGCAACAGGTGCATTAGCAATCAAATCCAATTCATTAAAATGAAAATGAGTCCAAGTCATACATACAAAGCCAATTCCAAGAGATTTTCCAGGCTAAGGAAAGCAACAGGTGTTCAATATACATATCCGGTCTTGAATAGTTCAAAATAAGTCGCTGTCTGTGGGATTGTATTTGTTTACTTGTACATCTCAGTATTCTTAATGTGAAGTTTGATGGAACAGCGCCCCCTGTTGGTTAAAAAAAAAACACTTACAGCACCTGGTATTCCCAGGCGGTCTCCCATCCAAGTACTAACCAGGCCCGACCCTGCTTAGCTTCCGAGATCGGACGAGATCGGGCGTGTTCAGGGTGGTATGGCCGTAAGCGAGAGACGCTGTGGCAAATGACGCTTTCATAGATGCACAAACAACATCTAGTATTGTGTTCTGACTTGTAAGCGACAATGTTACTGTTTCAAATAGACGCAATTTATGATGATTTCAACTAATTAAGCAGCTTCGCTCTCTCTGTGTGACGATGAACACAAAAGTACACACAGGGAACAGAAGACAGGACACTAAGCTATCTGAGAGTCCCATTTTCAGCTGCAGAGAAGAAACACATGAGAGAAGAACGTGTGCAGGATCAACATCAGCCTCTCAGGCCAATTATGTGTAAAACTGGAAGACACGTATCATTCCAGCAGCTATATAATAGATATTTGTCACAGTGTCCTTCGCTTACGGCCATACCACCCTGAACACGCCCGATCTCGTCCGATCTCGGAAGCTAAGCAGGGTCGGGCCTGGTTAGTACTTGGATGGGAGACCGCCTGGGAATACCAGGTGCTGTAAGCTTTTTCAATTCCCTCTACAACCTGCAGGGGGCGCTGCTGCTCAGTCAGTCAGAAACGTTCTCTTTTACTTTTCATTTAACAGTAGATCAGAACAACTTCCTCTCTCATACTGAGAACACACTAAATTAACACCTCCTGTCTGTGCTCAAGCCTTTCACGCTTGTCACTATCTTTGTCAAAAAACTGGATGCAGAGTTTACAAGGAGTTGCATTTTCAGTTACGTGGGTACTGAGTGATTGATGACATGTGACCTAATGTGCTTACAAACTTAATTAGTCATGATGGCTTTTGATCATACGAGCATCAAGTATCCAATCATTTAGTTTTCAAGCTAATTATGCATAATGTGTACTTTAGGCAGCAAAAGACTTAAGTCTTAATTTGGTATCATTTGTTAAGTGGAAGCTGTGGACAGGTTAGTTAGAAAACTCCTCCTTTAATTCATTGTGTATTAAAGGACATGTACGCTGAAGAGAAACTGATTTTGGGGATCTGTGCTCAAACTCCTTTGACCAAATGAAAAGTCAGAAGACTTTACTTTTTGGCTCCTGTTTATGTGATAAAAGACTCACAGGTGAGAAAGTGGTAAATGAAATAAAAACTAAATGTAAACATAGAACTTGCTCACTATCGCAGTAAATGACTCTGTAGCTCCTTTGCACGAGACGTGAGGACAGTGAACTCACCATGTTCACCAGGGTCTGCAGGCCTGCCAGGCGCGTCATAAATAGCACGATGAGCATGAAGAAAGACTTCTCTATTGGCCGTGAGACCCGACACTCAACTGTTGGGACATGGATTGGTCCTCACACTGTAGATAACTAACATGGGGAGATTGCCCCACTAGAACAGAAAAGATGAGCAACAGGTGCATTAGCAATCAAATCCAATTCATTAAAATGAAAATGAGTCCAAGTCATACATACAAAGCCAATTCCAAGAGATTTTCCAGGCTAAGGAAAGCAACAGGTGTTCAATATACATATCCGGTCTTGAATAGTTCAAAATAAGTCGCTGTCTGTGGGATTGTATTTGTTTACTTGTACATCTCAGTATTCTTAATGTGAAGTTTGATGGAACAGCGCCCCCTGTTGGTTAAAAAAAAACACTTACAGCACCTGGTATTCCCAGGCGGTCTCCCATCCAAGTACTAACCAGGCCCGACCCTGCTTAGCTTCCGAGATCGGACGAGATCGGGCGTGTTCAGGGTGGTATGGCCGTAAGCGAGAGAAGCAGTCGCAAATGACGCTTTCATAGATGCACAATCAACATCTAGTATTGTGTTCTGACTTGTAAGCGACAATGTTACTGTTTCAAATAGACGCAATTTATGATGATTTCAACTAATTAAGCAGCTTCGCTCTCTCTGTGTGACGATGAACACAAAAGTACACACAGGGAACAGAAGACAGGACACTAAGCTATCTGAGAGTCCCATTTTCAGCTGCAGAGAAGAAACACATGAGAGAAGAACGTGTGCAGGATCAACATCAGCCTCTCAGGCCAATTATGTGTAAAACTGGAAGACACGTATCATTCCAGCAGCTGTATAATAGATATTTGTCACAGTGTCCTTCGCTTACGGCCATACCACCCTGAACACGCCCGATCTCGTCCGATCTCGGAAGCTAAGCAGGGTCGGGCCTGGTTAGTACTTGGATGGGAGACCGCCTGGGAATACCAGGTGCTGTAAGCTTTTTCAATTCCCTCTACAACCTGCAGGGGGCGCTGCTGCTCAGTCAGTCAGAAACGTTCTCTTTTACTTTTCATTTAACAGTAGATCAGAACAACTTCCTCTCTCATACTGAGAACACACTAAATTAACACCTCCTGTCTGTGCTCAAGCCTTTCACGCTTGTCACTATCTTTGTCAAAAAACTGGATGCAGAGTTTACAAGGAGTTGCATTTTCAGTTACGTGGGTACTGAGTGATTGATGACATGTGACCTAATGTGCTTACAAACTTAATTAGTCATGATGGCTTTTGATCATACGAGCATCAAGTATCCAATCATTTAGTTTTCAAGCTAATTATGCATAATGTGTACTTTAGGCAGCAAAAGACTTAAGTCTTAATTTGGTATCATTTGTTAAGTGGAAGCTGTGGACAGGTTAGTTAGAAAACTCCTCCTTTAATTCATTGTGTATTAAAGGACATGTACGCTGAAGAGAAACTGATTTTGGGGATCTGTGCTCAAACTCCTTTGACCAAATGAAAAGTCAGAAGACTTTACTTTTTGGCTCCTGTTTATGTGATAAAAGACTCACAGGTGAGAAAGTGGTAAATGAAATAAAAACTAAATGTAAACATAGAACTTGCTCACTATCGCAGTAAATGACTCTGTAGCTCCTTTGCACGAGACGTGAGGACAGTGAACTCACCATGTTCACCAGGGTCTGCAGGCCTGCCAGGCGCGTCATAAATAGCACGATGAGCATGAAGAAAGACTTCTCTATTGGCCGTGAGACCCGACACTCAACTGTTGGGACATGGATTGGTCCTCACACTGTAGATAACTAACATGGGGAGATTGCCCCACTAGAACAGAAAAGATGAGCAACAGGTGCATTAGCAATCAAATCCAATTCATTAAAATGAAAATGAGTCCAAGTCATACATACAAAGCCAATTCCAAGAGATTTTCCAGGCTAAGGAAAGCAACAGGTGTTCAATATACATATCCGGTCTTGAATAGTTCAAAATAAGTCGCTGTCTGTGGGATTGTATTTGTTTACTTGTACATCTCAGTATTCTTAATGTGAAGTTTGATGGAACAGCGCCCCCTGTTGGTTAAAAAAAAACACTTACAGCACCTGGTATTCCCAGGCGGTCTCCCATCCAAGTACTAACCAGGCCCGACCCTGCTTAGCTTCCGAGATCGGACGAGATCGGGCGTGTTCAGGGTGGTATGGCCGTAAGCGAGAGAAGCAGTCGCAAATGACGCTTTCATAGATGCACAATCAACATCTAGTATTGTGTTCTGACTTGTAAGCGACAATGTTACTGTTTCAAATAGACGCAATTTATGATGATTTCAACTAATTAAGCAGCTTCGCTCTCTCTGTGTGACGATGAACACAAAAGTACACACAGGGAACAGAAGACAGGACACTAAGCTATCTGAGAGTCCCATTTTCAGCTGCAGAGAAGAAACACATGAGAGAAGAACGTGTGCAGGATCAACATCAGCCTCTCAGGCCAATTATGTGTAAAACTGGAAGACACGTATCATTCCAGCAGCTGTATAATAGATATTTGTCACAGTGTCCTTCGCTTACGGCCATACCACCCTGAACACGCCCGATCTCGTCCGATCTCGGAAGCTAAGCAGGGTCGGGCCTGGTTAGTACTTGGATGGGAGACCGCCTGGGAATACCAGGTGCTGTAAGCTTTTTCAATTCCCTCTACAACCTGCAGGGGGCGCTGCTGCTCAGTCAGTCAGAAACGTTCTCTTTTACTTTTCATTTAACAGTAGATCAGAACAACTTCCTCTCTCATACTGAGAACACACTAAATTAACACCTCCTGTCTGTGCTCAAGCCTTTCACGCTTGTCACTATCTTTGTCAAAAAACTGGATGCAGAGTTTACAAGGAGTTGCATTTTCAGTTACGTGGGTACTGAGTGATTGATGACATGTGACCTAATGTGCTTACAAACTTAATTAGTCATGATGGCTTTTGATCATACGAGCATCAAGTATCCAATCATTTAGTTTTCAAGCTAATTATGCATAATGTGTACTTTAGGCAGCAAAAGACTTAAGTCTTAATTTGGTATCATTTGTTAAGTGGAAGCTGTGGACAGGTTAGTTAGAAAACTCCTCCTTTAATTCATTGTGTATTAAAGGACATGTACGCTGAAGAGAAACTGATTTTGGGGATCTGTGCTCAAACTCCTTTGACCAAATGAAAAGTCAGAAGACTTTACTTTTTGGCTCCTGTTTATGTGATAAAAGACTCACAGGTGAGAAAGTGGTAAATGAAATAAAAACTAAATGTAAACATAGAACTTGCTCACTATCGCAGTAAATGACTCTGTAGCTCCTTTGCACGAGACGTGAGGACAGTGAACTCACCATGTTCACCAGGGTCTGCAGGCCTGCCAGGCGCGTCATAAATAGCACGATGAGCATGAAGAAAGACTTCTCTATTGGCCGTGAGACCCGACACTCAACTGTTGGGACATGGATTGGTCCTCACACTGTAGATAACTAACATGGGGAGATTGCCCCACTAGAACAGAAAAGATGAGCAACAGGTGCATTAGCAATCAAATCCAATTCATTAAAATGAAAATGAGTCCAAGTCATACATACAAAGCCAATTCCAAGAGATTTTCCAGGCTAAGGAAAGCAACAGGTGTTCAATATACATATCCGGTCTTGAATAGTTCAAAATAAGTCGCTGTCTGTGGGATTGTATTTGTTTACTTGTACATCTCAGTATTCTTAATGTGAAGTTTGATGGAACAGCGCCCCCTGTTGGTTAAAAAAAAAACACTTACAGCACCTGGTATTCCCAGGCGGTCTCCCATCCAAGTACTAACCAGGCCCGACCCTGCTTAGCTTCCGAGATCGGACGAGATCGGGAGTGTTCAGGGTGGTATGGCCGTAAGCGAGAGAAGCAGTCGCAAATGACGCTTTCATAGATGCACAAACAACATCTAGTATTGTGTTCTGACTTGTAAGCGACAATGTTACTGTTTCAAATAGACGCAATTTATGATGATTTCAACTAATTAAGCAGCTTCGCTCTCTCTGTGTGACGATGAACACAAAAGTACACACAGGGAACAGAAGACAGGACACTAAGCTATCTGAGAGTCCCATTTTCAGCTGCAGAGAAGAAACACATGAGAGAAGAACGTGTGCAGGATCAACATCAGCCTCTCAGGCCAATTATGTGTAAAACTGGAAGACACGTATCATTCCAGCAGCTATATAATAGATATTTGTCACAGTGTCCTTCGCTTACGGCCATACCACCCTGAACACGCCCGATCTCGTCCGATCTCGGAAGCTAAGCAGGGTCGGGCCTGGTTAGTACTTGGATGGGAGACCGCCTGGGAATACCAGGTGCTGTAAGCTTTTTCAATTCCCTCTACAACCTGCAGGGGGCGCTGCTGCTCAGTCAGTCAGAAACGTTCTCTTTTACTTTTCATTTAACAGTAGATCAGAACAACTTCCTCTCTCATACTGAGAACACACTAAATTAACACCTCTTGTCTGTGCTCAAGCCTTTCACGCTTGTCACTATCTTTGTCAAAAAACTGGATGCAGAGTTTACAAGGAGTTGCATTTTCAGTTACGTGGGTACTGAGTGATTGATGACATGTGACCTAATGTGCTTACAAACTTAATTAGTCATGATGGCTTTTGATCATACGAGCATCAAGTATCCAATCATTTAGTTTTCAAGCTAATTATGCATAATGTGTACTTTAGGCAGCAAAAGACTTAAGTCTTAATTTGGTATCATTTGTTAAGTGGAAGCTGTGGACAGGTTAGTTAGAAAACTCCTTCTTTAATTCATTGTGTATTAAAGGACATGTACGCTGAAGAGAAACTGATTTTGGGGATCTGTGCTCAAATTCCTTTGACCAAATGAAAAGTCAGAAGACTTTACTTTTTGGCTCCTGTTTATGTGATAAAAGACTCACAGGTGAGAAAGTGGTAAATGAAATAAAAACTAAATGTAAACATAGAACTTGCTCACTATCGCAGTAAATGACTCTGTAGCTCCTTTGCACGAGACGTGAGGACAGTGAACTCACCATGTTCACCAGGGTCTGCAGGCCTGCCAGGCGCGTCATAAATAGCACGATGAGCATGAAGAAAGACTTCTCTATTGGCCGTGAGACCCGACACTCAACTGTTGGGACATGGATTGGTCCTCACACTGTAGATAACTAACATGGGGAGATTGCCCCACTAGAACAGAAAAGATGAGCAACAGGTGCATTAGCAATCAAATCCAATTCATTAAAATGAAAATGAGTCCAAGTCATACATACAAAGCCAATTCCAAGAGATTTTCCAGGCTAAGGAAAGCAACAGGTGTTCAATATACATATCCGGTCTTGAATAGTTCAAAATAAGTCGCTGTCTGTGGGATTGTATTTGTTTACTTGTACATCTCAGTATTCTTAATGTGAAGTTTGATGGAACAGCGCCCCCTGTTGGTTAAAAAAGCACTTACAGCACCTGGTATTCCCAGGCGGTCTCCCATCCAAGTACTAACCAGGCCCGACCCTGCTTGGCTTCCGAGATCGGACGAGATCAGGCGTGTTCAGGGTGGTATGGCCGTAAGCGAGGGAAGCAGTCGCAAATGACGCTTTCATAGATGCACAAACAACATCTATTATTGTGTTCTGACTTGTAAGCGACAATGTTACTGTTTCAAATAGACGCAATTTATGATGATTTCAACTAATTAAGCAGCTTCGCTCTCTCTGTGTGACGATGAACACAAAAGTACACACAGGGAACAGAAGACAGGACACTAAGCTATCTGAGAGTCCCATTTTCAGCTGCAGAGAAGAAACACATGAGAGAAGAAGAACGTGTGGAGGATCAACATCAGCCTCTCAGGCCAATTATGTGTAAAACTGGAAGACACGTATCATTCCAGCAGCTATATAATAGATATTTGTCACAGTGTCCTTTGCTTACGGCCATACCACCCTGAACACGCCCGATCTCGTCCGATCTCGGAAGCTAAGCAGGGTCGGGCCTGGTTAGTACTTGGATGGGAGACCGCCTGGGAATACCAGGTGCTGTAAGCTTTTTCAATTCCCTCTACAACCTGCAGGGGGCGCTGCTGCTCAGTCAGTCAGAAACGTTCTCTTTTACTTTTCATTTAACAGTAGATCAGAACAACTTCCTCTCTCATACTGAGAACACACTAAATTAACACCTCCTGTCTGTGCTCAAGCCTTTCACGCTTGTCACTATCTTTGTCAAAAAACTGGATGCAGAGTTTACAAGGAGTTGCATTTTCAGTTACGTGGGTACTGAGTGATTGATGACATGTGACCTAATGTGCTTACAAACTTAATTAGTCATGATGGCTTTTGATCATACGAGCATCAAGTATCCAATCATTTAGTTTTCAAGCTAATTATGCATAATGTGTACTTTAGGCAGCAAAAGACTTAAGTCTTAATTTGGTATCATTTGTTAAGTGGAAGCTGTGGACAGGTTAGTTAGAAAACTCCTCCTTTAATTCATTGTGTATTAAAGGACATGTACGCTGAAGAGAAACTGATTTTGGGGATCTGTGCTCAAATTCTTTTGACCAAATGAAAAGTCAGAAGACTTTACTTTTTGGCTCCTGTTTATGTGCTAAAAGACTCACAGGTGAGAAAGTGGTAAATGAAATAAAAACTAAATGTAAACATAGAACTTGCTCACTATCGCAGTAAATGACTCTGTAGCTCCTTTGCACGAGACGTGAGGACAGTGAACTCACCATGTTCACCAGGGTCTGCAGGCCTGCCAGGCGCGTCATAAATAGCACGATGAGCATGAAGAAAGACTTCTCTATTGGCCGTGAGACCCGACACTCAACTGTTGGGACATGGATTGGTCCTCACACTGTAGATAACTAACATGGGGAGATTGCCCCACTAGAACAGAAAAGATGAGCAACAGGTGCATTAGCAATCAAATCCAATTCATTAAAATGAAAATGAGTCCAAGTCATACATACAAAGCCAATTCCAAGAGATTTTCCAGGCTAAGGAAAGCAACAGGTGTTCAATATACATATCCGGTCTTGAATAGTTCAAAATAAGTCGCTGTCTGTGGGATTGTATTTGTTTACTTGTACATCTCAGTATTCTTAATGTGAAGTTTGATGGAACAGCGCCCCCTGTTGGTTAAAAAAGCACTTACAGCACCTGGTATTCCCAGGCGGTCTCCCATCCAAGTACTAACCAGGCCCGCCCCTGCTTGGCTTCCGAGATCGGACGAGATCGGGCGTGTTCAGGGTGGTATGGCCGTAAGCGAGAGAAGCAGTCGCAAATGACGCTTTCATAGATGCACAAACAACATCTATTATTGTGTTCTGACTTGTAAGCGACAATGTTACTGTTTCAAATAGACGCAATTTATGATGATTTCAACTAATTAAGCAGCTTCGCTCTCTCTGTGTGACGATGAACACAAAAGTACACACAGGGAACAGAAGACAGGACACTAAGCTATCTGAGAGTCCCATTTTCAGCTGCAGAGAAGAAACACATGAGAGAAGAAGAACGTGTGGAGGATCAACATCAGCCTCTCAGGCCAATTATGTGTAAAACTGGAAGACACGTATCATTCCAGCAGCTATATAATAGATATTTGTCACAGTGTCCTTTGCTTACGGCCATACCACCCTGAACACGCCCGATCTCGTCCGATCTCGGAAGCTAAGCAGGGTCGGGCCTGGTTAGTACTTGGATGGGAGACCGCCTGGGAATACCAGGTGCTGTAAGCTTTTTCAATTCCCTCTACAACCTGCAGGGGGCGCTGCTGCTCAGTCAGTCAGAAACGTTCTCTTTTACTTTTCATTTAACAGTAGATCAGAACAACTTCCTCTCTCATACTGAGAACACACTAAATTAACACCTCCTGTCTGTGCTCAAGCCTTTCACGCTTGTCACTATCTTTGTCAAAAAACTGGATGCAGAGTTTACAAGGAGTTGCATTTTCAGTTACGTGGGTACTGAGTGATTGATGACATGTGACCTAATGTGCTTACAAACTTAATTAGTCATGATGGCTTTTGATCATACGAGCATCAAGTATCCAATCATTTAGTTTTCAAGCTAATTATGCATAATGTGTACTTTAGGCAGCAAAAGACTTAAGTCTTAATTTGGTATCATTTGTTAAGTGGAAGCTGTGGACAGGTTAGTTAGAAAACTCCTCCTTTAATTCATTGTGTATTAAAGGACATGTACGCTGAAGAGAAACTGATTTTGGGGATCTGTGCTCAAATTCTTTTGACCAAATGAAAAGTCAGAAGACTTTACTTTTTGGCTCCTGTTTATGTGCTAAAAGACTCACAGGTGAGAAAGTGGTAAATGAAATAAAAACTAAATGTAAACATAGAACTTGCTCACTATCGCAGTAAATGACTCTGTAGCTCCTTTGCACGAGACGTGAGGACAGTGAACTCACCATGTTCACCAGGGTCTGCAGGCCTGCCAGGCGCGTCATAAATAGCACGATGAGCATGAAGAAAGACTTCTCTATTGGCCGTGAGACCCGACACTCAACTGTTGGGACATGGATTGGTCCTCACACTGTAGATAACTAACATGGGGAGATTGCCCCACTAGAACAGAAAAGATGAGCAACAGGTGCATTAGCAATCAAATCCAATTCATTAAAATGAAAATGAGTCCAAGTCATACATACAAAGCCAATTCCAAGAGATTTTCCAGGCTAAGGAAAGCAACAGGTGTTCAATATACATATCCGGTCTTGAATAGTTCAAAATAAGTCGCTGTCTGTGGGATTGTATTTGTTTACTTGTACATCTCAGTATTCTTAATGTGAAGTTTGATGGAACAGCGCCCCCTGTTGGTTAAAAAAGCACTTACAGCACCTGGTATTCCCAGGCGGTCTCCCATCCAAGTACTAACCAGGCCCGCCCCTGCTTGGCTTCCGAGATCGGACGAGATCGGGCGTGTTCAGGGTGGTATGGCCGTAAGCGAGAGAAGCAGTCGCAAATGACGCTTTCATAGATGCACAAACAACATCTATTATTGTGTTCTGACTTGTAAGCGACAATGTTACTGTTTCAAATAGACGCAATTTATGATGATTTCAACTAATTAAGCAGCTTCGCTCTCTCTGTGTGACGATGAACACAAAAGTACACACAGGGAACAGAAGACAGGACACTAAGCTATCTGAGAGTCCCATTTTCAGCTGCAGAGAAGAAACACATGAGAGAAGAAGAACGTGTGGAGGATCAACATCAGCCTCTCAGGCCAATTATGTGTAAAACTGGAAGACACGTATCATTCCAGCAGCTATATAATAGATATTTGTCACAGTGTCCTTTGCTTACGGCCATACCACCCTGAACACGCCCGATCTCGTCCGATCTCGGAAGCTAAGCAGGGTCGGGCCTGGTTAGTACTTGGATGGGAGACCGCCTGGGAATACCAGGTGCTGTAAGCTTTTTCAATTCCCTCTACAACCTGCAGGGGGCGCTGCTGCTCAGTCAGTCAGAAACGTTCTCTTTTACTTTTCATTTAACAGTAGATCAGAACAACTTCCTCTCTCGTACTGAGAACACACTAAATTAACACCTCCTGTCTGTGCTCAAGCCTTTCACGCTTGTCACTATCTTTGTCAAAAAACTGGATGCAGAGTTTACAAGGAGTTGCATTTTCAGTTACGTGGGTACTGAGTGATTGATGACATGTGACCTAATGTGCTTACAAACTTAATTAGTCATGATGGCTTTTGATCATACGAGCATCAAGTATCCAATCATTTAGTTTTCAAGCTAATTATGCATAATGTGTACTTTAGGCAGCAAAAGACTTAAGTCTTAATTTGGTATCATTTGTTAAGTGGAAGCTGTGGACAGGTTAGTTAGAAAACTCCTCCTTTAATTCATTGTGTATTAAAGGACATGTACGCTGAAGAGAAACTGATTTTGGGGATCTGTGCTCAAATTCTTTTGACCAAATGAAAAGTCAGAAGACTTTACTTTTTGGCTCCTGTTTATGTGATAAAAGACTCACAGGTGAGAAAGTGGTAAATGAAATAAAAACTAAATGTAAACATAGAACTTGCTCACTATCGCAGTAAATGACTCTGTAGCTCCTTTGCACGAGACGTGAGGACAGTGAACTCACCATGTTCACCAGGGTCTGCAGGCCTGCCAGGCGCGTCATAAATAGCACGATGAGCATGAAGAAAGACTTCTCTATTGGCCGTGAGACCCGACACTCAACTGTTGGGACATGGATTGGTCCTCACACTGTAGATAACTAACATGGGGAGATTGCCCCACTAGAACAGAAAAGATGAGCAACAGGTGCATTAGCAATCAAATCCAATTCATTAAAATGAAAATGAGTCCAAGTCATACATACAAAGCCAATTCCAAGAGATTTTCCAGGCTAAGGAAAGCAACAGGTGTTCAATATACATATCCGGTCTTGAATAGTTCAAAATAAGTCGCTGTCTGTGGGATTGTATTTGTTTACTTGTACATCTCAGTATTCTTAATGTGAAGTTTGATGGAACAGCGCCCCCTGTTGGTTAAAAAAGCGCTTACAGCACCTGGTATTCCCAGGCGGTCTCCCATCCAAGTACTAACCAGGCCCGCCCCTGCTTGGCTTCCGAGATCGGACGAGATCGGGCGTGTTCAGGGTGGTATGGCCGTAAGCGAGAGAAGCAGTCGCAAATGACGCTTTCATAGATGCACAAACAACATCTATTATTGTGTTCTGACTTGTAAGCGACAATGTTACTGTTTCAATTAGACGCAATTTATGATGATTTCAACTAATTAAGCAGCTTCGCTCTCTCTGTGTGACGATGAACACAAAAGTACACACAGGGAACAGAAGACAGGACACTAAGCTATCTGAGAGTCCCATTTTCAGCTGCAGAGAAGAAACACATGAGAGAAGAAGAACGTGTGGAGGATCAACATCAGCCTCTCAGGCCAATTATGTGTAAAACTGGAAGACACGTATCATTCCAGCAGCTATATAAT
The DNA here is from genome assembly GCF_027942865.1 of Odontesthes bonariensis. Classification (NCBI taxonomy): domain Eukaryota; kingdom Metazoa; phylum Chordata; class Actinopteri; order Atheriniformes; family Atherinopsidae; genus Odontesthes; species Odontesthes bonariensis. The sequence continues at coordinate 12,648,736 of NC_134516.1, read as the reverse complement.
AGATATTTGTCACAGTGTCCTTTGCTTACGGCCATACCACCCTGAACACGCCCGATCTCGTCCGATCTCGGAAGCTAAGCAGGGTCGGGCCTGGTTAGTACTTGGATGGGAGACCGCCTGGGAATACCAGGTGCTGTAAGCTTTTTCAATTCCCTCTACAACCTGCAGGGGGCGCTGCTGCTCAGTCAGTCAGAAACGTTCTCTTTTACTTTTCATTTAACAGTAGATCAGAACAACTTCCTCTCTCATACTGAGAACACACTAAATTAACACCTCCTGTCTGTGCTCAAGCCTTTCACGCTTGTCACTATCTTTGTCAAAAAACTGGATGCAGAGTTTACAAGTAGTTGCATTTTCAGTTACGTGGGTACTGAGTGATTGATGACATGTGACCTAATGTGCTTACAAACTTAATTAAGTCATGATGGCTTTTGATCATACGAGCATCAAGTATCCAATCATTTAGTTTTCAAGCTAATTATGCATAATGTGTACTTTAGGCAGCAAAAGACTTAAGTCTTAATTTGGTATCATTTGTTAAGTGGAAGCTGTGGACAGGTTAGTTAGAAAACTCCTCCTTTAATTCATTGTGTATTAAAGGACATGTACGCTGAAGAGAAACTGATTTTGGGGATCTGTGCTCAAACTCTTTTGACCAAATGAAAAGTCAGAAGACTTTACTTTTTGGCTCCTGTTTATGTGATAAAAGACTCACAGGTGAGAAAGTGGTAAATGAAATAAAAACTAAATGTAAACATAGAACTTGCTCACTATCGCAGTAAATGACTCTGTAGCTCCTTTGCACGAGACGTGAGGACAGTGAACTCACCATGTTCACCAGGGTCTGCAGGCCTGCCAGGCGCGTCATAAATAGCACGATGAGCATGAAGAAAGACTTCTCTATTGGCCGTGAGACCCGACACTCAACTGTTGGGACATGGATTGGTCCTCACACTGTAGATAACTAACATGGGGAGATTGCCCCACTAGAACAGAAAAGATGAGCAACAGGTGCATTAGCAATCAAATCCAATTCATTAAAATGAAAATGAGTCCAAGTCATACATACAAAGCCAATTCCAAGAGATTTTCCAGGCTAAGGAAAGCAACAGGTGTTCAATATACATATCCGGTCTTGAATAGTTCAAAATAAGTCGCTGTCTGTGGGATTGTATTTGTTTACTTGTACATCTCAGTATTCTTAATGTGAAGTTTGATGGAACAGCGCCCCCTGTTGGTTAAAAAAAAAACACTTACAGCACCTGGTATTCCCAGGCGGTCTCCCATCCAAGTACTAACCAGGCCCGACCCTGCTTAGCTTCCGAGATCGGACGAGATCGGGCGTGTTCAGGGTGGTATGGCCGTAAGCGAGAGACGCTGTGGCAAATGACGCTTTCATAGATGCACAAACAACATCTAGTATTGTGTTCTGACTTGTAAGCGACAATGTTACTGTTTCAAATAGACGCAATTTATGATGATTTCAACTAATTAAGCAGCTTCGCTCTCTCTGTGTGACGATGAACACAAAAGTACACACAGGGAACAGAAGACAGGACACTAAGCTATCTGAGAGTCCCATTTTCAGCTGCAGAGAAGAAACACATGAGAGAAGAACGTGTGCAGGATCAACATCAGCCTCTCAGGCCAATTATGTGTAAAACTGGAAGACACGTATCATTCCAGCAGCTATATAATAGATATTTGTCACAGTGTCCTTCGCTTACGGCCATACCACCCTGAACACGCCCGATCTCGTCCGATCTCGGAAGCTAAGCAGGGTCGGGCCTGGTTAGTACTTGGATGGGAGACCGCCTGGGAATACCAGGTGCTGTAAGCTTTTTCAATTCCCTCTACAACCTGCAGGGGGCGCTGCTGCTCAGTCAGTCAGAAACGTTCTCTTTTACTTTTCATTTAACAGTAGATCAGAACAACTTCCTCTCTCATACTGAGAACACACTAAATTAACACCTCCTGTCTGTGCTCAAGCCTTTCACGCTTGTCACTATCTTTGTCAAAAAACTGGATGCAGAGTTTACAAGGAGTTGCATTTTCAGTTACGTGGGTACTGAGTGATTGATGACATGTGACCTAATGTGCTTACAAACTTAATTAGTCATGATGGCTTTTGATCATACGAGCATCAAGTATCCAATCATTTAGTTTTCAAGCTAATTATGCATAATGTGTACTTTAGGCAGCAAAAGACTTAAGTCTTAATTTGGTATCATTTGTTAAGTGGAAGCTGTGGACAGGTTAGTTAGAAAACTCCTCCTTTAATTCATTGTGTATTAAAGGACATGTACGCTGAAGAGAAACTGATTTTGGGGATCTGTGCTCAAACTCCTTTGACCAAATGAAAAGTCAGAAGACTTTACTTTTTGGCTCCTGTTTATGTGATAAAAGACTCACAGGTGAGAAAGTGGTAAATGAAATAAAAACTAAATGTAAACATAGAACTTGCTCACTATCGCAGTAAATGACTCTGTAGCTCCTTTGCACGAGACGTGAGGACAGTGAACTCACCATGTTCACCAGGGTCTGCAGGCCTGCCAGGCGCGTCATAAATAGCACGATGAGCATGAAGAAAGACTTCTCTATTGGCCGTGAGACCCGACACTCAACTGTTGGGACATGGATTGGTCCTCACACTGTAGATAACTAACATGGGGAGATTGCCCCACTAGAACAGAAAAGATGAGCAACAGGTGCATTAGCAATCAAATCCAATTCATTAAAATGAAAATGAGTCCAAGTCATACATACAAAGCCAATTCCAAGAGATTTTCCAGGCTAAGGAAAGCAACAGGTGTTCAATATACATATCCGGTCTTGAATAGTTCAAAATAAGTCGCTGTCTGTGGGATTGTATTTGTTTACTTGTACATCTCAGTATTCTTAATGTGAAGTTTGATGGAACAGCGCCCCCTGTTGGTTAAAAAAAAACACTTACAGCACCTGGTATTCCCAGGCGGTCTCCCATCCAAGTACTAACCAGGCCCGACCCTGCTTAGCTTCCGAGATCGGACGAGATCGGGCGTGTTCAGGGTGGTATGGCCGTAAGCGAGAGAAGCAGTCGCAAATGACGCTTTCATAGATGCACAATCAACATCTAGTATTGTGTTCTGACTTGTAAGCGACAATGTTACTGTTTCAAATAGACGCAATTTATGATGATTTCAACTAATTAAGCAGCTTCGCTCTCTCTGTGTGACGATGAACACAAAAGTACACACAGGGAACAGAAGACAGGACACTAAGCTATCTGAGAGTCCCATTTTCAGCTGCAGAGAAGAAACACATGAGAGAAGAACGTGTGCAGGATCAACATCAGCCTCTCAGGCCAATTATGTGTAAAACTGGAAGACACGTATCATTCCAGCAGCTGTATAATAGATATTTGTCACAGTGTCCTTCGCTTACGGCCATACCACCCTGAACACGCCCGATCTCGTCCGATCTCGGAAGCTAAGCAGGGTCGGGCCTGGTTAGTACTTGGATGGGAGACCGCCTGGGAATACCAGGTGCTGTAAGCTTTTTCAATTCCCTCTACAACCTGCAGGGGGCGCTGCTGCTCAGTCAGTCAGAAACGTTCTCTTTTACTTTTCATTTAACAGTAGATCAGAACAACTTCCTCTCTCATACTGAGAACACACTAAATTAACACCTCCTGTCTGTGCTCAAGCCTTTCACGCTTGTCACTATCTTTGTCAAAAAACTGGATGCAGAGTTTACAAGGAGTTGCATTTTCAGTTACGTGGGTACTGAGTGATTGATGACATGTGACCTAATGTGCTTACAAACTTAATTAGTCATGATGGCTTTTGATCATACGAGCATCAAGTATCCAATCATTTAGTTTTCAAGCTAATTATGCATAATGTGTACTTTAGGCAGCAAAAGACTTAAGTCTTAATTTGGTATCATTTGTTAAGTGGAAGCTGTGGACAGGTTAGTTAGAAAACTCCTCCTTTAATTCATTGTGTATTAAAGGACATGTACGCTGAAGAGAAACTGATTTTGGGGATCTGTGCTCAAACTCCTTTGACCAAATGAAAAGTCAGAAGACTTTACTTTTTGGCTCCTGTTTATGTGATAAAAGACTCACAGGTGAGAAAGTGGTAAATGAAATAAAAACTAAATGTAAACATAGAACTTGCTCACTATCGCAGTAAATGACTCTGTAGCTCCTTTGCACGAGACGTGAGGACAGTGAACTCACCATGTTCACCAGGGTCTGCAGGCCTGCCAGGCGCGTCATAAATAGCACGATGAGCATGAAGAAAGACTTCTCTATTGGCCGTGAGACCCGACACTCAACTGTTGGGACATGGATTGGTCCTCACACTGTAGATAACTAACATGGGGAGATTGCCCCACTAGAACAGAAAAGATGAGCAACAGGTGCATTAGCAATCAAATCCAATTCATTAAAATGAAAATGAGTCCAAGTCATACATACAAAGCCAATTCCAAGAGATTTTCCAGGCTAAGGAAAGCAACAGGTGTTCAATATACATATCCGGTCTTGAATAGTTCAAAATAAGTCGCTGTCTGTGGGATTGTATTTGTTTACTTGTACATCTCAGTATTCTTAATGTGAAGTTTGATGGAACAGCGCCCCCTGTTGGTTAAAAAAAAAACACTTACAGCACCTGGTATTCCCAGGCGGTCTCCCATCCAAGTACTAACCAGGCCCGACCCTGCTTAGCTTCCGAGATCGGACGAGATCTGGCGTGTTCAGGGTGGTATGGCCGTAAGCGAGAGACGCAGTGGCAAATGACGCTTTCATAGATGCACAAACAACATCTAGTATTGTGTTCTGACTTGTAAGCGACAATGTTACTGTTTCAAATAGACGCAATTTATGATGATTTCAACTAATTAAGCAGCTTCGCTCTCTCTGTGTGACGATGAACACAAAAGTACACACAGGGAACAGAAGACAGGACACTAAGCTATCTGAGAGTCCCATTTTCAGCTGCAGAGAAGAAACACATGAGAGAAGAACGTGTGCAGGATCAACATCAGCCTCTCAGGCCAATTATGTGTAAAACTGGAAGACACGTATCATTCCAGCAGCTATATAATAGATATTTGTCACAGTGTCCTTCGCTTACGGCCATACCACCCTGAACACGCCCGATCTCTTCCGATCTCGGAAGCTAAGCAGGGTCGGGCCTGGTTAGTACTTGGATGGGAGACCGCCTGGGAATACCAGGTGCTGTAAGCTTTTTCAATTCCCTCTACAACCTCCAGGGGGCGCTGCTGCTCAGTCAGTCAGAAACGTTCTCTTTTACTTTTCATTTAACAGTAGATCAGAACAACTTCCTCTCTCATACTGAGAACACACTAAATTAACACCTCCTGTCTGTGCTCAAGCCTTTCACGCTTGTCACTATCTTTGTCAAAAAACTGGATGCAGAGTTTACAAGTAGTTGCATTTTCAGTTACGTGGGTACTGAGTGATTGATGACATGTGACCTAATGTGCTTACAAACTTAATTAGTCATGATGGCTTTTGATCATACGAGCATCAAGTATCCAATCATTTAGTTTTCAAGCTAATTATGCATAATGTGTACTTTAGGCAGCAAAAGACTTAAGTCTTAATTTGGTATCATTTGTTAAGTGGAAGCTGTGGACAGGTTAGTTAGAAAACTCCTCCTTTAATTCATTGTGTATTAAAGGACATGTACGCTGAAGAGAAACTGATTTTGGGGATCTGTGCTCAAACTCTTTTGACCAAATGAAAAGTCAGAAGACTTTACTTTTTGGCTCCTGTTTATGTGATAAAAGACTCACAGGTGAGAAAGTGGTAAATGAAATAAAAACTAAATGTAAACATAGAACTTGCTCACTATCGCAGTAAATGACTCTGTAGCTCCTTTGCACGAGACGTGAGGACAGTGAACTCACCATGTTCACCAGGGTCTGCAGGCCTGCCAGGTGCGTCATAAATAGCACGATGAGCATGAAGAAAGACTTCTCTATTGGCCGTGAGACCCGACACTCAACTGTTGGGACATGGATTGGTCCTCACACTGTAGATAACTAACATGGGGAGATTGCCCCACTAGAACAGAAAAGATGAGCAACAGGTGCATTAGCAATCAAATCCAATTCATTAAAATGAAAATGAGTCCAAGTCATACATACAAAGCCAATTCCAAGAGATTTTCCAGGCTAAGGAAAGCAACAGGTGTTCAATATACATATCCGGTCTTGAATAGTTCAAAATAAGTCGCTGTCTGTGGGATTGTATTTGTTTACTTGTACATCTCAGTATTCTTAATGTGAAGTTTGATGGAACAGCGCCCCCTGTTGGTTAAAAAAAAACACTTACAGCACCTGGTATTCCCAGGCGGTCTCCCATCCAAGTACTAACCAGGCCCGACCCTGCTTAGCTTCCGAGATCGGACGAGATCGGGCGTGTTCAGGGTGGTATGGCCGTAAGCGAGAGAAGCAGTCGCAAATGACGCTTTCATAGATGCACAAACAACATCTAGTATTGTGTTCTGACTTGTAAGCGACAATGTTACTGTTTCAAATAGACGCAATTTATGATGATTTCAACTAATTAAGCAGCTTCGCTCTCTCTGTGTGACGATGAACACAAAAGTACACACAGGGAACAGAAGACAGGACACTAAGCTATCTGAGAGTCCCATTTTCAGCTGCAGAGAAGAAACACATGAGAGAAGAACGTGTGCAGGATCAACATCAGCCTCTCAGGCCAATTATGTGTAAAACTGGAAGACACGTATCATTCCAGCAGCTATATAATAGATATTTGTCACAGTGTCCTTCGCTTACGGCCATACCACCCTGAACACGCCCGATCTCGTCCGATCTCGGAAGCTAAGCAGGGTCGGGCCTGGTTAGTACTTGGATGGGAGACCGCCTGGGAATACCAGGTGCTGTAAGCTTTTTCAATTCCCTCTACAACCTGCAGGGGGCGCTGCTGCTCAGTCAGTCAGAAACGTTCTCTTTTACTTTTCATTTAACAGTAGATCAGAACAACTTCCTCTCTCATACTGAGAACACACTAAATTAACACCTCTTGTCTGTGCTCAAGCCTTTCACGCTTGTCACTATCTTTGTCAAAAAACTGGATGCAGAGTTTACAAGGAGTTGCATTTTCAGTTACGTGGGTACTGAGTGATTGATGACATGTGACCTAATGTGCTTACAAACTTAATTAGTCATGATGGCTTTTGATCATACGAGCATCAAGTATCCAATCATTTAGTTTTCAAGCTAATTATGCATAATGTGTACTTTAGGCAGCAAAAGACTTAAGTCTTAATTTGGTATCATTTGTTAAGTGGAAGCTGTGGACAGGTTAGTTAGAAAACTCCTCCTTTAATTCATTGTGTATTAAAGGACATGTACGCTGAAGAGAAACTGATTTTGGGGATCTGTGCTCAAACTCTTTTGACCAAATGAAAAGTCAGAAGACTTTACTTTTTGGCTCCTGTTTATGTGATAAAAGACTCACAGGTGAGAAAGTGGTAAATGAAATAAAAACTAAATGTAAACATAGAACTTGCTCACTATCGCAGTAAATGACTCTGTAGCTCCTTTGCACGAGACGTGAGGACAGTGAACTCACCATGTTCACCAGGGTCTGCAGGCCTGCCAGGTGCGTCATAAATAGCACGATGAGCATGAAGAAAGACTTCTCTATTGGCCGTGAGACCCGACACTCAACTGTTGGGACATGGATTGGTCCTCACACTGTAGATAACTAACATGGGGAGATTGCCCCACTAGAACAGAAAAGATGAGCAACAGGTGCATTAGCAATCAAATCCAATTCATTAAAATGAAAATGAGTCCAAGTCATACATACAAAGCCAATTCCAAGAGATTTTCCAGGCTAAGGAAAGCAACAGGTGTTCAATATACATATCCGGTCTTGAATAGTTCAAAATAAGTCGCTGTCTGTGGGATTGTATTTGTTTACTTGTACATCTCAGTATTCTTAATGTGAAGTTTGATGGAACAGCGCCCCCTGTTGGTTAAAAAAAAACACTTACAGCACCTGGTATTCCCAGGCGGTCTCCCATCCAAGTACTAACCAGGCCCGACCCTGCTTAGCTTCCGAGATCGGACGAGATCGGGCGTGTTCAGGGTGGTATGGCCGTAAGCGAGAGAAGCAGTCGCAAATGACGCTTTCATAGATGCACAAACAACATCTAGTATTGTGTTCTGACTTGTAAGCGACAATGTTACTGTTTCAAATAGACGCAATTTATGATGATTTCAACTAATTAAGCAGCTTCGCTCTCTCTGTGTGACGATGAACACAAAAGTACACACAGGGAACAGAAGACAGGACACTAAGCTATCTGAGAGTCCCATTTTCAGCTGCAGAGAAGAAACACATGAGAGAAGAACGTGTGCAGGATCAACATCAGCCTCTCAGGCCAATTATGTGTAAAACTGGAAGACACGTATCATTCCAGCAGCTATATAATAGATATTTGTCACAGTGTCCTTCGCTTACGGCCATACCACCCTGAACACGCCCGATCTCGTCCGATCTCGGAAGCTAAGCAGGGTCGGGCCTGGTTAGTACTTGGATGGGAGACCGCCTGGGAATACCAGGTGCTGTAAGCTTTTTCAATTCCCTCTACAACCTGCAGGGGGCGCTGCTGCTCAGTCAGTCAGAAACGTTCTCTTTTACTTTTCATTTAACAGTAGATCAGAACAACTTCCTCTCTCATACTGAGAACACACTAAATTAACACCTCTTGTCTGTGCTCAAGCCTTTCACGCTTGTCACTATCTTTGTCAAAAAACTGGATGCAGAGTTTACAAGGAGTTGCATTTTCAGTTACGTGGGTACTGAGTGATTGATGACATGTGACCTAATGTGCTTACAAACTTAATTAGTCATGATGGCTTTTGATCATACGAGCATCAAGTATCCAATCATTTAGTTTTCAAGCTAATTATGCATAATGTGTACTTTAGGCAGCAAAAGACTTAAGTCTTAATTTGGTATCATTTGTTAAGTGGAAGCTGTGGACAGGTTAGTTAGAAAACTCCTTCTTTAATTCATTGTGTATTAAAGGACATGTACGCTGAAGAGAAACTGATTTTGGGGATCTGTGCTCAAATTCCTTTGACCAAATGAAAAGTCAGAAGACTTTACTTTTTGGCTCCTGTTTATGTGATAAAAGACTCACAGGTGAGAAAGTGGTAAATGAAATAAAAACTAAATGTAAACATAGAACTTGCTCACTATCGCAGTAAATGACTCTGTAGCTCCTTTGCACGAGACGTGAGGACAGTGAACTCACCATGTTCACCAGGGTCTGCAGGCCTGCCAGGCGCGTCATAAATAGCACGATGAGCATGAAGAAAGACTTCTCTATTGGCCGTGAGACCCGACACTCAACTGTTGGGACATGGATTGGTCCTCACACTGTAGATAACTAACATGGGGAGATTGCCCCACTAGAACAGAAAAGATGAGCAACAGGTGGATTAGCAATCAAATCCAATTCATTAAAATGAAAATGAGTCCAAGTCATACATACAAAGCCAATTCCAAGAGATTTTCCAGGCTAAGGAAAGCAACAGGTGTTCAATATACATATCCGGTCTTGAATAGTTCAAAATAAGTCGCTGTCTGTGGGATTGTATTTGTTTACTTGTACATCTCAGTATTCTTAATGTGAAGTTTGATGGAACAGCGCCCCCTGTTGGTTAAAAAAGCACTTACAGCACCTGGTATTCCCAGGCGGTCTCCCATCCAAGTACTAACCAGGCCCGACCCTGCTTGGCTTCCGAGATCGGACGAGATCAGGCGTGTTCAGGGTGGTTTGGCCGTAAGCGAGGGAAGCAGTCGCAAATGACGCTTTCATAGATGCACAAACAACATCTATTATTGTGTTCTGACTTGTAAGCGACAATGTTACTGTTTCAAATAGACGCAATTTATGATGATTTCAACTAATTAAGCAGCTTCGCTCTCTCTGTGTGACGATGAACACAAAAGTACACACAGGGAACAGAAGACAGGACACTAAGCTATCTGAGAGTCCCATTTTCAGCTGCAGAGAAGAAACACATGAGAGAAGAAGAACGTGTGGAGGATCAACATCAGCCTCTCAGGCCAATTATGTGTAAAACTGGAAGACACGTATCATTCCAGCAGCTATATAATAGATATTTGTCACAGTGTCCTTTGCTTACGGCCATACCACCCTGAACACGCCCGATCTCGTCCGATCTCGGAAGCTAAGCAGGGTCGGGCCTGGTTAGTACTTGGATGGGAGACCGCCTGGGAATACCAGGTGCTGTAAGCTTTTTCAATTCCCTCTACAACCTGCAGGGGGCGCTGCTGCTCAGTCAGTCAGAAACGTTCTCTTTTACTTTTCATTTAACAGTAGATCAGAACAACTTCCTCTCTCATACTGAGAACACACTAAATTAACACCTCCTGTCTGTGCTCAAGCCTTTCACGCTTGTCACTATCTTTGTCAAAAAACTGGATGCAGAGTTTACAAGGAGTTGCATTTTCAGTTACGTGGGTACTGAGTGATTGATGACATGTGACCTAATGTGCTTACAAACTTAATTAGTCATGATGGCTTTTGATCATACGAGCATCAAGTATCCAATCATTTAGTTTTCAAGCTAATTATGCATAATGTGTACTTTAGGCAGCAAAAGACTTAAGTCTTAATTTGGTATCATTTGTTAAGTGGAAGCTGTGGACAGGTTAGTTAGAAAACTCCTCCTTTAATTCATTGTGTATTAAAGGACATGTACGCTGAAGAGAAACTGATTTTGGGGATCTGTGCTCAAATTCTTTTGACCAAATGAAAAGTCAGAAGACTTTACTTTTTGGCTCCTGTTTATGTGCTAAAAGACTCACAGGTGAGAAAGTGGTAAATGAAATAAAAACTAAATGTAAACATAGAACTTGCTCACTATCGCAGTAAATGACTCTGTAGCTCCTTTGCACGAGACGTGAGGACAGTGAACTCACCATGTTCACCAGGGTCTGCAGGCCTGCCAGGCGCGTCATAAATAGCACGATGAGCATGAAGAAAGACTTCTCTATTGGCCGTGAGACCCGACACTCAACTGTTGGGACATGGATTGGTCCTCACACTGTAGATAACTAACATGGGGAGATTGCCCCACTAGAACAGAAAAGATGAGCAACAGGTGCATTAGCAATCAAATCCAATTCATTAAAATGAAAATGAGTCCAAGTCATACATACAAAGCCAATTCCAAGAGATTTTCCAGGCTAAGGAAAGCAACAGGTGTTCAATATACATATCCGGTCTTGAATAGTTCAAAATAAGTCGCTGTCTGTGGGATTGTATTTGTTTACTTGTACATCTCAGTATTCTTAATGTGAAGTTTGATGGAACAGCGCCCCCTGTTGGTTAAAAAAGCACTTACAGCACCTGGTATTCCCAGGCGGTCTCCCATCCAAGTACTAACCAGGCCCGCCCCTGCTTGGCTTCCGAGATCGGACGAGATCGGGCGTGTTCAGGGTGGTATGGCCGTAAGCGAGAGAAGCAGTCGCAAATGACGCTTTCATAGATGCACAAACAACATCTATTATTGTGTTCTGACTTGTAAGCGACAATGTTACTGTTTCAAATAGACGCAATTTATGATGATTTCAACTAATTAAGCAGCTTCGCTCTCTCTGTGTGACGATGAACACAAAAGTACACACAGGGAACAGAAGACAGGACACTAAGCTATCTGAGAGTCCCATTTTCAGCTGCAGAGAAGAAACACATGAGAGAAGAAGAACGTGTGGAGGATCAACATCAGCCTCTCAGGCCAATTATGTGTAAAACTGGAAGACACGTATCATTCCAGCTGCTATATAATAGATATTTGTCACAGTGTCCTTTGCTTACGGCCATACCACCCTGAACACGCCCGATCTCGTCCGATCTCGGAAGCTAAGCAGGGTCGGGCCTGGTTAGTACTTGGATGGGAGACCGCCTGGGAATACCAGGTGCTGTAAGCTTTTTCAATTCCCTCTACAACCTGCAGGGGGCGCTGCTGCTCAGTCAGTCAGAAACGTTCTCTTTTACTTTTCATTTAACAGTAGATCAGAACAACTTCCTCTCTCATACTGAGAACACACTAAATTAACACCTGTCTGTGCTCAAGCCTTTCACGCTTGTCACTATCTTTGTCAAAAAACTGGATGCAGAGTTTACAAGGAGTTGCATTTTCAGTTACGTGGGTACTGAGTGATTGATGACATGTGACCTAATGTGCTTACAAACTTAATTAGTCATGATGGCTTTTGATCATACGAGCATCAAGTATCCAATCATTTAGTTTTCAAGCTAATTATGCATAATGTGTACTTTAGGCAGCAAAAGACTTAAGTCTTAATTTGGTATCATTTGTTAAGTGGAAGCTGTGGACAGGTTAGTTAGAAAACTCCTCCTTTAATTCATTGTGTATTAAAGGACATGTACGCTGAAGAGAAACTGATTTTGGGGATCTGTGCTCAAACTCCTTTGACCAAATGAAAAGTCAGAAGACTTTACTTTTTGGCTCCTGTTTATGTGATAAAAGACTCACAGGTGAGAAAGTGGTAAATGAAATAAAAACTAAATGTAAACATAGAACTTGCTCACTATCGCAGTAAATGACTCTGTAGCTCCTTTGCACGAGACGTGAGGACAGTGAACTCACCATGTTCACCAGGGTCTGCAGGCCTGCCAGGCGCGTCATAAATAGCACGATGAGCATGAAGAAAGACTTCTCTATTGGCCGTGAGACCCGACACTCAACTGTTGGGACATGGATTGGTCCTCACACTGTAGATAACTAACATGGGGAGATTGCCCCACTAGAACAGAAAAGATGAGCAACAGGTGCATTAGCAATCAAATCCAATTCATTAAAATGAAAATGAGTCCAAGTCATACATACAAAGCCAATTCCAAGAGATTTTCCAGGCTAAGGAAAGCAACAGGTGTTCAATATACATATCCGGTCTTGAATAGTTCAAAATAAGTCGCTGTCTGTGGGATTGTATTTGTTTACTTGTACATCTCAGTATTCTTAATGTGAAGTTTAATGGAACAGCGCCCCCTGTTGGTTAAAAAAAAAACACTTACAGCACCTGGTATTCCCAGGCGGTCTCCCATCCAAGTACTAACCAGGCCCGACCCTGCTTAGCTTCCGAGATCGGACGAGATCGGGCGTGTTCAGGGTGGTATGGCCGTAAGCGAGAGACGCAGTCGCAAATGACGCTTTCATAGATGCACAAACAACATCTAGTATTGTGTTCTGACTTGTAAGCGACAATGTTACTGTTTCAAATAGACGCAATTTATGATGATTTCAACTAATTAAGCAGCTTCGCTCTCTCTGTGTGACGATGAACACAAAAGTACACACAGGGAACAGAAGACAGGACACTAAGCTATCTGAGAGTCCCATTTTCAGCTGCAGAGAAGAAACACATGAGAGAAGAACGTGTGCAGGATCAACATCAGCCTCTCAGGCCAATTATGTGTAAAACTGGAAGACACGTATCATTCCAGCAGCTATATAATAGATATTTGTCACAGTGTCCTTCGCTTACGGCCATACCACCCTGAACACGCCCGATCTCGTCCGATCTCGGAAGCTAAGCAGGGTCGGGCCTGGTTAGTACTTGGATGGGAGACCGCCTGGGAATACCAGGTGCTGTAAGCTTTTTCAATTCCCTCTACAACCTGCAGGGGGCGCTGCTGCTCAGTCAGTCAGAAACGTTCTCTTTTACTTTTCATTTAACAGTAGATCAGAACAACTTCCTCTCTCATACTGAGAACACACTAAATTAACACCTCCTGTCTGTGCTCAAGCCTTTCACGCTTGTCACTATCTTTGTCAAAAAACTGGATGCAGAGTTTACAAGTAGTTGCATTTTCAGTTACGTGGGTACTGAGTGATTGATGACATGTGACCTAATGTGCTTACAAACTTAATTAGTCATGATGGCTTTTGATCATACGAGCATCAAGTATCCAATCATTTAGTTTTCAAGCTAATTATGCATAATGTGTACTTTAGGCAGCAAAAGACTTAAGTCTTAATTTGGTATCATTTGTTAAGTGGAAGCTGTGGACAGGTTAGTTAGAAAACTCCTCCTTTAATTCATTGTGTATTAAAGGACATGTACGCTGAAGAGAAACTGATTTTGGGGATCTGTGCTCAAATTCTTTTGACCAAATGAAAAGTCAGAAGACTTTACTTTTTGGCTCCTGTTTATGTGATAAAAGACTCACAGGTGAGAAAGTGGTAAATGAAATAAAAACTAAATGTAAACATAGAACTTGCTCACTATCGCAGTAAATGACTCTGTAGCTCCTTTGCACGAGACGTGAGGACAGTGAACTCACCATGTTCACCAGGGTCTGCAGGCCTGCCAGGCGCGTCATAAATAGCACGATGAGCATGAAGAAAGACTTCTCTATTGGCCGTGAGACCCGACACTCAACTGTTGGGACATGGATTGGTCCTCACACTGTAGATAACTAACATGGGGAGATTGCCCCACTAGAACAGAAAAGATGAGCAACAGGTGCATTAGCAATCAAATCCAATTCATTAAAATGAAAATGAGTCCAAGTCATACATACAAAGCCAATTCCAAGAGATTTTCCAGGCTAAGGAAAGCAACAGGTGTTCAATATACATATCCGGTCTTGAATAGTTCAAAATAAGTCGCTGTTTGTGGGATTGTATTTGTTTACTTGTACATCTCAGTATTCTTAATGTGAAGTTTGATGGAACAGCGCCCCCTGTTGGTTAAAAAAACACTTACAGCACCTGGTATTCCCAGGCGGTCTCCCATCCAAGTACTAACCAGGCCCGACCCTGCTTAGCTTCCGAGATCGGACGAGATCGGGCGTGTTCAGGGTGGTATGGCCGTAAGCGAGAGAAGCAGTCGCAAATGACGCTTTCATAGATGCACAAACAACATCTATTATTGTGTTCTGACTTGTAAGCGACAATGTTACTGTTTCAAATAGACGCAATTTATGATGATTTCAACTAATTAAGCAGCTTCGCTCTCTCTGTGTGACGATGAACACAAAAGTACACACAGGGAACAGAAGACAGGACACTAAGCTATCTGAGAGTCCCATTTTCAGCTGCAGAGAAGAAACACATGAGAGAAGAAGAACGTGTGGAGGATCAACATCAGCCTCTCAGGCCAATTATGTGTAAAACTGGAAGACACGTATCATTCCAGCAGCTATATAATAGATATTTGTCACAGTGTCCTTCGCTTACGGCCATACCACCCTGAACACGCCCGATCTCGTCCGATCTCGGAAGCTAAGCAGGGTCGGGCCTGGTTAGTACTTGGATGGGAGACCGCCTGGGAATACCAGGTGCTGTAAGCTTTTTCAATTCCCTCTACAACCTGCAGGGGGCGCTGCTGCTCAGTCAGTCAGAAACGTTCTCTTTTACTTTTCATTTAACAGTAGATCAGAACAACTTCCTCTCTCATACTGAGAACACACTAAATTAACACCTCCTGTCTGTGCTCAAGCCTTTCACGCTTGTCACTATCTTTGTCAAAAAACTGGATGCAGAGTTTACAAGGAGTTGCATTTTCAGTTACGTGGGTACTGAGTGATTGATGACATGTGACCTAATGTGCTTACAAACTTAATTAGTCATGATGGCTTTTGATCATACGAGCATCAAGTATCCAATCATTTAGTTTTCAAGCTAATTATGCATAATGTGTACTTTAGGCAGCAAAAGACTTAAGTCTTAATTTGGTATCATTTGTTAAGTGGAAGCTGTGGACAGGTTAGTTAGAAAACTCCTCCTTTAATTCATTGTGTATTAAAGGACATGTACGCTGAAGAGAAACTGATTTTGGGGATCTGTGCTCAAACTCCTTTGACCAAATGAAAAGTCAGAAGACTTTACTTTTTGGCTCCTGTTTATGTGATAAAAGACTCACAGGTGAGAAAGTGGTAAATGAAATAAAAACTAAATGTAAACATAGAACTTGCTCACTATCGCAGTAAATGACTCTGTAGCTCCTTTGCACGAGACGTGAGGACAGTGAACTCACCATGTTCACCAGGGTCTGCAGGCCTGCCAGGCGCGTCATAAATAGCACGATGAGCATGAAGAAAGACTTCTCTATTGGCCGTGAGACCCGACACTCAACTGTTGGGACATGGATTGGTCCTCACACTGTAGATAACTAACATGGGGAGATTGCCCCACTAGAACAGAAAAGATGAGCAACAGGTGCATTAGCAATCAAATCCAATTCATTAAAATGAAAATGAGTCCAAGTCATACATACAAAGCCAATTCCAAGAGATTTTCCAGGCTAAGGAAAGCAACAGGTGTTCAATATACATATCCGGTCTTGAATAGTTCAAAATAAGTCGCTGTCTGTGGGATTGTATTTGTTTACTTGTACATCTCAGTATTCTTAATGTGAAGTTTAATGGAACAGCGCCCCCTGTTGGTTAAAAAAAAAACACTTACAGCACCTGGTATTCCCAGGCGGTCTCCCATCCAAGTACTAACCAGGCCCGACCCTGCTTAGCTTCCGAGATCGGACGAGATCGGGCGTGTTCAGGGTGGTATGGCCGTAAGCGAGAGAAGCAGTCGCAAATGACGCTTTCATAGATGCACAAACAACATCTATTATTGTGTTCTGACTTGTAAGCGACAATGTTACTGTTTCAAATAGACGCAATTTATGATGATTTCAACTAATTAAGCAGCTTCGCTCTCTCTGTGTGACGATGAACACAAAAGTACACACAGGGAACAGAAGACAGGACACTAAGCTATCTGAGAGTCCCATTTTCAGCTGCAGAGAAGAAACACATGAGAGAAGAAGAACGTGTGGAGGATCAACATCAGCCTCTCAGGCCAATTATGTGTAAAACTGGAAGACACGTATCATTCCAGCAGCTATATAATAGATATTTGTCACAGTGTCCTTCGCTTACGGCCATACCACCCTGAACACGCCCGATCTCGTCCGATCTCGGAAGCTAAGCAGGGTCGGGCCTGGTTAGTACTTGGATGGGAGACCGCCTGGGAATACCAGGTGCTGTAAGCTTTTTCAATTCCCTCTACAACCTGCAGGGGGCGCTGCTGCTCAGTCAGTCAGAAACGTTCTCTTTTACTTTTCATTTAACAGTAGATCAGAACAACTTCCTCTCTCATACTGAGAACACACTAAATTAACACCTCCTGTCTGTGCTCAAGCCTTTCACGCTTGTCACTATCTTTGTCAAAAAACTGGATGCAGAGTTTACAAGTAGTTGCATTTTCAGTTACGTGGGTACTGAGTGATTGATGACATGTGACCTAATGTGCTTACAAACTTAATTAGTCATGATGGCTTTTGATCATACGAGCATCAAGTATCCAATCATTTAGTTTTCAAGCTAATTATGCATAATGTGTACTTTAGGCAGCAAAAGACTTAAGTCTTAATTTGGTATCATTTGTTAAGTGGAAGCTGTGGACAGGTTAGTTAGAAAACTCCTCCTTTAATTCATTGTGTATTAAAGGACATGTACGCTGAAGAGAAACTGATTTTGGGGATCTGTGCTCAAATTCTTTTGACCAAATGAAAAGTCAGAAGACTTTACTTTTTGGCTCCTGTTTATGTGATAAAAGACTCACAGGTGAGAAAGTGGTAAATGAAATAAAAACTAAATGTAAACATAGAACTTGCTCACTATCGCAGTAAATGACTCTGTAGCTCCTTTGCACGAGACGTGAGGACAGTGAACTCACCATGTTCACCAGGGTCTGCAGGCCTGCCAGGCGCGTCATAAATAGCACGATGAGCATGAAGAAAGACTTCTCTATTGGCCGTGAGACCCGACACTCAACTGTTGGGACATGGATTGGTCCTCACACTGTAGATAACTAACATGGGGAGATTGCCCCACTAGAACAGAAAAGATGAGCAACAGGTGCATTAGCAATCAAATCCAATTCATTAAAATGAAAATGAGTCCAAGTCATACATACAAAGCCAATTCCAAGAGATTTTCCAGGCTAAGGAAAGCAACAGGTGTTCAATATACATATCCGGTCTTGAATAGTTCAAAATAAGTCGCTGTCTGTGGGATTGTATTTGTTTACTTGTACATCTCAGTATTCTTAATGTGAAGTTTAATGGAACAGCGCCCCCTGTTGGTTAAAAAAAAAACACTTACAGCACCTGGTATTCCCAGGCGGTCTCCCATCCAAGTACTAACCAGGCCCGACCCTGCTTAGCTTCCGAGATCGGACGAGATCGGGCGTGTTCAGGGTGGTATGGCCGTAAGCGAGAGAAGCAGTCGCAAATGACGCTTTCATAGATGCACAAACAACATCTATTATTGTGTTCTGACTTGTAAGCGACAATGTTACTGTTTCAAATAGACGCAATTTATGATGATTTCAACTAATTAAGCAGCTTCGCTCTCTCTGTGTGACGATGAACACAAAAGTACACACAGGGAACAGAAGACAGGACACTAAGCTATCTGAGAGTCCCATTTTCAGCTGCAGAGAAGAAACACATGAGAGAAGAAGAACGTGTGGAGGATCAACATCAGCCTCTCAGGCCAATTATGTGTAAAACTGGAAGACACGTATCATTCCAGCAGCTATATAATAGATATTTGTCACAGTGTCCTTCGCTTACGGCCATACCACCCTGAACACGCCCGATCTCGTCCGATCTCGGAAGCTAAGCAGGGTCGGGCCTGGTTAGTACTTGGATGGGAGACCGCCTGGGAATACCAGGTGCTGTAAGCTTTTTCAATTCCCTCTACAACCTGCAGGGGGCGCTGCTGCTCAGTCAGTCAGAAACGTTCTCTTTTACTTTTCATTTAACAGTAGATCAGAACAACTTCCTCTCTCATACTGAGAACACACTAAATTAACACCTCCTGTCTGTGCTCAAGCCTTTCACGCTTGTCACTATCTTTGTCAAAAAACTGGATGCAGAGTTTACAAGTAGTTGCATTTTCAGTTACGTGGGTACTGAGTGATTGATGACATGTGACCTAATGTGCTTACAAACTTAATTAGTCATGATGGCTTTTGATCATACGAGCATCAAGTATCCAATCATTTAGTTTTCAAGCTAATTATGCATAATGTGTACTTTAGGCAGCAAAAGACTTAAGTCTTAATTTGGTATCATTTGTTAAGTGGAAGCTGTGGACAGGTTAGTTAGAAAACTCCTCCTTTAATTCATTGTGTATTAAAGGACATGTACGCTGAAGAGAAACTGATTTTGGGGATCTGTGCTCAAATTCTTTTGACCAAATGAAAAGTCAGAAGACTTTACTTTTTGGCTCCTGTTTATGTGATAAAAGACTCACAGGTGAGAAAGTGGTAAATGAAATAAAAACTAAATGTAAACATAGAACTTGCTCACTATCGCAGTAAATGACTCTGTAGCTCCTTTGCACGAGACGTGAGGACAGTGAACTCACCATGTTCACCAGGGTCTGCAGGCCTGCCAGGCGCGTCATAAATAGCACGATGAGCATGAAGAAAGACTTCTCTATTGGCCGTGAGACCCGACACTCAACTGTTGGGACATGGATTGGTCCTCACACTGTAGATAACTAACATGGGGAGATTGCCCCACTAGAACAGAAAAGATGAGCAACAGGTGCATTAGCAATCAAATCCAATTCATTAAAATGAAAATGAGTCCAAGTCATACATACAAAGCCAATTCCAAGAGATTTTCCAGGCTAAGGAAAGCAACAGGTGTTCAATATACATATCCGGTCTTGAATAGTTCAAAATAAGTCGCTGTTTGTGGGATTGTATTTGTTTACTTGTACATCTCAGTATTCTTAATGTGAAGTTTGATGGAACAGCGCCCCCTGTTGGTTAAAAAAACACTTACAGCACCTGGTATTCCCAGGCGGTCTCCCATCCAAGTACTAACCAGGCCCGACCCTGCTTAGCTTCCGAGATCGGACGAGATCGGGCGTGTTCAGGGTGGTATGGCCGTAAGCGAGAGAAGCAGTCGCAAATGACGCTTTCATAGATGCACAAACAACATCTATTATTGTGTTCTGACTTGTAAGCGACAATGTTACTGTTTCAAATAGACGCAATTTATGATGATTTCAACTAATTAAGCAGCTTCGCTCTCTCTGTGTGACGATGAACACAAAAGTACACACAGGGAACAGAAGACAGGACACTAAGCTATCTGAGAGTCCCATTTTCAGCTGCAGAGAAGAAACACATGAGAGAAGAAGAACGTGTGGAGGATCAACATCAGCCTCTCAGGCCAATTATGTGTAAAACTGGAAGACACGTATCATTCCAGCAGCTATATAATAGATATTTGTCACAGTGTCCTTCGCTTACGGCCATACCACCCTGAACACGCCCGATCTCGTCCGATCTCGGAAGCTAAGCAGGGTCGGGCCTGGTTAGTACTTGGATGGGAGACCGCCTGGGAATACCAGGTGCTGTAAGCTTTTTCAATTCCCTCTACAACCTGCAGGGGGCGCTGCTGCTCAGTCAGTCAGAAACGTTCTCTTTTACTTTTCATTTAACAGTAGATCAGAACAACTTCCTCTCTCATACTGAGAACACACTAAATTAACACCTCCTGTCTGTGCTCAAGCCTTTCACGCTTGTCACTATCTTTGTCAAAAAACTGGATGCAGAGTTTACAAGTAGTTGCATTTTCAGTTACGTGGGTACTGAGTGATTGATGACATGTGACCTAATGTGCTTACAAATTTAATTAGTCATGATGGCTTTTGATCATACGAGCATCAAGTATCCAATCATTTAGTTTTCAAGCTAATTATGCATAATGTGTACTTTAGGCAGCAAAAGACTTAAGTCTTAATTTGGTATCATTTGTTAAGTGGAAGCTGTGGACAGGTTAGTTAGAAAACTCCTCCTTTAATTCATTGTGTATTAAAGGACATGTACGCTGAAGAGAAACTGATTTTGGGGATCTGTGCTCAAACTCTTTTGACCAAATGAAAAGTCAGAAGACTTTACTTTTTGGCTCCTGTTTATGTGATAAAAGACTCACAGGTGAGAAAGTGGTAAATGAAATAAAAACTAAATGTAAACATAGAACTTGCTCACTATCGCAGTAAATGACTCTGTAGCTCCTTTGCACGAGACGTGAGGACAGTGAACTCACCATGTTCACCAGGGTCTGCAGGCCTGCCAGGCGCGTCATAAATAGCACGATGAGCATGAAGAAAGACTTCTCTATTGGCCGTGAGACCCGACACTCAACTGTTGGGACATGGATTGGTCCTCACACTGTAGATAACTAACATGGGGAGATTGCCCCACTAGAACAGAAAAGATGAGCAACAGGTGCATTAGCAATCAAATCCAATTCATTAAAATGAAAATGAGTCCAAGTCATACATACAAAGCCAATTCCAAGAGATTTTCCAGGCTAAGGAAAGCAACAGGTGTTCAATATACATATCCGGTCTTGAATAGTTCAAAATAAGTCGCTGTCTGTGGGATTGTATTTGTTTACTTGTACATCTCAGTATTCTTAATGTGAAGTTTAATGGAACAGCGCCCCCTGTTGGTTAAAAAAAAAACACTTACAGCACCTGGTATTCCCAGGCGGTCTCCCATCCAAGTACTAACCAGGCCCGACCCTGCTTAGCTTCCGAGATCGGACGAGATCGGGCGTGTTCAGGGTGGTATGGCCGTAAGCGAGAGACGCAGTCGCAAATGACGCTTTCATAGATGCACAAACAACATCTAGTATTGTGTTCTGACTTGTAAGCGACAATGTTACTGTTTCAAATAGACGCAATTTATGATGATTTCAACTAATTAAGCAGCTTCGCTCTCTCTGTGTGACGATGAACACAAAAGTACACACAGGGAACAGAAGACAGGACACTAAGCTATCTGAGAGTCCCATTTTCAGCTGCAGAGAAGAAACACATGAGAGAAGAACGTGTGCAGGATCAACATCAGCCTCTCAGGCCAATTATGTGTAAAACTGGAAGACACGTATCATTCCAGCAGCTATATAATAGATATTTGTCACAGTGTCCTTCGCTTACGGCCATACCACCCTGAACACGCCCGATCTCGTCCGATCTCGGAAGCTAAGCAGGGTCGGGCCTGGTTAGTACTTGGATGGGAGACCGCCTGGGAATACCAGGTGCTGTAAGCTTTTTCAATTCCCTCTACAACCTGCAGGGGGCGCTGCTGCTCAGTCAGTCAGAAACGTTCTCTTTTACTTTTCATTTAACAGTAGATCAGAACAACTTCCTCTCTCATACTGAGAACACACTAAATTAACACCTCCTGTCTGTGCTCAAGCCTTTCACGCTTGTCACTATCTTTGTCAAAAAACTGGATGCAGAGTTTACAAGTAGTTGCATTTTCAGTTACGTGGGTACTGAGTGATTGATGACATGTGACCTAATGTGCTTACAAACTTAATTAGTCATGATGGCTTTTGATCATACGAGCATCAAGTATCCAATCATTTAGTTTTCAAGCTAATTATGCATAATGTGTACTTTAGGCAGCAAAAGACTTAAGTCTTAATTTGGTATCATTTGTTAAGTGGAAGCTGTGGACAGGTTAGTTAGAAAACTCCTCCTTTAATTCATTGTGTATTAAAGGACATGTACGCTGAAGAGAAACTGATTTTGGGGATCTGTGCTCAAATTCTTTTGACCAAATGAAAAGTCAGAAGACTTTACTTTTTGGCTCCTGTTTATGTGATAAAAGACTCACAGGTGAGAAAGTGGTAAATGAAATAAAAACTAAATGTAAACATAGAACTTGCTCACTATCGCAGTAAATGACTCTGTAGCTCCTTTGCACGAGACGTGAGGACAGTGAACTCACCATGTTCACCAGGGTCTGCAGGCCTGCCAGGCGCGTCATAAATAGCACGATGAGCATGAAGAAAGACTTCTCTATTGGCCGTGAGACCCGACACTCAACTGTTGGGACATGGATTGGTCCTCACACTGTAGATAACTAACATGGGGAGATTGCCCCACTAGAACAGAAAAGATGAGCAACAGGTGCATTAGCAATCAAATCCAATTCATTAAAATGAAAATGAGTCCAAGTCATACATACAAAGCCAATTCCAAGAGATTTTCCAGGCTAAGGAAAGCAACAGGTGTTCAATATACATATCCGGTCTTGAATAGTTCAAAATAAGTCGCTGTTTGTGGGATTGTATTTGTTTACTTGTACATCTCAGTATTCTTAATGTGAAGTTTGATGGAACAGCGCCCCCTGTTGGTTAAAAAAACACTTACAGCACCTGGTATTCCCAGGCGGTCTCCCATCCAAGTACTAACCAGGCCCGACCCTGCTTAGCTTCCGAGATCGGACGAGATCGGGCGTGTTCAGGGTGGTATGGCCGTAAGCGAGAGAAGCAGTCGCAAATGACGCTTTCATAGATGCACAAACAACATCTATTATTGTGTTCTGACTTGTAAGCGACAATGTTACTGTTTCAAATAGACGCAATTTATGATGATTTCAACTAATTAAGCAGCTTCGCTCTCTCTGTGTGACGATGAACACAAAAGTACACACAGGGAACAGAAGACAGGACACTAAGCTATCTGAGAGTCCCATTTTCAGCTGCAGAGAAGAAACACATGAGAGAAGAAGAACGTGTGGAGGATCAACATCAGCCTCTCAGGCCAATTATGTGTAAAACTGGAAGACACGTATCATTCCAGCAGCTATATAATAGATATTTGTCACAGTGTCCTTCGCTTACGGCCATACCACCCTGAACACGCCCGATCTCGTCCGATCTCGGAAGCTAAGCAGGGTCGGGCCTGGTTAGTACTTGGATGGGAGACCGCCTGGGAATACCAGGTGCTGTAAGCTTTTTCAATTCCCTCTACAACCTGCAGGGGGCGCTGCTGCTCAGTCAGTCAGAAACGTTCTCTTTTACTTTTCATTTAACAGTAGATCAGAACAACTTCCTCTCTCATACTGAGAACACACTAAATTAACACCTCCTGTCTGTGCTCAAGCCTTTCACGCTTGTCACTATCTTTGTCAAAAAACTGGATGCAGAGTTTACAAGTAGTTGCATTTTCAGTTACGTGGGTACTGAGTGATTGATGACATGTGACCTAATGTGCTTACAAATTTAATTAGTCATGATGGCTTTTGATCATACGAGCATCAAGTATCCAATCATTTAGTTTTCAAGCTAATTATGCATAATGTGTACTTTAGGCAGCAAAAGACTTAAGTCTTAATTTGGTATCATTTGTTAAGTGGAAGCTGTGGACAGGTTAGTTAGAAAACTCCTCCTTTAATTCATTGTGTATTAAAGGACATGTACGCTGAAGAGAAACTGATTTTGGGGATCTGTGCTCAAACTCTTTTGACCAAATGAAAAGTCAGAAGACTTTACTTTTTGGCTCCTGTTTATGTGATAAAAGACTCACAGGTGAGAAAGTGGTAAATGAAATAAAAACTAAATGTAAACATAGAACTTGCTCACTATCGCAGTAAATGACTCTGTAGCTCCTTTGCACGAGACGTGAGGACAGTGAACTCACCATGTTCACCAGGGTCTGCAGGCCTGCCAGGCGCGTCATAAATAGCACGATGAGCATGAAGAAAGACTTCTCTATTGGCCGTGAGACCCGACACTCAACTGTTGGGACATGGATTGGTCCTCACACTGTAGATAACTAACATGGGGAGATTGCCCCACTAGAACAGAAAAGATGAGCAACAGGTGCATTAGCAATCAAATCCAATTCATTAAAATGAAAATGAGTCCAAGTCATACATACAAAGCCAATTCCAAGAGATTTTCCAGGCTAAGGAAAGCAACAGGTGTTCAATATACATATCCGGTCTTGAATAGTTCAAAATAAGTCGCTGTCTGTGGGATTGTATTTGTTTACTTGTACATCTCAGTATTCTTAATGTGAAGTTTAATGGAACAGCGCCCCCTGTTGGTTAAAAAAAAAACACTTACAGCACCTGGTATTCCCAGGCGGTCTCCCATCCAAGTACTAACCAGGCCCGACCCTGCTTAGCTTCCGAGATCGGACGAGATCGGGCGTGTTCAGGGTGGTATGGCCGTAAGCGAGAGACGCAGTCGCAAATGACGCTTTCATAGATGCACAAACAACATCTAGTATTGTGTTCTGACTTGTAAGCGACAATGTTACTGTTTCAAATAGACGCAATTTATGATGATTTCAACTAATTAAGCAGCTTCGCTCTCTCTGTGTGACGATGAACACAAAAGTACACACAGGGAACAGAAGACAGGACACTAAGCTATCTGAGAGTCCCATTTTCAGCTGCAGAGAAGAAACACATGAGAGAAGAACGTGTGCAGGATCAACATCAGCCTCTCAGGCCAATTATGTGTAAAACTGGAAGACACGTATCATTCCAGCAGCTATATAATAGATATTTGTCACAGTGTCCTTCGCTTACGGCCATACCACCCTGAACACGCCCGATCTCGTCCGATCTCGGAAGCTAAGCAGGGTCGGGCCTGGTTAGTACTTGGATGGGAGACCGCCTGGGAATACCAGGTGCTGTAAGCTTTTTCAATTCCCTCTACAACCTGCAGGGGGCGCTGCTGCTCAGTCAGTCAGAAACGTTCTCTTTTACTTTTCATTTAACAGTAGATCAGAACAACTTCCTCTCTCATACTGAGAACACACTAAATTAACACCTCCTGTCTGTGCTCAAGCCTTTCACGCTTGTCACTATCTTTGTCAAAAAACTGGATGCAGAGTTTACAAGTAGTTGCATTTTCAGTTACGTGGGTACTGAGTGATTGATGACATGTGACCTAATGTGCTTACAAACTTAATTAGTCATGATGGCTTTTGATCATACGAGCATCAAGTATCCAATCATTTAGTTTTCAAGCTAATTATGCATAATGTGTACTTTAGGCAGCAAAAGACTTAAGTCTTAATTTGGTATCATTTGTTAAGTGGAAGCTGTGGACAGGTTAGTTAGAAAACTCCTCCTTTAATTCATTGTGTATTAAAGGACATGTACGCTGAAGAGAAACTGATTTTGGGGATCTGTGCTCAAATTCTTTTGACCAAATGAAAAGTCAGAAGACTTTACTTTTTGGCTCCTGTTTATGTGATAAAAGACTCACAGGTGAGAAAGTGGTAAATGAAATAAAAACTAAATGTAAACATAGAACTTGCTCACTATCGCAGTAAATGACTCTGTAGCTCCTTTGCACGAGACGTGAGGACAGTGAACTCACCATGTTCACCAGGGTCTGCAGGCCTGCCAGGCGCGTCATAAATAGCACGATGAGCATGAAGAAAGACTTCTCTATTGGCCGTGAGACCCGACACTCAACTGTTGGGACATGGATTGGTCCTCACACTGTAGATAACTAACATGGGGAGATTGCCCCACTAGAACAGAAAAGATGAGCAACAGGTGCATTAGCAATCAAATCCAATTCATTAAAATGAAAATGAGTCCAAGTCATACATACAAAGCCAATTCCAAGAGATTTTCCAGGCTAAGGAAAGCAACAGGTGTTCAATATACATATCCGGTCTTGAATAGTTCAAAATAAGTCGCTGTTTGTGGGATTGTATTTGTTTACTTGTACATCTCAGTATTCTTAATGTGAAGTTTGATGGAACAGCGCCCCCTGTTGGTTAAAAAAACACTTACAGCACCTGGTATTCCCAGGCGGTCTCCCATCCAAGTACTAACCAGGCCCGACCCTGCTTAGCTTCCGAGATCGGACGAGATCGGGCGTGTTCAGGGTGGTATGGCCGTAAGCGAGAGAAGCAGTCGCAAATGACGCTTTCATAGATGCACAAACAACATCTATTATTGTGTTCTGACTTGTAAGCGACAATGTTACTGTTTCAAATAGACGCAATTTATGATGATTTCAACTAATTAAGCAGCTTCGCTCTCTCTGTGTGACGATGAACACAAAAGTACACACAGGGAACAGAAGACAGGACACTAAGCTATCTGAGAGTCCCATTTTCAGCTGCAGAGAAGAAACACATGAGAGAAGAAGAACGTGTGGAGGATCAACATCAGCCTCTC
The DNA here is from genome assembly GCF_027942865.1 of Odontesthes bonariensis. Classification (NCBI taxonomy): domain Eukaryota; kingdom Metazoa; phylum Chordata; class Actinopteri; order Atheriniformes; family Atherinopsidae; genus Odontesthes; species Odontesthes bonariensis. The sequence continues at coordinate 12,621,637 of NC_134516.1, read as the reverse complement.
AGGCCAATTATGTGTAAAACTGGAAGACACGTATCATTCCAGCAGCTATATAATAGATATTTGTCACAGTGTCCTTCGCTTACGGCCATACCACCCTGAACACGCCCGATCTCGTCCGATCTCGGAAGCTAAGCAGGGTCGGGCCTGGTTAGTACTTGGATGGGAGACCGCCTGGGAATACCAGGTGCTGTAAGCTTTTTCAATTCCCTCTACAACCTGCAGGGGGCGCTGCTGCTCAGTCAGTCAGAAACGTTCTCTTTTACTTTTCATTTAACAGTAGATCAGAACAACTTCCTCTCTCATACTGAGAACACACTAAATTAACACCTCCTGTCTGTGCTCAAGCCTTTCACGCTTGTCACTATCTTTGTCAAAAAACTGGATGCAGAGTTTACAAGTAGTTGCATTTTCAGTTACGTGGGTACTGAGTGATTGATGACATGTGACCTAATGTGCTTACAAATTTAATTAGTCATGATGGCTTTTGATCATACGAGCATCAAGTATCCAATCATTTAGTTTTCAAGCTAATTATGCATAATGTGTACTTTAGGCAGCAAAAGACTTAAGTCTTAATTTGGTATCATTTGTTAAGTGGAAGCTGTGGACAGGTTAGTTAGAAAACTCCTCCTTTAATTCATTGTGTATTAAAGGACATGTACGCTGAAGAGAAACTGATTTTGGGGATCTGTGCTCAAACTCTTTTGACCAAATGAAAAGTCAGAAGACTTTACTTTTTGGCTCCTGTTTATGTGATAAAAGACTCACAGGTGAGAAAGTGGTAAATGAAATAAAAACTAAATGTAAACATAGAACTTGCTCACTATCGCAGTAAATGACTCTGTAGCTCCTTTGCACGAGACGTGAGGACAGTGAACTCACCATGTTCACCAGGGTCTGCAGGCCTGCCAGGCGCGTCATAAATAGCACGATGAGCATGAAGAAAGACTTCTCTATTGGCCGTGAGACCCGACACTCAACTGTTGGGACATGGATTGGTCCTCACACTGTAGATAACTAACATGGGGAGATTGCCCCACTAGAACAGAAAAGATGAGCAACAGGTGCATTAGCAATCAAATCCAATTCATTAAAATGAAAATGAGTCCAAGTCATACATACAAAGCCAATTCCAAGAGATTTTCCAGGCTAAGGAAAGCAACAGGTGTTCAATATACATATCCGGTCTTGAATAGTTCAAAATAAGTCGCTGTCTGTGGGATTGTATTTGTTTACTTGTACATCTCAGTATTCTTAATGTGAAGTTTAATGGAACAGCGCCCCCTGTTGGTTAAAAAAAAAACACTTACAGCACCTGGTATTCCCAGGCGGTCTCCCATCCAAGTACTAACCAGGCCCGACCCTGCTTAGCTTCCGAGATCGGACGAGATCGGGCGTGTTCAGGGTGGTATGGCCGTAAGCGAGAGACGCAGTCGCAAATGACGCTTTCATAGATGCACAAACAACATCTAGTATTGTGTTCTGACTTGTAAGCGACAATGTTACTGTTTCAAATAGACGCAATTTATGATGATTTCAACTAATTAAGCAGCTTCGCTCTCTCTGTGTGACGATGAACACAAAAGTACACACAGGGAACAGAAGACAGGACACTAAGCTATCTGAGAGTCCCATTTTCAGCTGCAGAGAAGAAACACATGAGAGAAGAACGTGTGCAGGATCAACATCAGCCTCTCAGGCCAATTATGTGTAAAACTGGAAGACACGTATCATTCCAGCAGCTATATAATAGATATTTGTCACAGTGTCCTTCGCTTACGGCCATACCACCCTGAACACGCCCGATCTCGTCCGATCTCGGAAGCTAAGCAGGGTCGGGCCTGGTTAGTACTTGGATGGGAGACCGCCTGGGAATACCAGGTGCTGTAAGCTTTTTCAATTCCCTCTACAACCTGCAGGGGGCGCTGCTGCTCAGTCAGTCAGAAACGTTCTCTTTTACTTTTCATTTAACAGTAGATCAGAACAACTTCCTCTCTCATACTGAGAACACACTAAATTAACACCTCCTGTCTGTGCTCAAGCCTTTCACGCTTGTCACTATCTTTGTCAAAAAACTGGATGCAGAGTTTACAAGTAGTTGCATTTTCAGTTACGTGGGTACTGAGTGATTGATGACATGTGACCTAATGTGCTTACAAACTTAATTAGTCATGATGGCTTTTGATCATACGAGCATCAAGTATCCAATCATTTAGTTTTCAAGCTAATTATGCATAATGTGTACTTTAGGCAGCAAAAGACTTAAGTCTTAATTTGGTATCATTTGTTAAGTGGAAGCTGTGGACAGGTTAGTTAGAAAACTCCTCCTTTAATTCATTGTGTATTAAAGGACATGTACGCTGAAGAGAAACTGATTTTGGGGATCTGTGCTCAAATTCTTTTGACCAAATGAAAAGTCAGAAGACTTTACTTTTTGGCTCCTGTTTATGTGATAAAAGACTCACAGGTGAGAAAGTGGTAAATGAAATAAAAACTAAATGTAAACATAGAACTTGCTCACTATCGCAGTAAATGACTCTGTAGCTCCTTTGCACGAGACGTGAGGACAGTGAACTCACCATGTTCACCAGGGTCTGCAGGCCTGCCAGGCGCGTCATAAATAGCACGATGAGCATGAAGAAAGACTTCTCTATTGGCCGTGAGACCCGACACTCAACTGTTGGGACATGGATTGGTCCTCACACTGTAGATAACTAACATGGGGAGATTGCCCCACTAGAACAGAAAAGATGAGCAACAGGTGCATTAGCAATCAAATCCAATTCATTAAAATGAAAATGAGTCCAAGTCATACATACAAAGCCAATTCCAAGAGATTTTCCAGGCTAAGGAAAGCAACAGGTGTTCAATATACATATCCGGTCTTGAATAGTTCAAAATAAGTCGCTGTTTGTGGGATTGTATTTGTTTACTTGTACATCTCAGTATTCTTAATGTGAAGTTTGATGGAACAGCGCCCCCTGTTGGTTAAAAAAACACTTACAGCACCTGGTATTCCCAGGCGGTCTCCCATCCAAGTACTAACCAGGCCCGACCCTGCTTAGCTTCCGAGATCGGACGAGATCGGGCGTGTTCAGGGTGGTATGGCCGTAAGCGAGAGAAGCAGTCGCAAATGACGCTTTCATAGATGCACAAACAACATCTATTATTGTGTTCTGACTTGTAAGCGACAATGTTACTGTTTCAAATAGACGCAATTTATGATGATTTCAACTAATTAAGCAGCTTCGCTCTCTCTGTGTGACGATGAACACAAAAGTACACACAGGGAACAGAAGACAGGACACTAAGCTATCTGAGAGTCCCATTTTCAGCTGCAGAGAAGAAACACATGAGAGAAGAACGTGTGCAGGATCAACATCAGCCTCTCAGGCCAATTATGTGTAAAACTGGAAGACACGTATCATTCCAGCAGCTATATAATAGATATTTGTCACAGTGTCCTTCGCTTACGGCCATACCACCCTGAACACGCCCGATCTCGTCCGATCTCGGAAGCTAAGCAGGGTCGGGCCTGGTTAGTACTTGGATGGGAGACCGCCTGGGAATACCAGGTGCTGTAAGCTTTTTCAATTCCCTCTACAACCTGCAGGGGGCGCTGCTGCTCAGTCAGTCAGAAACGTTCTCTTTTACTTTTCATTTAACAGTAGATCAGAACAACTTCCTCTCTCATACTGAGAACACACTAAATTAACACCTCCTGTCTGTGCTCAAGCCTTTCACGCTTGTCACTATCTTTGTCAAAAAACTGGATGCAGAGTTTACAAGTAGTTGCATTTTCAGTTACGTGGGTACTGAGTGATTGATGACATGTGACCTAATGTGCTTACAAACTTAATTAGTCATGATGGCTTTTGATCATACGAGCATCAAGTATCCAATCATTTAGTTTTCAAGCTAATTATGCATAATGTGTACTTTAGGCAGCAAAAGACTTAAGTCTTAATTTGGTATCATTTGTTAAGTGGAAGCTGTGGACAGGTTAGTTAGAAAACTCCTCCTTTAATTCATTGTGTATTAAAGGACATGTACGCTGAAGAGAAACTGATTTTGGGGATCTGTGCTCAAATTCTTTTGACCAAATGAAAAGTCAGAAGACTTTACTTTTTGGCTCCTGTTTATGTGATAAAAGACTCACAGGTGAGAAAGTGGTAAATGAAATAAAAACTAAATGTAAACATAGAACTTGCTCACTATCGCAGTAAATGACTCTGTAGCTCCTTTGCACGAGACGTGAGGACAGTGAACTCACCATGTTCACCAGGGTCTGCAGGCCTGCCAGGCGCGTCATAAATAGCACGATGAGCATGAAGAAAGACTTCTCTATTGGCCGTGAGACCCGACACTCAACTGTTGGGACATGGATTGGTCCTCACACTGTAGATAACTAACATGGGGAGATTGCCCCACTAGAACAGAAAAGATGAGCAACAGGTGCATTAGCAATCAAATCCAATTCATTAAAATGAAAATGAGTCCAAGTCATACATACAAAGCCAATTCCAAGAGATTTTCCAGGCTAAGGAAAGCAACAGGTGTTCAATATACATATCCGGTCTTGAATAGTTCAAAATAAGTCGCTGTTTGTGGGATTGTATTTGTTTACTTGTACATCTCAGTATTCTTAATGTGAAGTTTGATGGAACAGCGCCCCCTGTTGGTTAAAAAAACACTTACAGCACCTGGTATTCCCAGGCGGTCTCCCATCCAAGTACTAACCAGGCCCGACCCTGCTTAGCTTCCGAGATCGGACGAGATCGGGCGTGTTCAGGGTGGTATGGCCGTAAGCGAGAGAAGCAGTCGCAAATGACGCTTTCATAGATGCACAAACAACATCTATTATTGTGTTCTGACTTGTAAGCGACAATGTTACTGTTTCAAATAGACGCAATTTATGATGATTTCAACTAATTAAGCAGCTTCGCTCTCTCTGTGTGACGATGAACACAAAAGTACACACAGGGAACAGAAGACAGGACACTAAGCTATCTGAGAGTCCCATTTTCAGCTGCAGAGAAGAAACACATGAGAGAAGAAGAACGTGTGGAGGATCAACATCAGCCTCTCAGGCCAATTATGTGTAAAACTGGAAGACACGTATCATTCCAGCAGCTATATAATAGATATTTGTCACAGTGTCCTTCGCTTACGGCCATACCACCCTGAACACGCCCGATCTCGTCCGATCTCGGAAGCTAAGCAGGGTCGGGCCTGGTTAGTACTTGGATGGGAGACCGCCTGGGAATACCAGGTGCTGTAAGCTTTTTCAATTCCCTCTACAACCTGCAGGGGGCGCTGCTGCTCAGTCAGTCAGAAACGTTCTCTTTTACTTTTCATTTAACAGTAGATCAGAACAACTTCCTCTCTCATACTGAGAACACACTAAATTAACACCTCCTGTCTGTGCTCAAGCCTTTCACGCTTGTCACTATCTTTGTCAAAAAACTGGATGCAGAGTTTACAAGTAGTTGCATTTTCAGTTACGTGGGTACTGAGTGATTGATGACATGTGACCTAATGTGCTTACAAACTTAATTAGTCATGATGGCTTTTGATCATACGAGCATCAAGTATCCAATCATTTAGTTTTCAAGCTAATTATGCATAATGTGTACTTTAGGCAGCAAAAGACTTAAGTCTTAATTTGGTATCATTTGTTAAGTGGAAGCTGTGGACAGGTTAGTTAGAAAACTCCTCCTTTAATTCATTGTGTATTAAAGGACATGTACGCTGAAGAGAAACTGATTTTGGGGATCTGTGCTCAAACTCCTTTGACCAAATGAAAAGTCAGAAGACTTTACTTTTTGGCTCCTGTTTATGTGATAAAAGACTCACAGGTGAGAAAGTGGTAAATGAAATAAAAACTAAATGTAAACATAGAACTTGCTCACTATCGCAGTAAATGACTCTGTAGCTCCTTTGCACGAGACGTGAGGACAGTGAACTCACCATGTTCACCAGGGTCTGCAGGCCTGCCAGGCGCGTCATAAATAGCACGATGAGCATGAAGAAAGACTTCTCTATTGGCCGTGAGACCCGACACTCAACTGTTGGGACATGGATTGGTCCTCACACTGTAGATAACTAACATGGGGAGATTGCCCCACTAGAACAGAAAAGATGAGCAACAGGTGCATTAGCAATCAAATCCAATTCATTAAAATGAAAATGAGTCCAAGTCATACATACAAAGCCAATTCCAAGAGATTTTCCAGGCTAAGGAAAGCAACAGGTGTTCAATATACATATCCGGTCTTGAATAGTTCAAAATAAGTCGCTGTCTGTGGGATTGTATTTGTTTACTTGTACATCTCAGTATTCTTAATGTGAAGTTTAATGGAACAGCGCCCCCTGTTGGTTAAAAAAAAAACACTTACAGCACCTGGTATTCCCAGGCGGTCTCCCATCCAAGTACTAACCAGGCCCGACCCTGCTTAGCTTCCGAGATCGGACGAGATCGGGCGTGTTCAGGGTGGTATGGCCGTAAGCGAGGGACGCAGTCGCAAATGACGCTTTCATAGATGCACAAACAACATCTAGTATTGTGTTCTGACTTGTAAGCGACAATGTTACTGTTTCAAATAGACGCAATTTATGATGATTTCAACTAATTAAGCAGCTTCGCTCTCTCTGTGTGACGATGAACACAAAAGTACACACAGGGAACAGAAGACAGGACACTAAGCTATCTGAGAGTCCCATTTTCAGCTGCAGAGAAGAAACACATGAGAGAAGAACGTGTGCAGGATCAACATCAGCCTCTCAGGCCAATTATGTGTAAAACTGGAAGACACGTATCATTCCAGCAGCTATATAATAGATATTTGTCACAGTGTCCTTCGCTTACGGCCATACCACCCTGAACACGCCCGATCTCGTCCGATCTCGGAAGCTAAGCAGGGTCGGGCCTGGTTAGTACTTGGATGGGAGACCGCCTGGGAATACCAGGTGCTGTAAGCTTTTTCAATTCCCTCTACAACCTGCAGGGGGCGCTGCTGCTCAGTCAGTCAGAAACGTTCTCTTTTACTTTTCATTTAACAGTAGATCAGAACAACTTCCTCTCTCATACTGAGAACACACTAAATTAACACCTCCTGTCTGTGCTCAAGCCTTTCACGCTTGTCACTATCTTTGTCAAAAAACTGGATGCAGAGTTTACAAGGAGTTGCATTTTCAGTTACGTGGGTACTGAGTGATTGATGACATGTGACCTAATGTGCTTACAAATTTAATTAGTCATGATGGCTTTTGATCATACGAGCATCAAGTATCCAATCATTTAGTTTTCAAGCTAATTATGCATAATGTGTACTTTAGGCAGCAAAAGACTTAAGTCTTAATTTGGTATCATTTGTTAAGTGGAAGCTGTGGACAGGTTAGTTAGAAAACTCCTCCTTTAATTCATTGTGTATTAAAGGACATGTACGCTGAAGAGAAACTGATTTTGGGGATCTGTGCTCAAACTCTTTTGACCAAATGAAAAGTCAGAAGACTTTACTTTTTGGCTCCTGTTTATGTGATAAAAGACTCACAGGTGAGAAAGTGGTAAATGAAATAAAAACTAAATGTAAACATAGAACTTGCTCACTATCGCAGTAAATGACTCTGTAGCTCCTTTGCACGAGACGTGAGGACAGTGAACTCACCATGTTCACCAGGGTCTGCAGGCCTGCCAGGCGCGTCATAAATAGCACGATGAGCATGAAGAAAGACTTCTCTATTGGCCGTGAGACCCGACACTCAACTGTTGGGACATGGATTGGTCCTCACACTGTAGATAACTAACATGGGGAGATTGCCCCACTAGAACAGAAAAGATGAGCAACAGGTGCATTAGCAATCAAATCCAATTCATTAAAATGAAAATGAGTCCAAGTCATACATACAAAGCCAATTCCAAGAGATTTTCCAGGCTAAGGAAAGCAACAGGTGTTCAATATACATATCCGGTCTTGAATAGTTCAAAATAAGTCGCTGTCTGTGGGATTGTATTTGTTTACTTGTACATCTCAGTATTCTTAATGTGAAGTTTAATGGAACAGCGCCCCCTGTTGGTTAAAAAAACACTTACAGCACCTGGTATTCCCAGGCGGTCTCCCATCCAAGTACTAACCAGGCCCGACCCTGCTTAGCTTCCGAGATCGGACGAGATCGGGCGTGTTCAGGGTGGTATGGCCGTAAGCGAGAGAAGCAGTCGCAAATGACGCTTTCATAGATGCACAAACAACATCTATTATTGTGTTCTGACTTGTAAGCGACAATGTTACTGTTTCAAATAGACGCAATTTATGATGATTTCAACTAATTAAGCAGCTTCGCTCTCTCTGTGTGACGATGAACACAAAAGTACACACAGGGAACAGAAGACAGGACACTAAGCTATCTGAGAGTCCCATTTTCAGCTGCAGAGAAGAAACACATGAGAGAAGAAGAACGTGTGGAGGATCAACATCAGCCTCTCAGGCCAATTATGTGTAAAACTGGAAGACACGTATCATTCCAGCAGCTATATAATAGATATTTGTCACAGTGTCCTTCGCTTACGGCCATACCACCCTGAACACGCCCGATCTCGTCCGATCTCGGAAGCTAAGCAGGGTCGGGCCTGGTTAGTACTTGGATGGGAGACCGCCTGGGAATACCAGGTGCTGTAAGCTTTTTCAATTCCCTCTACAACCTGCAGGGGGCGCTGCTGCTCAGTCAGTCAGAAACGTTCTCTTTTACTTTTCATTTAACAGTAGATCAGAACAACTTCCTCTCTCATACTGAGAACACACTAAATTAACACCTCCTGTCTGTGCTCAAGCCTTTCACGCTTGTCACTATCTTTGTCAAAAAACTGGATGCAGAGTTTACAAGTAGTTGCATTTTCAGTTACGTGGGTACTGAGTGATTGATGACATGTGACCTAATGTGCTTACAAATTTAATTAGTCATGATGGCTTTTGATCATACGAGCATCAAGTATCCAATCATTTAGTTTTCAAGCTAATTATGCATAATGTGTACTTTAGGCAGCAAAAGACTTAAGTCTTAATTTGGTATCATTTGTTAAGTGGAAGCTGTGGACAGGTTAGTTAGAAAACTCCTCCTTTAATTCATTGTGTATTAAAGGACATGTACGCTGAAGAGAAACTGATTTTGGGGATCTGTGCTCAAACTCTTTTGACCAAATGAAAAGTCAGAAGACTTTACTTTTTGGCTCCTGTTTATGTGATAAAAGACTCACAGGTGAGAAAGTGGTAAATGAAATAAAAACTAAATGTAAACATAGAACTTGCTCACTATCGCAGTAAATGACTCTGTAGCTCCTTTGCACGAGACATGAGGACAGTGAACTCACCATGTTCACCAGGGTCTGCAGGCCTGCCAGGCGCGTCATAAATAGCACGATGAGCATGAAGAAAGACTTCTCTATTGGCCGTGAGACCCGACACTCAACTGTTGGGACATGGATTGGTCCTCACACTGTAGATAACTAACATGGGGAGATTGCCCCACTAGAACAGAAAAGATGAGCAACAGGTGCATTAGCAATCAAATCCAATTCATTAAAATGAAAATGAGTCCAAGTCATACATACAAAGCCAATTCCAAGAGATTTTCCAGGCTAAGGAAAGCAACAGGTGTTCAATATACATATCCGGTCTTGAATAGTTCAAAATAAGTCGCTGTCTGTGGGATTGTATTTGTTTACTTGTACATCTCAGTATTCTTAATGTGAAGTTTAATGGAACAGCGCCCCCTGTTGGTTAAAAAAAAAACACTTACAGCACCTGGTATTCCCAGGCGGTCTCCCATCCAAGTACTAACCAGGCCCGACCCTGCTTAGCTTCCGAGATCGGACGAGATCGGGCGTGTTCAGGGTGGTATGGCCGTAAGCGAGAGACGCAGTCGCAAATGACGCTTTCATAGATGCACAAACAACATCTAGTATTGTGTTCTGACTTGTAAGCGACAATGTTACTGTTTCAAATAGACGCAATTTATGATGATTTCAACTAATTAAGCAGCTTCGCTCTCTCTGTGTGACGATGAACACAAAAGTACACACAGGGAACAGAAGACAGGACACTAAGCTATCTGAGAGTCCCATTTTCAGCTGCAGAGAAGAAACACATGAGAGAAGAACGTGTGCAGGATCAACATCAGCCTCTCAGGCCAATTATGTGTAAAACTGGAAGACACGTATCATTCCAGCAGCTATATAATAGATATTTGTCACAGTGTCCTTCGCTTACGGCCATACCACCCTGAACACGCCCGATCTCGTCCGATCTCGGAAGCTAAGCAGGGTCGGGCCTGGTTAGTACTTGGATGGGAGACCGCCTGGGAATACCAGGTGCTGTAAGCTTTTTCAATTCCCTCTACAACCTGCAGGGGGCGCTGCTGCTCAGTCAGTCAGAAACGTTCTCTTTTACTTTTCATTTAACAGTAGATCAGAACAACTTCCTCTCTCATACTGAGAACACACTAAATTAACACCTCCTGTCTGTGCTCAAGCCTTTCACGCTTGTCACTATCTTTGTCAAAAAACTGGATGCAGAGTTTACAAGTAGTTGCATTTTCAGTTACGTGGGTACTGAGTGATTGATGACATGTGACCTAATGTGCTTACAAACTTAATTAGTCATGATGGCTTTTGATCATACGAGCATCAAGTATCCAATCATTTAGTTTTCAAGCTAATTATGCATAATGTGTACTTTAGGCAGCAAAAGACTTAAGTCTTAATTTGGTATCATTTGTTAAGTGGAAGCTGTGGACAGGTTAGTTAGAAAACTCCTCCTTTAATTCATTGTGTATTAAAGGACATGTACGCTGAAGAGAAACTGATTTTGGGGATCTGTGCTCAAATTCTTTTGACCAAATGAAAAGTCAGAAGACTTTACTTTTTGGCTCCTGTTTATGTGATAAAAGACTCACAGGTGAGAAAGTGGTAAATGAAATAAAAACTAAATGTAAACATAGAACTTGCTCACTATCGCAGTAAATGACTCTGTAGCTCCTTTGCACGAGACGTGAGGACAGTGAACTCACCATGTTCACCAGGGTCTGCAGGCCTGCCAGGCGCGTCATAAATAGCACGATGAGCATGAAGAAAGACTTCTCTATTGGCCGTGAGACCCGACACTCAACTGTTGGGACATGGATTGGTCCTCACACTGTAGATAACTAACATGGGGAGATTGCCCCACTAGAACAGAAAAGATGAGCAACAGGTGCATTAGCAATCAAATCCAATTCATTAAAATGAAAATGAGTCCAAGTCATACATACAAAGCCAATTCCAAGAGATTTTCCAGGCTAAGGAAAGCAACAGGTGTTCAATATACATATCCGGTCTTGAATAGTTCAAAATAAGTCGCTGTTTGTGGGATTGTATTTGTTTACTTGTACATCTCAGTATTCTTAATGTGAAGTTTGATGGAACAGCGCCCCCTGTTGGTTAAAAAAACACTTACAGCACCTGGTATTCCCAGGCGGTCTCCCATCCAAGTACTAACCAGGCCCGACCCTGCTTAGCTTCCGAGATCGGACGAGATCGGGCGTGTTCAGGGTGGTATGGCCGTAAGCGAGAGAAGCAGTCGCAAATGACGCTTTCATAGATGCACAAACAACATCTATTATTGTGTTCTGACTTGTAAGCGACAATGTTACTGTTTCAAATAGACGCAATTTATGATGATTTCAACTAATTAAGCAGCTTCGCTCTCTCTGTGTGACGATGAACACAAAAGTACACACAGGGAACAGAAGACAGGACACTAAGCTATCTGAGAGTCCCATTTTCAGCTGCAGAGAAGAAACACATGAGAGAAGAAGAACGTGTGGAGGATCAACATCAGCCTCTCAGGCCAATTATGTGTAAAACTGGAAGACACGTATCATTCCAGCAGCTATATAATAGATATTTGTCACAGTGTCCTTCGCTTACGGCCATACCACCCTGAACACGCCCGATCTCGTCCGATCTCGGAAGCTAAGCAGGGTCGGGCCTGGTTAGTACTTGGATGGGAGACCGCCTGGGAATACCAGGTGCTGTAAGCTTTTTCAATTCCCTCTACAACCTGCAGGGGGCGCTGCTGCTCAGTCAGTCAGAAACGTTCTCTTTTACTTTTCATTTAACAGTAGATCAGAACAACTTCCTCTCTCATACTGAGAACACACTAAATTAACACCTCCTGTCTGTGCTCAAGCCTTTCACGCTTGTCACTATCTTTGTCAAAAAACTGGATGCAGAGTTTACAAGTAGTTGCATTTTCAGTTACGTGGGTACTGAGTGATTGATGACATGTGACCTAATGTGCTTACAAACTTAATTAGTCATGATGGCTTTTGATCATACGAGCATCAAGTATCCAATCATTTAGTTTTCAAGCTAATTATGCATAATGTGTACTTTAGGCAGCAAAAGACTTAAGTCTTAATTTGGTATCATTTGTTAAGTGGAAGCTGTGGACAGGTTAGTTAGAAAACTCCTCCTTTAATTCATTGTGTATTAAAGGACATGTACGCTGAAGAGAAACTGATTTTGGGGATCTGTGCTCAAACTCCTTTGACCAAATGAAAAGTCAGAAGACTTTACTTTTTGGCTCCTGTTTATGTGATAAAAGACTCACAGGTGAGAAAGTGGTAAATGAAATAAAAACTAAATGTAAACATAGAACTTGCTCACTATCGCAGTAAATGACTCTGTAGCTCCTTTGCACGAGACGTGAGGACAGTGAACTCACCATGTTCACCAGGGTCTGCAGGCCTGCCAGGCGCGTCATAAATAGCACGATGAGCATGAAGAAAGACTTCTCTATTGGCCGTGAGACCCGACACTCAACTGTTGGGACATGGATTGGTCCTCACACTGTAGATAACTAACATGGGGAGATTGCCCCACTAGAACAGAAAAGATGAGCAACAGGTGCATTAGCAATCAAATCCAATTCATTAAAATGAAAATGAGTCCAAGTCATACATACAAAGCCAATTCCAAGAGATTTTCCAGGCTAAGGAAAGCAACAGGTGTTCAATATACATATCCGGTCTTGAATAGTTCAAAATAAGTCGCTGTCTGTGGGATTGTATTTGTTTACTTGTACATCTCAGTATTCTTAATGTGAAGTTTAATGGAACAGCGCCCCCTGTTGGTTAAAAAAAAAACACTTACAGCACCTGGTATTCCCAGGCGGTCTCCCATCCAAGTACTAACCAGGCCCGACCCTGCTTAGCTTCCGAGATCGGACGAGATCGGGCGTGTTCAGGGTGGTATGGCCGTAAGCGAGGGACGCAGTCGCAAATGACGCTTTCATAGATGCACAAACAACATCTAGTATTGTGTTCTGACTTGTAAGCGACAATGTTACTGTTTCAAATAGACGCAATTTATGATGATTTCAACTAATTAAGCAGCTTCGCTCTCTCTGTGTGACGATGAACACAAAAGTACACACAGGGAACAGAAGACAGGACACTAAGCTATCTGAGAGTCCCATTTTCAGCTGCAGAGAAGAAACACATGAGAGAAGAACGTGTGCAGGATCAACATCAGCCTCTCAGGCCAATTATGTGTAAAACTGGAAGACACGTATCATTCCAGCAGCTATATAATAGATATTTGTCACAGTGTCCTTCGCTTACGGCCATACCACCCTGAACACGCCCGATCTCGTCCGATCTCGGAAGCTAAGCAGGGTCGGGCCTGGTTAGTACTTGGATGGGAGACCGCCTGGGAATACCAGGTGCTGTAAGCTTTTTCAATTCCCTCTACAACCTGCAGGGGGCGCTGCTGCTCAGTCAGTCAGAAACGTTCTCTTTTACTTTTCATTTAACAGTAGATCAGAACAACTTCCTCTCTCATACTGAGAACACACTAAATTAACACCTCCTGTCTGTGCTCAAGCCTTTCACGCTTGTCACTATCTTTGTCAAAAAACTGGATGCAGAGTTTACAAGGAGTTGCATTTTCAGTTACGTGGGTACTGAGTGATTGATGACATGTGACCTAATGTGCTTACAAATTTAATTAGTCATGATGGCTTTTGATCATACGAGCATCAAGTATCCAATCATTTAGTTTTCAAGCTAATTATGCATAATGTGTACTTTAGGCAGCAAAAGACTTAAGTCTTAATTTGGTATCATTTGTTAAGTGGAAGCTGTGGACAGGTTAGTTAGAAAACTCCTCCTTTAATTCATTGTGTATTAAAGGACATGTACGCTGAAGAGAAACTGATTTTGGGGATCTGTGCTCAAACTCTTTTGACCAAATGAAAAGTCAGAAGACTTTACTTTTTGGCTCCTGTTTATGTGATAAAAGACTCACAGGTGAGAAAGTGGTAAATGAAATAAAAACTAAATGTAAACATAGAACTTGCTCACTATCGCAGTAAATGACTCTGTAGCTCCTTTGCACGAGACGTGAGGACAGTGAACTCACCATGTTCACCAGGGTCTGCAGGCCTGCCAGGCGCGTCATAAATAGCACGATGAGCATGAAGAAAGACTTCTCTATTGGCCGTGAGACCCGACACTCAACTGTTGGGACATGGATTGGTCCTCACACTGTAGATAACTAACATGGGGAGATTGCCCCACTAGAACAGAAAAGATGAGCAACAGGTGCATTAGCAATCAAATCCAATTCATTAAAATGAAAATGAGTCCAAGTCATACATACAAAGCCAATTCCAAGAGATTTTCCAGGCTAAGGAAAGCAACAGGTGTTCAATATACATATCCGGTCTTGAATAGTTCAAAATAAGTCGCTGTCTGTGGGATTGTATTTGTTTACTTGTACATCTCAGTATTCTTAATGTGAAGTTTAATGGAACAGCGCCCCCTGTTGGTTAAAAAAAAAACACTTACAGCACCTGGTATTCCCAGGCGGTCTCCCATCCAAGTACTAACCAGGCCCGACCCTGCTTAGCTTCCGAGATCGGACGAGATCGGGCGTGTTCAGGGTGGTATGGCCGTAAGCGAGAGACGCAGTCGCAAATGACGCTTTCATAGATGCACAAACAACATCTAGTATTGTGTTCTGACTTGTAAGCGACAATGTTACTGTTTCAAATAGACGCAATTTATGATGATTTCAACTAATTAAGCAGCTTCGCTCTCTCTGTGTGACGATGAACACAAAAGTACACACAGGGAACAGAAGACAGGACACTAAGCTATCTGAGAGTCCCATTTTCAGCTGCAGAGAAGAAACACATGAGAGAAGAACGTGTGCAGGATCAACATCAGCCTCTCAGGCCAATTATGTGTAAAACTGGAAGACACGTATCATTCCAGCAGCTATATAATAGATATTTGTCACAGTGTCCTTCGCTTACGGCCATACCACCCTGAACACGCCCGATCTCGTCCGATCTCGGAAGCTAAGCAGGGTCGGGCCTGGTTAGTACTTGGATGGGAGACCGCCTGGGAATACCAGGTGCTGTAAGATTTTTCAATTCCCTCTACAACCTGCAGGGGGCGCTGCTGCTCAGTCAGTCAGAAACGTTCTCTTTTACTTTTCATTTAACAGTAGATCAGAACAACTTCCTCTCTCATACTGAGAACACACTAAATTAACACCTCCTGTCTGTGCTCAAGCCTTTCACGCTTGTCACTATCTTTGTCAAAAAACTGGATGCAGAGTTTACAAGGAGTTGCATTTTCAGTTACGTGGGTACTGAGTGATTGATGACATGTGACCTAATGTGCTTACAAACTTAATTAGTCATGATGGCTTTTGATCATACGAGCATCAAGTATCCAATCATTTAGTTTTCAAGCTAATTATGCATAATGTGTACTTTAGGCAGCAAAAGACTTAAGTCTTAATTTGGTATCATTTGTTAAGTGGAAGCTGTGGACAGGTTAGTTAGAAAACTCCTCCTTTAATTCATTGTGTATTAAAGGACATGTACGCTGAAGAGAAACTGATTTTGGGGATCTGTGCTCAAACTCTTTTGACCAAATGAAAAGTCAGAAGACTTTACTTTTTGGCTCCTGTTTATGTGATAAAAGACTCACAGGTGAGAAAGTGGTAAATGAAATAAAAACTAAATGTAAACATAGAACTTGCTCACTATCGCAGTAAATGACTCTGTAGCTCCTTTGCACGAGACGTGAGGACAGTGAACTCACCATGTTCACCAGGGTCTGCAGGCCTGCCAGGCGCGTCATAAATAGCACGATGAGCATGAAGAAAGACTTCTCTATTGGCCGTGAGACCCGACACTCAACTGTTGGGACATGGATTGGTCCTCACACTGTAGATAACTAACATGGGGAGATTGCCCCACTAGAACAGAAAAGATGAGCAACAGGTGCATTAGCAATCAAATCCAATTCATTAAAATGAAAATGAGTCCAAGTCATACATACAAAGCCAATTCCAAGAGATTTTCCAGGCTAAGGAAAGCAACAGGTGTTCAATATACATATCCGGTCTTGAATAGTTCAAAATAAGTCGCTGTCTGTGGGATTGTATTTGTTTACTTGTACATCTCAGTATTCTTAATGTGAAGTTTGATGGAACAGCGCCCCCTGTTGGTTAAAAAAAAAACACTTACAGCACCTGGTATTCCCAGGTGGTCTCCCATCCAAGTACTAACCAGGCCCTACCCTGCTTAGCTTCCGAGATCGGACGAGATCGGGTGTGTTCAGGGTGGTATGGCCGTAAGCGAGAGAAGCAGTGGCAAATGACGCTTTCATAGATGCACAAACAACATCTAGTATTGTGTTCTGACTTGTAAGCGACAATGTTACTGTTTCAAATAGACGCAATTTATGATGATTTCAACTAATTAAGCAGCTTCGCTCTCTCTGTGTGACGATGAACACAAAAGTACACACAGGGAACAGAAGACAGGACACTAAGCTATCTGAGAGTCCCATTTTCAGCTGCAGAGAAGAAACACATGAGAGAAGAACGTGTGCAGGATCAACATCAGCCTCTCAGGCCAATTATGTGCAAAACTGGAAGACACGTATCATTCCAGCAGCTATATAATAGATATTTGTCACAGTGTCCTTCGCTTACGGCCATACCACCCTGAACACGCCCGATCTCGTCCGATCTCGGAAGCTAAGCAGGGTCGGGCCTGGTTAGTACTTGGATGGGAGACCGCCTGGGAATACCAGGTGCTGTAAGCTTTTTCAATTCCCTCTACAACCTGCAGGGGGCGCTGCTGCTCAGTCAGTCAGAAACGTTCTCTTTTACTTTTCATTTAACAGTAGATCAGAACAACTTCCTCTCTCATACTGAGAACACACTAAATTAACACCTCCTGTCTGTGCTCAAGCCTTTCACGCTTGTCACTATCTTTGTCAAAAAACTGGATGCAGAGTTTACAAGGAGTTGCATTTTCAGTTACGTGGGTACTGAGTGATTGATGACATGTGACCTAATGTGCTTACAAACTTAATTAGTCATGATGGCTTTTGATCATACGAGCATCAAGTATCCAATCATTTAGTTTTCAAGCTAATTATGCATAATGTGTACTTTAGGCAGCAAAAGACTTAAGTCTTAATTTGGTATCATTTGTTAAGTGGAAGCTGTGGACAGGTTAGTTAGAAAACTCCTCCTTTAATTCGTTGTGTATTAAAGGACATGTACGCTGAAGAGAAACTGATTTTGGGGATCTGTGCTCAAACTCTTTTGACCAAATGAAAAGTCAGAAGACTTTACTTTTTGGCTCCTGTTTATGTGATAAAAGACTCACAGGTGAGAAAGTGGTAAATGAAATAAAAACTAAATGTAAACATAGAACTTGCTCACTATCGCAGTAAATGACTCTGTAGCTCCTTTGCACGAGACGTGAGGACAGTGAACTCACCATGTTCACCAGGGTCTGCAGGCCTGCCAGGCGCGTCATAAATAGCACGATGAGCATGAAGAAAGACTTCTCTATTGGCCGTGAGACCCGACACTCAACTGTTGGGACATGGATTGGTCCTCACACTGTAGATAACTAACATGGGGAGATTGCCCCACTAGAACAGAAAAGATGAGCAACAGGTGCATTAGCAATCAAATCCAATTCATTAAAATGAAAATGAGTCCAAGTCATACATACAAAGCCAATTCCAAGAGATTTTCCAGGCTAAGGAAAGCAACAGGTGTTCAATATACATATCCGGTCTTGAATAGTTCAAAATAAGTCGCTGTCTGTGGGATTGTATTTGTTTACTTGTACATCTCAGTATTCTTAATGTGAAGTTTGATGGAACAGCGCCCCCTGTTGGTTAAAAAAAAAAAACACTTACAGCACCTGGTATTCCCAGGCGGTCTCCCATCCAAGTACTAACCAGGCCCGACCCTGCTTAGCTTCCGCGATCGGACGAGATCGGGCGTGTTCAGGGTGGTATGGCTGTAAGCGAGAGAAGCTGTCGCAAATGACGCTTTCATAGATGCACAAACAACATCTAGTATTGTGTTCTGACTTGTAAGCGACAATGTTACTGTTTCAAATAGACGCAATTTATGATGATTTCAACTAATTAAGCAGCTTCGCTCTCTCTGTGTGACGATGAACACAAAAGTACACACAGGGAACAGAAGACAGGACACTAAGCTATCTGAGAGTCCCATTTTCAGCTGCAGAGAAGAAACACATGAGAGAAGAACGTGTGCAGGATCAACATCAGCCTCTCAGGCCAATTATGTGCAAAACTGGAAGACACGTATCATTCCAGCAGCTATATAATAGATATTTGTCACAGTGTCCTTCGCTTACGGCCATACCACCCTGAACACGCCCGATCTCGTCCGATCTCGGAAGCTAAGCAGGGTCGGGCCTGGTTAGTACTTGGATGGGAGACCGCCTGGGAATGGCTCATGACCCCCCCAAGTACATATTGCTCAACCCTGGGATCGATCGAAAATGATCAAAACGGATGGTGCCATCTGGTGGTCAAAATCCTGAAGTGTTATTTACGGAAATTGTTATGTACAAAGCCTGATTTCCTTTCTAATTTCTTGAATTTCCCCATGGGGATCAATAAAGTATCTATCTATCTATCTATTGAAATCCACTAGTCTGCTGAATGTTTTGTGTATTATTTTCATAGTTTCAGTTGATGAGATTCATATAGTCAAGTGGAAACGTGTGTAACTGTTACATTTTTGGGCTGAATTAAGAAAGGGTGTAATGTATCAGTGAATTGATGTGTTATCTTACACTATCCCAACCCTTCTGAAACCCAAGCATACAGAGACTCCAAAATACTTGAAATACTTTTACAACTTTTAATTTTCATCCAGAATGTGTTTCATTTAAAAGGCAATGCATGAAAACACAAGTATACAAGATCTGTTTGGTTTAAAGCTCGCTCACCACGACAAGGTACAGATCTACGAGCGAGAACACGAGACAAGACGAGAGACAAACATGTACTACCATTTGCAATCATTTAGTTAAACATGGAGCTGACAGACATACAAACATCACAAAGACATGAAGCTGACAAAGACAAACAAACAACACGCATGACAAAAACACAGATTATCTGAACATGAACAACCACTAAAGGGTATGTAAACTAATTGTGTTAGATCAGAACTGATTACGGTTAAAATGATTGAGGTTAGATTGGCCTTGATACTGAACATAACCCAGAACATGTTTGTATAAAAAGATAATAAAGTGCATTTTAACAGCAACATAAATAAAAAAACAAACACAAGAACTGTAAAGTGCATTATTTGTAACTTTTGAACTATATAAATAATAGATTATACTTTGAAACACAAACACACACGCACACACACACACACACACACACACAAACAAAGTTATTTACACAATTATTTACAGTTATTTACACAGTTCCCCTCTTTTCCAACTCTGCATCCACCACACATTTAAAGTGTATGAAGCTGTCGTACACCACACTGTCAAACCCAGAGGTGGTGGATTTCCTAGTGGTTGGACAGTAGGAAAAAATTTTCTGGGTGCTTCCAGCCACTTTGTCCTTGGGAGGTGTGTACCTCTTCCGCTGTCCACCACAATTAGGCACGTGGCAAGCCCCACATGGCCGCAAGGACTTGTTCGGCATGAGTGCCGAGACTGTTGGTGCAGGAGGTACAAAGCTCTGGCTGCACGATGGCCCACGAAACAGGACGGAGGGAGCCTGTGGCTGTGAGGGGAGAACCAGCAGTATGGGTGCTGCCGACACAGGGGGTGGTCCATAGGTGGATGCAGCAGGCTTTGGCTGGAGGTGGGTGGATGCAGCAGGCCCTGGCAGAATGGGGGTGGGCGCAGCAGGCTTTGGACGAGTGGAGGAGGACGACGCTGTGGGCTGAACGGGCCGTCTCACAGAAGGCACAGGCTCTGGCTCTTCAACAAATATTCTGGAAATATAAAATACACATGTAATGAGTATCGATATGACGTATGTGCTATTTGCTTTCCACAGCCAACAGGTGAAACAAAGTGCTTATGATCTGGTACAGTAAAAAGTGAATAAATGAGTAAAACTAAAAGCAGATGAGGGCTTAAATACATTTTTAGAGACCCTACAGCCCTCATAAAAGTAGTAACCAAAAACAGCCCATTCATTCATCACTTTGTTTTTAGCATACAAATCGTTGACATGTTTACACTTCTAAAGCATATTTCCACATCGAATTTCAAATCCAAATTGTTGTAACACCATCTCTATGGTCTTAAGAAGCGAGGTAGAGTGTCTGATCACGTTTTTAAAGTATTTCCAGGGATCGTCAGGTTACATTACAGTGGCGATTGGTAGGTCATTCATTTTCACAGCAGCATGCTAATCGTTTTTGCCAGTTTTAAGAGAATCATTCAACACAGCAAAAGTGACATCTAGCTGGCTAAATGCACCACCGATTTACCAACAGAAAGAGCTAAGAATGAAGAATATTGAACTTAGTTGAGAGAAACGGGAGCGTCAAATGTGTACTGTAGTGTAGGCTATCGCTGGATTCGCCGGTTCAGCTGTTAACAGTCGCGTTAATCTGCCGGTTTTCATAGAAACATTCAACACAGCAAAAGTGACACCTAGCTGGCTAAATGCACCACCAAATTACCAACAGAAAGAGCTAAGAATGAAGAAAATTGAACTTACCTGAGGGAAACGAGAAAGTCAAATGTGTATCGCTAGATTTGACAGTAACCGGCGACCGCCATCTTGGTTTGAAATGCAGACGACCCAAGTGTGACGTCACACACGTGCGTGAGCCTGCGTGAGCCTGATCGCTCAATGATTGGTCTGTTGAGCGCTCAGCTCTGCTCAGCATTGCTCAACCATTGGCTGATCGCTGCTCAGCTCTGCTCAGCATTGCTCAACCATTGGACGGCTGACGATCGCTTTAGTACTTGGAGGAGAATTCGCCTGGGAATACCAGGTGCTGTAAGCTTTTTCAATTCCCTCTACAACCTGCAGGGGGCGCTGCTGCTCAGTCAGTCAGAAACGTTCTCTTTTACTTTTCATTTAACAGTAGATCAGAACAACTTCCTCTCTCATACTGAGAACACACTAAATTAACACCTCCTGTCTGTGCTCAAGCCTTTCACGAAAGGTCAGCTGGTCATCGTTTTTGGGAAGTACGCCGGTCAGACCTTCAGGTGGCTTATTGAAAACAATGTCGGTCTCCCATCCAAGTACTAACCAGGCCCGACCCTGCTTAGCTTCCGAGATCGGGCGTGTTCAGGGTGGTATGGCCGTAAGCGAGAGAAGCAGTCGCAAATGACGCTTTCATAGATGCACAAACAACATCTATTATTGTGTTCTGACTTGTAAGCGACAATGTTACTGTTTCAAATAGACGCAATTTATGATGATTTCAACTAATTAAGCAGCTTCGCTCTCTCTGTGTGACGATGAACACAAAAGTACACACAGGGAACAGAAGACAGGACACTAAGCTATCTGAGAGTCCCATTTTCAGCTGCAGAGAAGAAACACATGAGAGAAGAAGAACGTGTGGAGGATCAACATCAGCCTCTCAGGCCAATTATGTGTAAAACTGGAAGACACGTATCATTCCAGCAGCTATATAATAGATATTTGTCACAGTGTCCTTCGCTTACGGCCATACCACCCTGAACACGCCCGATCTCGTCCGATCTCGGAAGCTAAGCAGGGTCGGGCCTGGTTAGTACTTGGATGGGAGACCGCCTGGGAATACCAGGTGCTGTAAGCTTTTTCAATTCCCTCTACAACCTGCAGGGGGCGCTGCTGCTCAGTCAGTCAGAAACGTTCTCTTTTACTTTTCATTTAACAGTAGATCAGAACAACTTCCTCTCTCATACTGAGAACACACTAAATTAACACCTCCTGTCTGTGCTCAAGCCTTTCACGCTTGTCACTATCTTTGTCAAAAAACTGGATGCAGAGTTTACAAGTAGTTGCATTTTCAGTTACGTGGGTACTGAGTGATTGATGACATGTGACCTAATGTGCTTACAAACTTAATTAGTCATGATGGCTTTTGATCATACGAGCATCAAGTATCCAATCATTTAGTTTTCAAGCTAATTATGCATAATGTGTACTTTAGGCAGCAAAAGACTTAAGTCTTAATTTGGTATCATTTGTTAAGTGGAAGCTGTGGACAGGTTAGTTAGAAAACTCCTCCTTTAATTCATTGTGTATTAAAGGACATGTACGCTGAAGAGAAACTGATTTTGGGGATCTGTGCTCAAACTCCTTTGACCAAATGAAAAGTCAGAAGACTTTACTTTTTGGCTCCTGTTTATGTGATAAAAGACTCACAGGTGAGAAAGTGGTAAATGAAATAAAAACTAAATGTAAACATAGAACTTGCTCACTATCGCAGTAAATGACTCTGTAGCTCCTTTGCACGAGACGTGAGGACAGTGAACTCACCATGTTCACCAGGGTCTGCAGGCCTGCCAGGCGCGTCATAAATAGCACGATGAGCATGAAGAAAGACTTCTCTATTGGCCGTGAGACCCGACACTCAACTGTTGGGACATGGATTGGTCCTCACACTGTAGATAACTAACATGGGGAGATTGCCCCACTAGAACAGAAAAGATGAGCAACAGGTGCATTAGCAATCAAATCCAATTCATTAAAATGAAAATGAGTCCAAGTCATACATACAAAGCCAATTCCAAGAGATTTTCCAGGCTAAGGAAAGCAACAGGTGTTCAATATACATATCCGGTCTTGAATAGTTCAAAATAAGTCGCTGTCTGTGGGATTGTATTTGTTTACTTGTACATCTCAGTATTCTTAATGTGAAGTTTAATGGAACAGCGCCCCCTGTTGGTTAAAAAAAAAACACTTACAGCACCTGGTATTCCCAGGCGGTCTCCCATCCAAGTACTAACCAGGCCCGACCCTGCTTAGCTTCCGAGATCGGACGAGATCGGGCGTGTTCAGGGTGGTATGGCCGTAAGCGAGGGACGCAGTCGCAAATGACGCTTTCATAGATGCACAAACAACATCTAGTATTGTGTTCTGACTTGTAAGCGACAATGTTACTGTTTCAAATAGACGCAATTTATGATGATTTCAACTAATTAAGCAGCTTCGCTCTCTCTGTGTGACGATGAACACAAAAGTACACACAGGGAACAGAAGACAGGACACTAAGCTATCTGAGAGTCCCATTTTCAGCTGCAGAGAAGAAACACATGAGAGAAGAACGTGTGCAGGATCAACATCAGCCTCTCAGGCCAATTATGTGTAAAACTGGAAGACACGTATCATTCCAGCAGCTATATAATAGATATTTGTCACAGTGTCCTTCGCTTACGGCCATACCACCCTGAACACGCCCGATCTCGTCCGATCTCGGAAGCTAAGCAGAGTCGGGCCTGGTTAGTACTTGGATGGGAGACCGCCTGGGAATACCAGGTGCTGTAAGCTTTTTCAATTCCCTCTACAACCTGCAGGGGGCGCTGCTGCTCAGTCAGTCAGAAACGTTCTCTTTTACTTTTCATTTAACAGTAGATCAGAACAACTTCCTCTCTCATACTGAGAACACACTAAATTAACACCTCCTGTCTGTGCTCAAGCCTTTCACGCTTGTCACTATCTTTGTCAAAAAACTGGATGCAGAGTTTACAAGGAGTTGCATTTTCAGTTACGTGGGTACTGAGTGATTGATGACATGTGACCTAATGTGCTTACAAATTTAATTAGTCATGATGGCTTTTGATCATACGAGCATCAAGTATCCAATCATTTAGTTTTCAAGCTAATTATGCATAATGTGTACTTTAGGCAGCAAAAGACTTAAGTCTTAATTTGGTATCATTTGTTAAGTGGAAGCTGTGGACAGGTTAGTTAGAAAACTCCTCCTTTAATTCATTGTGTATTAAAGGACATGTACGCTGAAGAGAAACTGATTTTGGGGATCTGTGCTCAAACTCTTTTGACCAAATGAAAAGTCAGAAGACTTTACTTTTTGGCTCCTGTTTATGTGATAAAAGACTCACAGGTGAGAAAGTGGTAAATGAAATAAAAACTAAATGTAAACATAGAACTTGCTCACTATCGCAGTAAATGACTCTGTAGCTCCTTTGCACGAGACGTGAGGACAGTGAACTCACCATGTTCACCAGGGTCTGCAGGCCTGCCAGGCGCGTCATAAATAGCACGATGAGCATGAAGAAAGACTTCTCTATTGGCCGTGAGACCCGACACTCAACTGTTGGGACATGGATTGGTCCTCACACTGTAGATAACTAACATGGGGAGATTGCCCCACTAGAACAGAAAAGATGAGCAACAGGTGCATTAGCAATCAAATCCAATTCATTAAAATGAAAATGAGTCCAAGTCATACATACAAAGCCAATTCCAAGAGATTTTCCAGGCTAAGGAAAGCAACAGGTGTTCAATATACATATCCGGTCTTGAATAGTTCAAAATAAGTCGCTGTCTGTGGGATTGTATTTGTTTACTTGTACATCTCAGTATTCTTAATGTGAAGTTTAATGGAACAGCGCCCCCTGTTGGTTAAAAAAAAAACACTTACAGCACCTGGTATTCCCAGGCGGTCTCCCATCCAAGTACTAACCAGGCCCGACCCTGCTTAGCTTCCGAGATCGGACGAGATCGGGCGTGTTCAGGGTGGTATGGCCGTAAGCGAGAGACGCAGTCGCAAATGACGCTTTCATAGATGCACAAACAACATCTAGTATTGTGTTCTGACTTGTAAGCGACAATGTTACTGTTTCAAATAGACGCAATTTATGATGATTTCAACTAATTAAGCAGCTTCGCTCTCTCTGTGTGACGATGAACACAAAAGTACACACAGGGAACAGAAGACAGGACACTAAGCTATCTGAGAGTCCCATTTTCAGCTGCAGAGAAGAAACACATGAGAGAAGAACGTGTGCAGGATCAACATCAGCCTCTCAGGCCAATTATGTGTAAAACTGGAAGACACGTATCATTCCAGCAGCTATATAATAGATATTTGTCACAGTGTCCTTCGCTTACGGCCATACCACCCTGAACACGCCCGATCTCGTCCGATCTCGGAAGCTAAGCAGGGTCGGGCCTGGTTAGTACTTGGATGGGAGACCGCCTGGGAATACCAGGTGCTGTAAGATTTTTCAATTCCCTCTACAACCTGCAGGGGGCGCTGCTGCTCAGTCAGTCAGAAACGTTCTCTTTTACTTTTCATTTAACAGTAGATCAGAACAACTTCCTCTCTCATACTGAGAACACACTAAATTAACACCTCCTGTCTGTGCTCAAGCCTTTCACGCTTGTCACTATCTTTGTCAAAAAACTGGATGCAGAGTTTACAAGGAGTTGCATTTTCAGTTACGTGGGTACTGAGTGATTGATGACATGTGACCTAATGTGCTTACAAACTTAATTAGTCATGATGGCTTTTGATCATACGAGCATCAAGTATCCAATCATTTAGTTTTCAAGCTAATTATGCATAATGTGTACTTTAGGCAGCAAAAGACTTAAGTCTTAATTTGGTATCATTTGTTAAGTGGAAGCTGTGGACAGGTTAGTTAGAAAACTCCTCCTTTAATTCATTGTGTATTAAAGGACATGTACGCTGAAGAGAAACTGATTTTGGGGATCTGTGCTCAAACTCTTTTGACCAAATGAAAAGTCAGAAGACTTTACTTTTTGGCTCCTGTTTATGTGATAAAAGACTCACAGGTGAGAAAGTGGTAAATGAAATAAAAACTAAATGTAAACATAGAACTTGCTCACTATCGCAGTAAATGACTCTGTAGCTCCTTTGCACGAGACGTGAGGACAGTGAACTCACCATGTTCACCAGGGTCTGCAGGCCTGCCAGGCGCGTCATAAATAGCACGATGAGCATGAAGAAAGACTTCTCTATTGGCCGTGAGACCCGACACTCAACTGTTGGGACATGGATTGGTCCTCACACTGTAGATAACTAACATGGGGAGATTGCCCCACTAGAACAGAAAAGATGAGCAACAGGTGCATTAGCAATCAAATCCAATTCATTAAAATGAAAATGAGTCCAAGTCATACATACAAAGCCAATTCCAAGAGATTTTCCAGGCTAAGGAAAGCAACAGGTGTTCAATATACATATCCGGTCTTGAATAGTTCAAAATAAGTCGCTGTCTGTGGGATTGTATTTGTTTACTTGTACATCTCAGTATTCTTAATGTGAAGTTTGATGGAACAGCGCCCCCTGTTGGTTAAAAAAAAAACACTTACAGCACCTGGTATTCCCAGGTGGTCTCCCATCCAAGTACTAACCAGGCCCTACCCTGCTTAGCTTCCGAGATCGGACGAGATCGGGTGTGTTCAGGGTGGTATGGCCGTAAGCGAGAGAAGCAGTGGCAAATGACGCTTTCATAGATGCACAAACAACATCTAGTATTGTGTTCTGACTTGTAAGCGACAATGTTACTGTTTCAAATAGACGCAATTTATGATGATTTCAACTAATTAAGCAGCTTCGCTCTCTCTGTGTGACGATGAACACAAAAGTACACACAGGGAACAGAAGACAGGACACTAAGCTATCTGAGAGTCCCATTTTCAGCTGCAGAGAAGAAACACATGAGAGAAGAACGTGTGCAGGATCAACATCAGCCTCTCAGGCCAATTATGTGTAAAACTGGAAGACACGTATCATTCCAGCAGCTATATAATAGATATTTGTCACAGTGTCCTTCACTTACGGCCATACCACCCTGAACACGCCCGATCTCGTCCGATCTCGGAAGCTAAGCAGGGTCGGGCCTGGTTAGTACTTGGATGGGAGACCGCCTGGGAATACCAGGTGCTGTAAGCTTT
This sequence comes from Odontesthes bonariensis, assembly GCF_027942865.1. NCBI lineage: Eukaryota > Metazoa > Chordata > Actinopteri > Atheriniformes > Atherinopsidae > Odontesthes > Odontesthes bonariensis. Next base: position 12,594,364 of record NC_134516.1, on the reverse strand, counting down.
TTCAATTCCCTCTACAACCTGCAGGGGGCGCTGCTGCTCAGTCAGTCAGAAACGTTCTCTTTTACTTTTCATTTAACAGTAGATCAGAACAACTTCCTCTCTCATACTGAGAACACACTAAATTAACACCTCCTGTCTGTGCTCAAGCCTTTCACGCTTGTCACTATCTTTGTCAAAAAACTGGATGCAGAGTTTACAAGGAGTTGCATTTTCAGTTACGTGGGTACTGAGTGATTGATGACATGTGACCTAATGTGCTTACAAACTTAATTAGTCATGATGGCTTTTGATCATACGAGCATCAAGTATCCAATCATTTAGTTTTCAAGCTAATTATGCATAATGTGTACTTTAGGCAGCAAAAGACTTAAGTCTTAATTTGGTATCATTTGTTAAGTGGAAGCTGTGGACAGGTTAGTTAGAAAACTCCTCCTTTAATTCGTTGTGTATTAAAGGACATGTACGCTGAAGAGAAACTGATTTTGGGGATCTGTGCTCAAACTCTTTTGACCAAATGAAAAGTCAGAAGACTTTACTTTTTGGCTCCTGTTTATGTGATAAAAGACTCACAGGTGAGAAAGTGGTAAATGAAATAAAAACTAAATGTAAACATAGAACTTGCTCACTATCGCAGTAAATGACTCTGTAGCTCCTTTGCACGAGACGTGAGGACAGTGAACTCACCATGTTCACCAGGGTCTGCAGGCCTGCCAGGCGCGTCATAAATAGCACGATGAGCATGAAGAAAGACTTCTCTATTGGCCGTGAGACCCGACACTCAACTGTTGGGACATGGATTGGTCCTCACACTGTAGATAACTAACATGGGGAGATTGCCCCACTAGAACAGAAAAGATGAGCAACAGGTGCATTAGCAATCAAATCCAATTCATTAAAATGAAAATGAGTCCAAGTCATACATACAAAGCCAATTCCAAGAGATTTTCCAGGCTAAGGAAAGCAACAGGTGTTCAATATACATATCCGGTCTTGAATAGTTCAAAATAAGTCGCTGTCTGTGGGATTGTATTTGTTTACTTGTACATCTCAGTATTCTTAATGTGAAGTTTGATGGAACAGCGCCCCCTGTTGGTTAAAAAAAAACACTTACAGCACCTGGTATTCCCAGGCGGTCTCCCATCCAAGTACTAACCAGGCCCGACCCTGCTTAGCTTCCGCGATCGGACGAGATCGGGCGTGTTCAGGGTGGTATGGCTGTAAGCGAGAGAAGCTGTCGCAAATGACGCTTTCATAGATGCACAAACAACATCTAGTATTGTGTTCTGACTTGTAAGCGACAATGTTACTGTTTCAAATAGACGCAATTTATGATGATTTCAACTAATTAAGCAGCTTCGCTCTCTCTGTGTGACGATGAACACAAAAGTACACACAGGGAACAGAAGACAGGACACTAAGCTATCTGAGAGTCCCATTTTCAGCTGCAGAGAAGAAACACATGAGAGAAGAACGTGTGCAGGATCAACATCAGCCTCTCAGGCCAATTATGTGCAAAACTGGAAGACACGTATCATTCCAGCAGCTATATAATAGATATTTGTCACAGTGTCCTTCGCTTACGGCCATACCACCCTGAACACGCCCGATCTCGTCCGATCTCGGAAGCTAAGCAGGGTCGGGCCTGGTTAGTACTTGGATGGGAGACCGCCTGGGAATGGCTCATGACCCCCCCAAGTACATATTGCTCAACCCTGGGATCGATCGAAAATGATCAAAACGGATGGTGCCATCTGGTGGTCAAAATCCTGAAGTGTTATTTACGGAAATTGTTATGTACAAAGCCTGATTTCCTTTCTAATTTCTTGAATTTCCCCATGGGGATCAATAAAGTATCTATCTATCTATCTATTGAAATCCACTAGTCTGCTGAATGTTTTGTGTATTATTTTCATAGTTTCAGTTGATGAGATTCATATAGTCAAGTGGAAACGTGTGTAACTGTTACATTTTTGGGCTGAATTAAGAAAGGGTGTAATGTATCAGTGAATTGATGTGTTATCTTACACTATCCCAACCCTTCTGAAACCCAAGCATACAGAGACTCCAAAATACTTGAAATACTTTTACAACTTTTAATTTTCATCCAGAATGTGTTTCATTTAAAAGGCAATGCATGAAAACACAAGTATACAAGATCTGTTTGGTTTAAAGCTCGCTCACCACGACAAGGTACAGATCTACGAGCGAGAACACGAGACAAGACGAGAGACAAACATGTACTACCATTTGCAATCATTTAGTTAAACATGGAGCTGACAGACATACAAACATCACAAAGACATGAAGCTGACAAAGACAAACAAACAACACGCATGACAAAAACACAGATTATCTGAACATGAACAACCACTAAAGGGTATGTAAACTAATTGTGTTAGATCAGAACTGATTACGGTTAAAATGATTGAGGTTAGATTGGCCTTGATACTGAACATAACCCAGAACATGTTTGTATAAAAAGATAATAAAGTGCATTTTAACAGCAACATAAATAAAAAAACAAACACAAGAACTGTAAAGTGCATTATTTGTAACTTTTGAACTATATAAATAATAGATTATACTTTGAAACACAAACACACACGCACACACACACACACACACACACACAAACAAAGTTATTTACACAATTATTTACAGTTATTTACACAGTTCCCCTCTTTTCCAACTCTGCATCCACCACACATTTAAAGTGTATGAAGCTGTCGTACACCACACTGTCAAACCCAGAGGTGGTGGATTTCCTAGTGGTTGGACAGTAGGAAAAAATTTTCTGGGTGCTTCCAGCCACTTTGTCCTTGGGAGGTGTGTACCTCTTCCGCTGTCCACCACAATTAGGCACGTGGCAAGCCCCACATGGCCGCAAGGACTTGTTCGGCATGAGTGCCGAGACTGTTGGTGCAGGAGGTACAAAGCTCTGGCTGCACGATGGCCCACGAAACAGGACGGAGGGAGCCTGTGGCTGTGAGGGGAGAACCAGCAGTATGGGTGCTGCCGACACAGGGGGTGGTCCATAGGTGGATGCAGCAGGCTTTGGCTGGAGGTGGGTGGATGCAGCAGGCCCTGGCAGAATGGGGGTGGGCGCAGCAGGCTTTGGACGAGTGGAGGAGGACGACGCTGTGGGCTGAACGGGCCGTCTCACAGAAGGCACAGGCTCTGGCTCTTCAACAAATATTCTGGAAATATAAAATACACATGTAATGAGTATCGATATGACGTATGTGCTATTTGCTTTCCACAGCCAACAGGTGAAACAAAGTGCTTATGATCTGGTACAGTAAAAAGTGAATAAATGAGTAAAACTAAAAGCAGATGAGGGCTTAAATACATTTTTAGAGACCCTACAGCCCTCATAAAAGTAGTAACCAAAAACAGCCCATTCATTCATCACTTTGTTTTTAGCATACAAATCGTTGACATGTTTACACTTCTAAAGCATATTTCCACATCGAATTTCAAATCCAAATTGTTGTAACACCATCTCTATGGTCTTAAGAAGCGAGGTAGAGTGTCTGATCACGTTTTTAAAGTATTTCCAGGGATCGTCAGGTTACATTACAGTGGCGATTGGTAGGTCATTCATTTTCACAGCAGCATGCTAATCGTTTTTGCCAGTTTTAAGAGAATCATTCAACACAGCAAAAGTGACATCTAGCTGGCTAAATGCACCACCGATTTACCAACAGAAAGAGCTAAGAATGAAGAATATTGAACTTAGTTGAGAGAAACGGGAGCGTCAAATGTGTACTGTAGTGTAGGCTATCGCTGGATTCGCCGGTTCAGCTGTTAACAGTCGCGTTAATCTGCCGGTTTTCATAGAAACATTCAACACAGCAAAAGTGACACCTAGCTGGCTAAATGCACCACCAAATTACCAACAGAAAGAGCTAAGAATGAAGAAAATTGAACTTACCTGAGGGAAACGAGAAAGTCAAATGTGTATCGCTAGATTTGACAGTAACCGGCGACCGCCATCTTGGTTTGAAATGCAGACGACCCAAGTGTGACGTCACACACGTGCGTGAGCCTGCGTGAGCCTGATCGCTCAATGATTGGTCTGTTGAGCGCTCAGCTCTGCTCAGCATTGCTCAACCATTGGCTGATCGCTGCTCAGCTCTGCTCAGCATTGCTCAACCATTGGACGGCTGACGATCGCTTTAGTACTTGGAGGAGAATTCGCCTGGGAATACCAGGTGCTGTAAGCTTTTTCAATTCCCTCTACAACCTGCAGGGGGCGCTGCTGCTCAGTCAGTCAGAAACGTTCTCTTTTACTTTTCATTTAACAGTAGATCAGAACAACTTCCTCTCTCATACTGAGAACACACTAAATTAACACCTCCTGTCTGTGCTCAAGCCTTTCACGAAAGGTCAGCTGGTCATCGTTTTTGGGAAGTACGCCGGTCAGACCTTCAGGTGGCTTATTGAAAACAATGTCGGTCTCCCATCCAAGTACTAACCAGGCCCGACCCTGCTTAGCTTCCGAGATCGGGCGTGTTCAGGGTGGTATGGCCGTAAGCGAGAGAAGCAGTCGCAAATGACGCTTTCATAGATGCACAAACAACATCTATTATTGTGTTCTGACTTGTAAGCGACAATGTTACTGTTTCAAATAGACGCAATTTATGATGATTTCAACTAATTAAGCAGCTTCGCTCTCTCTGTGTGACGATGAACACAAAAGTACACACAGGGAACAGAAGACAGGACACTAAGCTATCTGAGAGTCCCATTTTCAGCTGCAGAGAAGAAACACATGAGAGAAGAACGTGTGCAGGATCAACATCAGCCTCTCAGGCCAATTATGTGTAAAACTGGAAGACACGTATCATTCCAGCAGCTATATAATAGATATTTGTCACAGTGTCCTTCGCTTACGGCCATACCACCCTGAACACGCCCGATCTCGTCCGATCTCGGAAGCTAAGCAGGGTCGGGCCTGGTTAGTACTTGGATGGGAGACCGCCTGGGAATACCAGGTGATGTAAGCTTTTTCAATTCCCTCTACAACCTGCAGGGGGCGCTGCTGCTCAGTCAGTCAGAAACGTTCTCTTTTACTTTTCATTTAACAGTAGATCAGAACAACTTCCTCTCTCATACTGAGAACACACTAAATTAACACCTCCTGTCTGTGCTCAAGCCTTTCACGCTTGTCACTATCTTTGTCAAAAAACTGGATGCAGAGTTTACAAGGAGTTGCATTTTCAGTTACGTGGGTACTGAGTGATTGATGACATGTGACCTAATGTGCTTACAAACTTAATTAGTCATGATGGCTTTTGATCATACGAGCATCAAGTATCCAATCATTTAGTTTTCAAGCTAATTATGCATAATGTGTACTTTAGGCAGCAAAAGACTTAAGTCTTAATTTGGTATCATTTGTTAAGTGGAAGCTGTGGACAGGTTAGTTAGAAAACTCCTCCTTTAATTCATTGTGTATTAAAGGACATGTACGCTGAAGAGAAACTGATTTTGGGGATCTGTGCTCAAATTCTTTTGACCAAATGAAAAGTCAGAAGACTTTACTTTTTGGCTCCTGTTTATGTGATAAAAGACTCACAGGTGAGAAAGTGGTAAATGAAATAAAAACTAAATGTAAACATAGAACTTGCTCACTATCGCAGTAAATGACTCTGTAGCTCCTTTGCACGAGACGTGAGGACAGTGAACTCACCATGTTCACCAGGGTCTGCAGGCCTGCCAGGCGCGTCATAAATAGCACGATGAGCATGAAGAAAGACTTCTCTATTGGCCGTGAGACCCGACACTCAACTGTTGGGACATGGATTGGTCCTCACACTGTAGATAACTAACATGGGGAGATTGCCCCACTAGAACAGAAAAGATGAGCAACAGGTGCATTAGCAATCAAATCCAATTCATTAAAATGAAAATGAGTCCAAGTCATACATACAAAGCCAATTCCAAGAGATTTTCCAGGCTAAGGAAAGCAACAGGTGTTCAATATACATATCCGGTCTTGAATAGTTCAAAATAAGTCGCTGTCTGTGGGATTGTATTTGTTTACTTGTACATCTCAGTATTCTTAATGTGAAGTTTGATGGAACAGCGCCCCCTGTTGGTTAAAAAAAAAAAGCACTTACAGCACCTGGTATTCCCAGGCGGTCTCCCATCCAAGTACTAACCAGGCCCGACCCTGCTTAGCTTCCGAGATCGGACGAGATCGGGCGTGTTCAGGGTGGTATGGCCGTAAGCGAGAGAAGCAGTCGCAAATGACGCTTTCATAGATGCACAAACAACATCTAGTATTGTGTTCTGACTTGTAAGCGACAATGTTACTGTTTCAAATAGACGCAATTTATCATGATTTCAACTAATTAAGCAGCTTCGCTCTCTCTGTGTGACGATGAACACAAAAGTACACACAGGGAACAGAAGACAGGACACTAAGCTATCTGAGAGTCCCATTTTCAGCTGCAGAGAAGAAACACATGAGAGAAGAACGTGTGCAGGATCAACATCAGCCTCTCAGGCCAATTATGTGTAAAACTGGAAGACACGTATCATTCCAGCAGCTATATAATAGATATTTGTCACAGTGTCCTTTGCTTACGGCCATACCACCCTGAACACGCCCGATCTCGTCCGATCTCGGAAGCTAAGCAGGGTCGGGCCTGGTTAGTACTTGGATGGGAGACCGCCTGGGAATACCAGGTGAAGTAAGCTTTTTCAATTCCCTCTACAACCTGCAGGGGGCGCTGCTGCTCAGTCAGTCAGAAACGTTCTCTTTTACTTTTCATTTAACAGTAGATCAGAACAACTTCCTCTCTCATACTGAGAACACACTAAATTAACACCTCCTGTCTGTGCTCAAGCCTTTCACGCTTGTCACTATCTTTGTCAAAAAACTGGATGCAGAGTTTACAAGGAGTTGCATTTTCAGTTACGTGGGTACTGAGTGATTGATGACATGTGACCTAATGTGCTTACAAACTTAATTAGTCATGATGGCTTTTGATCATACGAGCATCAAGTATCCAATCATTTAGTTTTCAAGCTAATTATGCATAATGTGTACTTTAGGCAGCAAAAGACTTAAGTCTTAATTTGGTATCATTTGTTAAGTGGAAGCTGTGGACAGGTTAGTTAGAAAACTCCTCCTTTAATTCATTGTGTATTAAAGGACATGTACGCTGAAGAGAAACTGATTTTGGGGATCTGTGCTCAAACTCCTTTGACCAAATGAAAAGTCAGAAGACTTTACTTTTTGGCTCCTGTTTATGTGATAAAAGACTCACAGGTGAGAAAGTGGTAAATGAAATAAAAACTAAATGTAAACATAGAACTTGCTCACTATCGCAGTAAATGACTCTGTAGCTCCTTTGCACGAGACGTGAGGACAGTGAACTCACCATGTTCACCAGGGTCTGCAGGCCTGCCAGGCGCGTCATAAATAGCACGATGAGCATGAAGAAAGACTTCTCTATTGGCCGTGAGACCCGACACTCAACTGTTGGGACATGGATTGGTCCTCACACTGTAGATAACTAACATGGGGAGATTGCCCCACTAGAACAGAAAAGATGAGCAACAGGTGCATTAGCAATCAAATCCAATTCATTAAAATGAAAATGAGTCCAAGTCATACATACAAAGCCAATTCCAAGAGATTTTCCAGGCTAAGGAAAGCAACAGGTGTTCAATATACATATCCGGTCTTGAATAGTTCAAAATAAGTCGCTGTCTGTGGGATTGTATTTGTTTACTTGTACATCTCAGTATTCTTAATGTGAAGTTTGATGGAACAGCGCCCCCTGTTGGTTAAAAAAAAAAAGCACTTACAGCACCTGGTATTCCCAGGCGGTCTCCCATCCAAGTACTAACCAGGCCCGACCCTGCTTAGCTTCCGAGATCGGACGAGATCGGGCGTGTTCAGGGTGGTATGGCCGTAAGCGAGAGAAGCAGTCGCAAATGACGCTTTCATAGATGCACAAACAACATCTAGTATTGTGTTCTGACTTGTAAGCGACAATGTTACTGTTTCAAATAGACGCAATTTATCATGATTTCAACTAATTAAGCAGCTTCGCTCTCTCTGTGTGACGATGAACACAAAAGTACACACAGGGAACAGAAGACAGGACACTAAGCTATCTGAGAGTCCCATTTTCAGCTGCAGAGAAGAAACACATGAGAGAAGAACGTGTGCAGGATCAACATCAGCCTCTCAGGCCAATTATGTGTAAAACTGGAAGACACGTATCATTCCAGCAGCTATATAATAGATATTTGTCACAGTGTCCTTTGCTTACGGCCATACCACCCTGAACACGCCCGATCTCGTCCGATCTCGGAAGCTAAGCAGGGTCGGGCCTGGTTAGTACTTGGATGGGAGACCGCCTGGGAATACCAGGTGAAGTAAGCTTTTTCAATTCCCTCTACAACCTGCAGGGGGCGCTGCTGCTCAGTCAGTCAGAAACGTTCTCTTTTACTTTTCATTTAACAGTAGATCAGAACAACTTCCTCTCTCATACTGAGAACACACTAAATTAACACCTCCTGTCTGTGCTCAAGCCTTTCACGCTTGTCACTATCTTTGTCAAAAAACTGGATGCAGAGTTTACAAGGAGTTGCATTTTCAGTTACGTGGGTACTGAGTGATTGATGACATGTGACCTAATGTGCTTACAAACTTAATTAGTCATGATGGCTTTTGATCATACGAGCATCAAGTATCCAATCATTTAGTTTTCAAGCTAATTATGCATAATGTGTACTTTAGGCAGCAAAAGACTTAAGTCTTAATTTGGTATCATTTGTTAAGTGGAAGCTGTGGACAGGTTAGTTAGAAAACTCCTCCTTTAATTCATTGTGTATTAAAGGACATGTACGCTGAAGAGAAACTGATTTTGGGGATCTGTGCTCAAACTCCTTTGACCAAATGAAAAGTCAGAAGACTTTACTTTTTGGCTCCTGTTTATGTGATAAAAGACTCACAGGTGAGAAAGTGGTAAATGAAATAAAAACTAAATGTAAACATAGAACTTGCTCACTATCGCAGTAAATGACTCTGTAGCTCCTTTGCACGAGACGTGAGGACAGTGAACTCACCATGTTCACCAGGGTCTGCAGGCCTGCCAGGCGCGTCATAAATAGCACGATGAGCATGAAGAAAGACTTCTCTATTGGCCGTGAGACCCGACACTCAACTGTTGGGACATGGATTGGTCCTCACACTGTAGATAACTAACATGGGGAGATTGCCCCACTAGAACAGAAAAGATGAGCAACAGGTGCATTAGCAATCAAATCCAATTCATTAAAATGAAAATGAGTCCAAGTCATACATACAAAGCCAATTCCAAGAGATTTTCCAGGCTAAGGAAAGCAACAGGTGTTCAATATACATATCCGGTCTTGAATAGTTCAAAATAAGTCGCTGTCTGTGGGATTGTATTTGTTTACTTGTACATCTCAGTATTCTTAATGTGAAGTTTGATGGAACAGCGCCCCCTGTTGGTTAAAAAAACACTTACAGCACCTGGTATTCCCAGGCGGTCTCCCATCCAAGTACTAACCAGGCCCGACCCTGCTTAGCTTCCGAGATCGGACGAGATCGGGCGTGTTCAGGGCGGTATGGCCGTAAGCGAGAGAAGCAGTCGCAAATGACGCTTTCATAGATGCACAAACAACATCTATTATTGTGTTGTGACTTGTAAGCGACAATGTTACTGTTTCAAATAGACGCAATTTATGATGATTTCAACTAATTAAGCAGCTTCGCTCTCTCTGTGTGACGATGAACACAAAAGTACACACAGGGAACAGAAGACAGGACACTAAGCTATCTGAGAGTCCCATTTTCAGCTGCAGAGAAGAAACACATGAGAGAAGAACGTGTGCAGGATCAACATCAGCCTCTCAGGCCAATTATGTGTAAAACTGGAAGACACGTATCATTCCAGCAGCTATATAATAGATATTTGTCACAGTGTCCTTCGCTTACGGCCATACCACCCTGAACACGCCCGATCTCGTCCGATCTCGGAAGCTAAGCAGGGTCGGGCCTGGTTAGTACTTGGATGGGAGACCGCCTGGGAATGGCTCATGACGCCCCCAAGTCCCTATTGCTCAACCTGGGATCGATCAAAAAAGGATCAAAAAGAAGGATGCCCCTGGTGTTCACTGGCCTGAACTTTTATTTACAGAGATGTCACGCATGAGGCCTGGATGATTGAAATCCACTTGGCTGCTGAATATTGTTTGTATTATTTGCAGTTTGAGTTTATGTAGACTGATGAGATTATGTAATTACTGTGTCAGTGTATAATTTGCATACATTTCAGATGTAGACATCTGAAAATGTTGATAAAGTCAGGTTAAAGATTGTTGCTATAAAAAGTTTTCTTTGTGAGGAACAAGCCTTCGAGGTTTCATGTAGATATTTGATACTTAAATTTTCTATCCTATTTACCTGTAGTACATTGCCTATATTATTAGGCTTATGCCTATGTTCTTGTGGTAATTAGGAGGCTTCAAACCCATTTTTGAGCCTGGCATTCAGCATACAACCTTGAATACCCCTTCAAATGTTGTACAGCTCATTTTCTGAAATCCTGCTATTGGGGGAAAGTGAAAACTTGCAGTAACATCTTTTTTCAGCAACAGAGATATGCAAACACCAGCCAATAAGTGTACAAACAATTCATTTTATTAATGGCAGTAACATGTTGCACAGAGTCAGATAAAGCACCTGATGTTTTTCTGCTCACAATATAAACAAAAATACATATATTCTCATCCAACAAATGTGCAATAGTGCAAGAAAATATTCTTATTTGTAGTATTATTATATCACATTCTATTCTATTGGAAGGCCATCATTTCCTCGTCTGAACATCTGGCGTACAACTCTTTTATTGCCACTCCTGAAAGCCTGGACTAAGAGCATCATGTCGTCCTTGTTGTAGGCCAGCGCTGCACCTGCCAAGGCACTCATGGACGCCCCATACTTGGAATGGCTCTGTTGGATCACAGCAGGATCCCAGCGGTGCTGCCAGTGGCACACAGCACCCTTCTGCACCCAGTGTCTGAACAGAGTCTCCAGGAAGGAGGAACCGCTGTCACTGAAATGATATCAAGATTTTATACAGCATGTGTTCCTTGTAAAAAGATGTGATTTAATGTTAACGGTTTCATCTGTCAGTTAAATTGTTGATTTCATTATCAGTTATTTGGAATTATTCTTAAACTTACCGACAACAGTTGTTGTCTGCATATATGACCTTTGGTGACGGAGCGTTTGCACGTTGGAAGCGGGCAATCAGACCGCTCGCCATACGCCTGCAGCACCCCTCAGACTCAGCTGCCACCACCAGCGTCGTCAAGAACTGTCCCCGTCCGTTCAGAACACTGGTGACATGCTGCATGGTGCCCGGGCCGTCACCATATATCTTCTTGGGGACCTAAAAAGCAGAACATTCATATTACATTCATATTATTTCATATTACAGTCTTTCCTACAACATGTCTGTGGATTACAAAGTATTCTCACTCAACACTCAGAATCCAGATCAAAGGGATATTTTATACAAACCTTTTTTGTTCCACCAATGCAGAGGATTTCTCCAGTCCCATTTCCCCTCCAGATGTCTTGGCAGCAGCCTCTGCAGTCCAGGGTCTGCTGCTCTGCTGGGGGCCTCTGTCACAGTCTTAGCTGCGTCTGAACACAGCAGCTTGGCCTCTCCCTGCCTATACAGAGGAATGTGTGGATACAGGTGCTGCTTCAGGCAGGAGTTCAGCTGATGGCTGAAGGTGAAGCTTCTACCACAAACATCACACTCATTCTCCTTGGAGCAGTGGTTCCCAACCCTGGTCTTCAAGGCACACTGCCCTGCACGTTTCCCATGTTTCCCTGCTCCAGCACACCTGATTCAAATGAATGGGTCGTGCTCAGCCTTCTGGAGAGCTTTCAGACCTGACCCAATTATTTGAATCAGGTGTGCTGGAGCAGGGAAACATGGGACACATGCAGGGCAGTGTGCCTTGAGGACCAGGGTTGGGAAACACTGCTTTGGAGCATGAAGCTTCTTGTGCCTGTAGTCAGGTTAGACTTCTCAGTGAAAGTCCTGTTGCACACATTGCACTCGTGGCTCTTCTTCTCCATGTTTGACCTTTACAAAATAAACAAAAATCAATTCATTCAGTTTTCCATTTCTTTATTTGATTTGATTTTATTCATCTATTATTTTGTATATCTTTCGATTTTTTTTTTTTTTCTCCCGTCTATTGTTTTTCACTTGTAAACATTTGTTATTCAGGTCACAAATTAACAAAGCATTGTATAAATCAAGGATAGATGTACTGTTGATACACTGTTTGCTTCACAATAAAAATATTTAAAACATAATTCAGTTTTCCAATACAGCTGTACAAGAATCGTATTTTGTCCTTTTTTAGATACATAGCTAGCTAGCTAGCTAGCATGTTTTGATAGTAAAACGGATTATAGGCAAATGATTAGGTAAACTAAGATATATAATAGATTGACAATCATAAGTTTCACAACTACAGTAGGTAATAGATTTGTTAAAATGCTGTCATGATGATAAAAGTGATAGAATGTGCATAAATTCTCACAACAATAAGATGCCAAACTACCGGAAGGCAGGTTGTCAATTGCCTACGTTGTCTATACAACCTATATGTAAAACAATGAACGTTTCTGAGGCAGGAAGTTGCCAATTTTCAGAAATCTTTTCATTCATCAAAACCAGCACCGAGATAGTTTAATGTACACTGAACAAGATTAGACTTACGTGAGTGAAATGACGGCTGAAATGACGAACAGGACGAACGGGACAGGTGGCAACAGGCATGATGCTGATTGGCGGAAAATCTCTGCTCAATGATTGGCGGCGGAAAATCCCTGCTCAATGATTGGCGGGTTGAGCGCGCAACTGTGCTCAACAGCGCTCAACCATTCGCTCAACTGTGCTCAACAGCGCTCAACCATTGGTCGCGATAGGGACTTGGAGGGGAGCGCGCCTGGGAATACCAGGTGCTGTAAGCTTTTTCAAATCCCTCTACAACCTGCAGGGGGCGCTGCTGCTCAGTCAGTCAGAAACGTTCTCTTTTACTTTTCATTTAACAGTAGATCAGAACAACTTCCTCTCTTATACTGAGAACACACTAAATTAACACCTCCTGTCTGTGCTCAAGCCTTTCACGCTTGTCACTATCTTTGTCAAAAAACTGGATGCAGAGTTTACAAGTAGTTGCATTTTCAGTTACGTGGGTACTGAGTGATTGATGACATATGACCTAATGTGCTTACAAACTTAATTAGTCATGATGGCTTTTGATCATACGAGCATCAAGTATCCAATCATTTAGTTTTCAAGCTAATTATGCATAATGTGTACTTTAGGCAGCAAAAGACTTAAGTCTTAATTTGGTATCATTTGTTAAGTGGAAGCTGTGGACAGGTTAGTTAGAAAACTCCTCCTTTAATTCATTGTGTATTAAAGGACATGTACGCTGAAGAGAAACTGATTTTGGGGATCTGTGCTCAAATTCTTTTGACCAAATGAAAAGTCAGAAGACTTTACTTTTTGGCTCCTGTTTATGTGATAAAAGACTCACAGGTGAGAAAGTGGTAAATGAAATAAAAACTAAATGTAAACATAGAACTTGCTCACTATCGCAGTAAATGACTCTGTAGCTCCTTTGCACGAGACGTGAGGACAGTGAACTCACCATGTTCACCAGGGTCTGCAGGCCTGCCAGGCGCGTCATAAATAGCACGATGAGCATGAAGAAAGACTTCTCTATTGGCCGTGAGACCCGACACTCAACTGTTGGGACATGGATTGGTCCTCACACTGTAGATAACTAACATGGGGAGATTGCCCCACTAGAACAGAAAAGATGAGCAACAGGTGCATTAGCAATCAAATCCAATTCATTAAAATGAAAATGAGTCCAAGTCATACATACAAAGCCAATTCCAAGAGATTTTCCAGGCTAAGGAAAGCAACAGGTGTTCAATATACATATCCGGTCTTGAATAGTTCAAAATAAGTCGCTGTCTGTGGGATTGTATTTGTTTACTTGTACATCTCAGTATTCTTAATGTGAAGTTTGATGGAACAGCGCCCCCTGTTGGTTAAAAAAACACTTACAGCACCTGGTATTCCCAGGCGGTCTCCCATCCAAGTACTAACCAGGCCCGACCCTGCTTAGCTTCCGAGATCGGACGAGATCGGGCGTGTTCAGGGTGGTATGGCCGTAAGCGAGAGAAGGAGTCGCAAATGACGCTTTCATAGATGCACAAACAACATCTATTATTGTGTTCTGACTTGTAAGCGACAATGTTACTGTTTCAATTAGACGCAATTTATGATGATTTCAACTAATTAAGCAGCTTCGCTCTCTCTGTGTGACGATGAACACAAAAGTACACACAGGGAACAGAAGACAGGACACTAAGCTATCTGAGAGTCCCATTTTCAGCTGCAGAGAAGAAACACATGAGAGAAGAACGTGTGCAGGATCAACATCAGCCTCTCAGGCCAATTATGTGTAAAACTGGAAGACACGTATCATTCCAGCAGCTATATAATAGATATTTGTCACAGTGTCCTTCGCTTACGGCCATACCACCCTGAACACGCCCGATCTCGTCCGATCTCGGAAGCTAAGCAGGGTCGGGCCTGGTTAGTACTTGGATGGGAGACCGCCTGGGAATACCAGGTGCTGTAAGCTTTTTCAATTCCCTCTACAACCTGCAGGGGGCGCTGCTGCTCAGTCAGTCAGAAACGTTCTCTTTTACTTTTCATTTAACAGTAGATCAGAACAACTTCCTCTCTCATACTGAGAACACACTAAATTAACACCTCCTGTCTGTGCTCAAGCCTTTCACGCTTGTCACTATCTTTGTCAAAAAACTGGATGCAGAGTTTACAAGTAGTTGCATTTTCAGTTACGTGGGTACTGAGTGATTGATGACATGTGACCTAATGTGCTTACAAACTTAATTAGTCATGATGGCTTTTGATCATACGAGCATCAAGTATCCAATCATTTAGTTTTCAAGCTAATTATGCATAATGTGTACTTTAGGCAGCAAAAGACTTAAGTCTTAATTTGGTATCATTTGTTAAGTGGAAGCTGTGGACAGGTTAGTTAGAAAACTCCTCCTTTAATTCATTGTGTATTAAAGGACATGTACGCTGAAGAGAAACTGATTTTGGGGATCTGTGCTCAAATTCTTTTGACCAAATGAAAAGTCAGAAGACTTTACTTTTTGGCTCCTGTTTATGTGATAAAAGACTCACAGGTGAGAAAGTGGTAAATGAAATAAAAACTAAATGTAAACATAGAACTTGCTCACTATCGCAGTAAATGACTCTGTAGCTCCTTTGCACGAGACGTGAGGACAGTGAACTCACCATGTTCACCAGGGTCTGCAGGCCTGCCAGGCGCGTCATAAATAGCACGATGAGCATGAAGAAAGACTTCTCTATTGGCCGTGAGACCCGACACTCAACTGTTGGGACATGGATTGGTCCTCACACTGTAGATAACTAACATGGGGAGATTGCCCCACTAGAACAGAAAAGATGAGCAACAGGTGCATTAGCAATCAAATCCAATTCATTAAAATGAAAATGAGTCCAAGTCATACATACAAAGCCAATTCCAAGAGATTTTCCAGGCTAAGGAAAGCAACAGGTGTTCAATATACATATCCGGTCTTGAATAGTTCAAAATAAGTCGCTGTCTGTGGGATTGTATTTGTTTACTTGTACATCTCAGTATTCTTAATGTGAAGTTTGATGGAACAGCGCCCCCTGTTGGTTAAAAAAACACTTACAGCACCTGGTATTCCCAGGCGGTCTCCCATCCAAGTACTAACCAGGCCCTACCCTGCTTAGCTTCCGAGATCGGACGAGATCGGGCGCGTTCAGGGTGGTATGGCCGTAAGCGAGAGAAGCAGTCGCAAATGATGCTTTCATAGATGCACAAACAACATCTATTATTGTGTTCTGACTTGTAACCGACAATGTTACTGTTTCAAATAGACGCAATTTATGATGATTTCAACTAATTAAGCAGCTTCGCTCTCTCTGTGTGACGATGAACACAAAAGTACACACAGGGAACAGAAGACAGGACACTAAGCTATCTGAGAGTCCCATTTTCAGCTGCAGAGAAGAAACACATGAGAGAAGAACGTGTGCAGGATCAACATCAGCCTCTCAGGCCAATTATGTGTAAAACTGGAAGACACGTATCATTCCAGCAGCTATATAATAGATATTTGTCACAGTGTCCTTGGCTTACGGCCATACCACCCTGAACACGCCCGATCTCGTCCGATCTCGGAAGCTAAGCAAGGTCGGGCCTGGTTAGTACTTGGATGGGAGACCGCCTGGGAATACCAGGTGCTGTAAGCTTTTTCAATTCCCTCTACAACCTGCAGGGGGCGCTGCTGCTCAGTCAGTCAGAAACGTTCTCTTTTACTTTTCATTTAACAGTAGATCAGAACAACTTCCTCTCTCATACTGAGAACACACTAAATTAACACCTCCTGTCTGTGCTCAAGCCTTTCACGCTTGTCACTATCTTTGTCAAAAAACTGGATGCAGAGTTTACAAGTAGTTGCATTTTCAGTTACGTGGGTACTGAGTGATTGATGACATATGACCTAATGTGCTTACAAACTTAATTAGTCATGATGGCTTTTGATCATACGAGCATCAAGTATCTAATCATTTAGTTTTCAAGCTAATTATGCATAATGTGTACTTTAGGCAGCAAAAGACTTAAGTCTTAATTTGGTATCATTTGTTAAGTGGAAGCTGTGGACAGGTTAGTTAGAAAACTCCTCCTTTAATTCATTGTGTATTAAAGGACATGTACGCTGAAGAGAAACTGATTTTGGGGATCTGTGCTCAAATTCTTTTGACCAAATGAAAAGTCAGAAGACTTTACTTTTTGGCTCCTGTTTATGTGATAAAAGACTCACAGGTGAGAAAGTGGTAAATGAAATAAAAACTAAATGTAAACATAGAACTTGCTCACTATCGCAGTAAATGACTCTGTAGCTCCTTTGCACGAGACGTGAGGACAGTGAACTCACCATGTTCACCAGGGTCTGCAGGCCTGCCAGGCGCGTCATAAATAGCACGATGAGCATGAAGAAAGACTTCTCTATTGGCCGTGAGACCCGACACTCAACTGTTGGGACATGGATTGGTCCTCACACTGTAGATAACTAACATGGGGAGATTGCCCCACTAGAACAGAAAAGATGAGCAACAGGTGCATTAGCAATCAAATCCAATTCATTAAAATGAAAATGAGTCCAAGTCATACATACAAAGCCAATTCCAAGAGATTTTCCAGGCTAAGGAAAGCAACAGGTGTTCAATATACATATCCGGTCTTGAATAGTTCAAAATAAGTCGCTGTCTGTGGGATTGTATTTGTTTACTTGTACATCTCAGTATTCTTAATGTGAAGTTTGATGGAACAGCGCCCCCTGTTGGTTAAAAAAAAAAAGCACTTACAGCACCTGGTATTCCCAGGCGGTCTCCCATCCAAGTACTAACCAGGCCCGACCCTGCTTAGCTTCCGAGATCGGACGAGATCGGGCGTGTTCAGGGTGGTATGGCCGTAAGCGAGAGAAGCAGTCGCAAATGACGCTTTCATAGATGCACAAACAACATCTAGTATTGTGTTCTGACTTGTTAGCGACAATGTTACTGTTTCAAATAGACGCAATTTATGATGATTTCAACTAATTAAGCAGCTTCGCTCTCTCTGTGTGACGATGAACACAAAAGTACACACAGGGAACAGAAGACAGGACACTAAGCTATCTGAGAGTCCCATTTTCAGCTGCAGAGAAGAAACACATGAGAGAAGAACGTGTGCAGGATCAACATCAGCCTCTCAGGCCAATTATGTGTAAAACTGGAAGACACGTATCATTCCAGCAGCTATATAATAGATATTTGTCACAATGTCTTTCGCTTACGGCCATACCACCCTGAACACGCCCGATCTCGTCCGATCTCGGAAGCTAAGCAGGGTCGGGCCTGGTTAGTACTTGGATGGGAGACTGCCTGGGAATGGCTCATGACCCCCCCAAGTACATATTGCTCAACCCTGGGATCGATCGAAAATGATCAAAACGGATGGTGCCATCTGGTGGTCAAAATCCTGAAGTGTTATTTACGGAAATTGTTATGTACAAAGCCTGATTTCCTTTCTAATTTCTTGAATTTCCCCATGGGGATCAATAAAATATCTATCTATCTATCTATTGAAATCCACTAGTCTGCTGAATGTTTTGTGTATTATTTTCATAGTTTCAGTTGATGAGATTCATATAGTCAAGTGGAAAAGTGTGTAACTGTTACATTTTTGGGCTGAATTAAGAAAGGGTGTAATGTATCACTGAATTGATGTGTTATCTTACACTATCCCAACCCTTCTGAAACCCAAGCATACAGAGACTCCAAAATACTTGAAATACTTTGACAACTTTTAATTTTCATCCAGAATGTGTTTCATTTAAAAGGCAATGCATGACAACACAAGTATACAAGATCTGTTTGGTTTAAAGCTCGCTCACCACGACAGGGTACAGATCTACGAGCGAGAACACGAGACAAGACGAGAGACAAACATGTGCTACCATTTGCAATCATTTAGTTAAACATGGAGCTGACAGACATACAAACATCACAAAGACATGAAGCTGACAAAAACAAACAACACGCATGACAAAAACACAGATTATCTGAACATGAACAACCACTAAAGGGTATGTAAACTGATTGTGTTAGATCAGAACTGATTACGGTTAAAATGATTGAGGTTAGATTGGCCTTGATACTGAACATAGGCCAGAACATGTTTGTATAAAAAGATAATAAAGTGCATTTTAACAGCAACATAAATAAAAAAACAAACACAAGAACTGTAAAGTGCATTATTTGTAACTTTTGAACTATATAAATAATAGATTATACTTTGAAACACAAACACACACACACACACACACACACACAAACAAACAAAGTTATTTACACAATTATTTACAGTTATTTACACAGTTCCCCTCTTTTCCAACTCTGCATCCACCACACATTTAAAGTGTATGAAGCTGTCGTACACCACACTGTCAAACCCAGAGGTGGTGGATTTCCTCGTGGTTGGACAGTAGGAAAAAATTTTCTGGGTGCTTCCAGCCACTTTGTCCTTGGGAGGTGTGTACCTCTTCCGCTGTCCACCACAATTAGGCACGTGGCAAGCCCCACATGGCCGCAAGGACTTGTTCGGCATGAGTGCCGAGACTGTTGGTGCAGGAGGTACAAAGCTCTGGCTGCACGATGGCCCACGAAACAGGACGGAGGGAGCCTGTGGCTGTGAGGGGAGAACCAGCAGTATGGGTGCTGCCGACACAGGGGGTGGTCCATAGGTGGATGCAGCAGGCTTTGGCTGGAGGTGGGTGGATGCAGCAGGCCCTGGCAGAATGGGGGTGGGCGCAGCAGGCTTTGGACGAGTGGAGGAGGACGACGCTGTGGGCTGAACGGGCCGTCTCACAGAAGGCACAGGCTCTGGCTCTTCAACAAATGTTCTGGAAATATAAAATACACATGTAATGAGTATCGATATGACGTATGTGCTATTTGCTTTCCACAGCCAACAGGTGAAACAAAGTGCTTATGACAACTTACCTCCGCTTCTCACCACGCCTTTTTCCAGCCTCGTGATGAACGTGCTGGTACTGGACCTGAGGCCGGTCTGGTGGTGGGAGGGACGTTGGCAGCGCAGGAGCTTCAGGGAACGGTGCGTCTGACAGCACTTTCAGGTGAGGCGTCACCTTCGGCAGTACTGTCGCCCCGTAGTTGGCCTTTTTCTCCTCCCTGGCAGTGAAGGTCGAGATGGACTTGGCGTTCAAGTTGGGCAGTGGAATGACGAGACCGCCGAGGATGGGGTCGTCTCGGACTCGGTCTGCAATCCTTTTATACTGTCCCTTCAAAGAGGCTGTGACCTTGCTGGGGGAGGTGAGCTGATTGGCCGGCGCTCGGTTCTTCAGCATCTTGAGGAGGAGGTAGAGCAGGCGACTGTCCTCGGTCACCTGTGCCGCCTGAGCGTACCTCATCCAGCCAAACTTGGTCTTCTGGGCTGCTCTGGTCTCGGGAGAGTCCTCCCCAAGGCACCGACCGAACAAGGTGTAGCCCCACCTGGACTCGTACTGCTTGACGAAGCGGGCGGCGGTCTTGTCGTGGTCGTGGAGAGAGCTGGCGGCGGCGGCGATCTTCTGCCTGAGGTCAGCCGGCACTAGGTGGTGGTTGCTGTCGTCGGCCAGTTCTAGGAGGAGCAAGGCCAGTGCCTCCACTTCCTCTATACCTGGCAAATGCAGATGTCGATGGCTCATCAGCACATCTTGCAGGGCAGGACTGTCCTCCTCTTCCACCTGTTCTGCCTGGGTGAGAACGACGTGCTTCCCACAGACTCTGTCTATCGGGTCCTCCTCTGTATCAGAAGACATGCCGAGACCCTCGTCTGCCATCTCGTCATCTCCCTGCTCAGCCGCCTCCTCTTCCTCCGCCTCCTCCTCCTCCTCCTCCTCATGCAACTGCTCTTCTTCAACTTCACAGTATCTTATTACACAGACTTGAACATGTTATTGGGATTAAAGGAACTGCATTAGGCTGGTTTAAGTCATATTTATCTGATAGATTTCAGTTTGTTCTTGTAAATGAAGAATCTTCCTCACACACCAGAGTAAGTCATGGAGTTCCCCAGGGTTCTGTGCTTGGACCGATTCTTTTTACTTTATACATGCTTCCATTAGGTAACATTATTAGACAGCATGGCATAAATTTCCATTGCTATGCTGATGATACTCAGCTGTACTTATCTATAAAACCAGATGAAACCAATAGGTTGGTCAGACTACAAGCATGTCTTAAAGACATAAAGACCTGGATGACTCAGAACTGTCTGCTGCTAAATTCAGACAAAACTGAAGTCGTTATCTTTGGACCTGAGCGTTTCAGGGAGAAATTGTCTAGCTATATAGTTACTCTAGATGGTATTTCCTTGGCTTCTAGTTCTACAGTGAGGAACCTTGGAGTTATTTTTGACCAGAACTTATCATTTGACTCGCATATAAAACAGGTTTCTAGGACTGCCTTCTTTCACCTTCGTAATATTGTTAAAATCAGGAACATCCTGTCTCAGAGTGATGCAGAAAAACTAATTCATGCATTTGTTACTTCAAGATTGGACTACTGTAATTCTTTATTATTGGGCTGTCCCACATATTCTCTGAAAAGCCTTCAGTTGATCCAAAATGCTGCAGCCAGAGTTCTGATGAGAACTAACAGGAGAGATCATATTTCTCCAGTTTTAGCTTCTCTTCATTGGCTCCCTGTTAAATTCAGAATAGAATTTAAGATTCTTCTCCTTACATATAAAGCTCTTAATGACCGAGCTCCATCATATCTTAAAGATCTCATTGTAAGATATTTTCCTAACAGAGCACTTCGTTCCCAAACTGCAGGTTTACTTGAGGTTCCCAGAGTTTCTAAAAGTAGAATGGGAGGCAGAGCCTTCAGTTATCAGGCCCCTCTATTGTGGAATAAGCTGCCAGTAAATGTCCGGGAAGCAGACACCCTTTCCACTTTTAAGACCAAGCTTAAAACTTTCCTTTTTGATAAAGCTTATAGTTAGGGATGGCTCAGGTGATCCTGAAACATCCCATAGTTAAGCTGCTATAGGCCTAGACTGCTGGGGGGCCTCATCTGACACACCTTTCCTCACTTTACTCTCTTTATGTATATGTGATATTATTGTGGTCATTAACTCGTGTTTCCCTGTTCCAACAGATATCCTTTGAATGGTGTTACAGTGCCGCCGCCGCTGCGGCCCTCCCCCCCTTTCTGTCTTCTCAAACCCCAGCTGGTCGAGGCGGATGGCCACCCTTCCTGAGTCTGGTTCTGCCAGAGGTTTCTTCCTGTTAAAAGGGAGTCGTTTCTCTCCACAGTCGCCTCAGGCACGCCGCTCAGGCCGGGAGATTGGACCGAAAAACAAAAAGTTTTCAGTGCAATCTGTTGGTTTTCTTAGCTAGGAAATTGTTTTTGAATTGGCTCTATATGAACAAATTGGATTATTTTATGAATTATGATTATTATTAATTAATTGAATTCCAATTGGCTTGAATTGGACTTACTATATAAGTGCCTTGAGATGACATTTGTTGTTTTTGGCGCTATATAAATAAAAATGAATTGAATTGAATTGAACTGCAAATATGTAATTGTACTAATCACAAACGTGTCTACACAATAGGGTTTTTTTGCACCAGGTTTGTCATCATTGTTTAAGTGTGTGATCAAGTACTGTACCTTTCTGTACGTAATAGTCCCTGGCAGTGAAGCTGGTGGACTGGCACATGGCGTACTCGACACCAAGGAGCTCCTCCTCGTCGGGGTGCTCGTACTCTTCAGGGACCGGCATCGGTGCAGCAAAGTTGGGCTCCAGGACGTGCTCCTTGCCGAAGAGCACCTCGGCTTGCTGGTTGACACGCTGAATCTGCCGCGCGTCCAAGCGCGACGTCTGCCGGCCATGACCACCAGCGACACGGAGCGATGCCATACGGTGGTTCCACTGCACGGCAAAGGACACCAAGTATACCTGAAACACATTTCCATTTTGACTGTTATTGTGTACAATGAATGTACAAGTGATGACTGGAGCTGTGAAATAAAATGTATCATTGACACTTTTCTTTTTAATTTATACTGTATGATGTGCTATATGAACATGTGTCTGCAATAAAGCTTTATATATATTAGGTTTCGATCACTCACTTGGAATGGCATAATCCCACATCGCTGTGAAGGGACGGCATTGAACAGGTGGGCGTGCAACCCCTCCAGAGAGTTGCTGCCTCGCCGGCACTTGTGCTTGTTCAGTCGGACGGCGTTCATCACCACCACCTTCACAGACACATACAGCGGTATGCCAGGGGGATCCTGTAACACACAACATATTGCAAGGTCCATATTTATTCTGGTGTTCTTTTGAAATGTTGCCATATACAAGTTTGAATGGTTTTGACACACGATGACCGCAAAGACATTAACCTACCTGCATGCAACTGAGGTGCTTGCTCGCAACTGCCCAGTGAGCGTCGACTGCCTCTGGCGACTTGAACAGGTGAATGCCATCGATGTCAAGACCGGCTGGTCCCCGGAACTCAGCAAGGATGGACTCTATCACCAAAGCAGTCTCCTGTAACACATAAGATATATTCTCAGCGTCGAGTGTTTAATCACATTACATTCACACATACATTTATTTTCAAAGCTGGATCTGATTGATACCATACAGTACAGTTGATTCCTTATGTGAATATGAAAGCCACACTTACCACAACCCCACGGGTAACACGCCTTACATACGACCTGATCTGATGAGGCTTGAGGAAGGCCATCATCTCCTCATCAGAGTACCTGTCGTAGAGCTCGGGGTTACCGTTCCTGACCGCCTGGACCAGGAGCATCATGTCTGCCTTGTTGTAGGCGAGCACGGCACCCGCCATGGCACTCATGAAAGCCCCGTACTTGGCGTGGCTCTGCTTGATCACGACGGCGTCCCAGCGGTGCAGCCAGTGGCGGATGTCCAGCCTGATGACGGTACCCCTCTTCACCCAGTCACCAAACAGATTCTCCAAGAACGATGAACCGCTGTCACTGAAAATGATATCATTTTGTGTAGGTGTGTTACATGTTGGATTACCCATTTCATCATAGGTTTCAACTGCTACTGAACTCACCGACAGCAGTTGTTGTCCGCGTACACCACCTTCGGAGCAGGAGCGTTGGCACGGCGAAAGCGGGCGACCAGACCTCTGGCCATGCGTGCGTAGCACCCCTCAGACTCGGACGCCACCACTACTGTGGTCAAGAACTGGCCCCACTCATTCAGCACGCTGGTGACGTACTGCATGGTGCCCTGGCCGTCGCCGTAGATCTTTTTGAGAATCTATAAAAACAAAGCAGAACATTCATTGCGTGGTGTTTATCAACAGTCAGTCTGTTCCATATGATCACAAGTACTTTATGCTGTACATACCTTCCTCGTGCCGTCGATACACAAGATTTCCCCAGTCGTACTGAGGATTTGGTCCCTGTACACGGGAATCTTCTCCATCTCCAGGATCAGGTGCGCACGCCTCAGGACCCGAGCAGACGGAAGGGGAGACGGTGCGATGGGAGGGGTGTAAGTGCCGGCTGCTCTGGCAAACGACAGGATGCCTCGCTGAGATGAAGACGATCCAGCCGCTGACGTATGGGCATCATAAAGGAGAGTCTGGTACAGGTCACGCCGCTCCACGTACCACTCGTCGTGGCCCTGCTGCAGCAGTCTCTGCACCTTGCTCATGGACACAGCGTTGAGTCGGTCACTGAGCAGGGTGACCACACTCCTGTCCACAGCACGCTTGCCACACAATATGGCAGGGAACATGCTTCTGACGGCCGGGGCAAGGTTCATTAGAATTTTCGGACTGTACGCCAGCCAGGTGTACTGCTGCTGGGCACGGTGGGCGCAGTCCTCCTCGTCGTCGCTGTCGTCCGCATGCGCCTGGATCAGCTTCTCCCTCAGCTTGAGACAGTGCTTGCACATCAACCTCTCAGTCAGCAGGGTGTAAGAGAGGTTCATGCCGCACACTTGCCTGGCGTAGCTGCCGTACCCTCTCTTCTCCAGGTAGTACTCTGGTGGTGCGGAGCAACTGGTGTTGGGGCAGCGGATCAATGCCTTCATCACGCCAACCGGGCGCCAGAAGAAGGCAGGGGTGGTGAAGAAGGAGAGCATGTTGGGCACAGCTCCCTTGACGGCCACAGGAAGTGGGGGCGGGTGGAACTCCATCTTCTCCTTAAAGAGCTTCCTCTCGGCCATCTCTCCCCTGACATTTTTGTACTTGGACGCCCTCTCGAACAGCCCGTAGGTCTCATTGTTCTTCAGCCACTTGATGTTTGCGGGGGCTATACCAAGGGCTTGGGCGGATTCAGGCGGCTGCTCCCAGAACTTTTGCCAGCCCTCCAGCACGATGCCACCGGGTTCCAAGGTCTCTCGGAGGGACGGGGGTCCGGGCCTGCCGTCCTGGCACACAGAGCTGGCGAGGTCTCCCCAGGTGGTCAGCTGCGTGCTGACCGACGCCTCGGAACTGTCCAGGACACTCTCTGAAGAGAACACAACAAAAATGTATCAACTGCATTGCTCGATACATACTGATGAATTTCACGTGGCACAAACACAAGTTCTAGCAGCTCCACAGCACACTACAAGGAATTTCATGTTCATTTCAGCATAATACTACTATACCTGCAGCAGCCAACAACTCGGCATCGGTGGTGTAGTTGGGGTCTTTCTGAGAGAGGTCGGGGACGGTCGGAGGAGCCCAGTCTTTCTTTGATTGAGCTTTCTGCAGAAAATAAAATACAACTATAGACTAATCTCATAAAATAATACTTTTACTAATACTGGTTACTGCTTAACATCAATTACTCAGGTCTAAAAGGTAACTGAGTTTATCTTACCTTCAACCTCCTGTCAAGGTGACATGTGACAGGAGGGAACTCTCTGGCGTACTCGAGCAGTCGCTCCTTCTGCCATTTCATCAGCTCGTTCTGATCTCCCTGCTGACAGTACTCGAACAGCAACCACACCAGCCAGCCGACATTGTTTTCAATAAGCCACCTGAAGGTCTGACCGGCGTACTTCCCAAACACGATGACCAGCTGACCTTTCCACAGCTCACCCCCGGACCTCTTGGCAGCCGCCTCTGCTGTCTTGGGATCCAGCCATGTAGGGTCAACAATGGTGCTGGGGGCCTCTTCCACAGACTTTGCTGCTGACGTACACTGCAGCCTGGCCTCTCCTTGCCGGTAGAGAACTATGTTGGGGTACTGGTGCTGCAGTTGATGGCTGACCAGCGATGATTTTGTGGTCAAGCTCTTCTTGCAGACATTACAATCAAAAGTCTCCCTGTTGATGGCATGGATCTTTACATGCCTCGTCAGGTTGGACTTTTCAGTAAAAATCTTGTCGCACACGCTGCAACGATGCGGCTTCTCCATGTTTAAACTGGTACAGTAAAAAGTGAATAAATGAGTAAAACTAAAAGCAGATGAGGGCTTAAATACATTTTTAGAGACCCTACAGCCCTCATAAAAGTAGTCTTAAGAAGCGAGGTAGAGTGTCTGATCACGTTTTTAAAGTATTTCCAGGGATCGTCAGGTTACATTACAGTGGCGATTGGTAGGTCATTCATTTTCACAGCAGCATGCTAATCGTTTTTGCCAGTTTTAAGAGAATCATTCAACACAGCAAAAGTGACATCTAGCTGGATAAATGCACCACCGATTTACCAACAGAAAGAGCTAAGAATGAAGAATATTGAACTTAGTTGAGAGAAACGGGAGCGTCAAATGTGTACTGTAGTGTAGGCTATCGCTGGATTCGCCGGTTCAGCTGTTAACAGTCGCGTTAATCTGCCGGTTTTCATAGAAACATTCAACACAGCAAAAGTGACACCTAGCTGGCTAAATGCACCACCGATTTACCAACAGAAAGAGCTAAGAATGAAGAAAATTGAACTTACCTGAGGGAAACGAGAGCGTCAAATGTGTATCGCTAGATTTGAAAGTTACCGGCGCCCGCCATCTTGGTTTGAAATGCAGACGACAACCAGTGTGACGTCACACACATGCGTGAGCCTGCGTGAGCCTGATCGCTCAATGATTGGTCTGTTGAGCGCTCAGCTCTGCTCAGCATTGCTCAACCATTGGCTGATCGCTGCTCAGCTCTGCTCAGCATTGCTCAACCATTGGACGGCTGACGATCGCTTTAGTACTTGGAGGAGAATTCGCCTGGGAATACCAGGTGCTGTAAGCTTTTTCAATTCCCTCTACAACCTGCAGGGGGCGCTGCTGCTCAGTCAGTCAGAAACGTTCTCTTTTACTTTTCATTTAACAGTAGATCAGAACAACTTCCTCTCTCATACTGAGAACACACTAAATTAACACCTCCTGTCTGTGCTCAAGCCTTTCACGCTTGTCACTATCTTTGTCAAAAAAACTGGATGCAGAGTTTACAAGGAGATGCATTTTCAGTTACGTGGGTACTGAGTGATTGATGACATGTGACCTAATGTGCTTACAAACTTAATTAGTCATGATGGCTTTTGATCATACGAGCATCAAGTATCCAATCATTTAGTTTTCAAGCTAATTATGCATAATGTGTACTTTAGGCAGCAAAAGACTTAAGTCTTAATTTGGTATCATTTGTTAAGTGGAAGCTGTGGACAGGTTAGTTAGAAAACTCCTCCTTTAATTCATTGTGTATTAAAGGACATGTACGCTGAAGAGAAACTGATTTTGGGGATCTGTGCTCAAACTCTTTTGACCAAATGAAAAGTCAGAAGACTTTACTTTTTGGCTCCTGTTTATGTGATAAAAGACTCACAGGTGAGAAAGTGGTAAATGAAATAAAAACTAAATGTAAACATAGAACTTGCTCACTATCGCAGTAAATGACTCTGTAGCTCCTTTGCACGAGACGTGAGGACAGTGAACTCACCATGTTCACCAGGGTCTGCAGGCCTGCCAGGCGCGTCATAAATAGCACGATGAGCATGAAGAAAGACTTCTCTATTGGCCGTGAGACCCGACACTCAACTGTTGGGACATGGATTGGTCCTCACACTGTAGATAACTAACATGGGGAGATTGCCCCACTAGAACAGAAAAGATGAGCAACAGGTGCATTAGCAATCAAATCCAATTCATTAAAATGAAAATGAGTCCAAGTCATACATACAAAGCCAATTCCAAGAGATTTTCCAGGCTAAGGAAAGCAACAGGTGTTCAATATACATATCCGGTCTTGAATAGTTCAAAATAAGTCGCTGTCTGTGGGATTGTATTTGTTTACTTGTACATCTCAGTATTCTTAATGTGAAGTTTGATGGAACAGCGCCCCCTGTTGGTTAAAAAAAAAAACACTTACAGCACCTGGTATTCCCAGGCGGTCTCCCATCCAAGTACTAACCAGGCCCGACCCTGCTTAGCTTCCGAGATCGGACGAGATCGGGCGTGTTCAGGGTGGTATGGCCGTAAGCGAGAGAAGCTGTCGCAAATGACGCTTTCATAGATGCACAAACAACATCTAGTATTGTGTTCTGACTTGTAAGCGACAATGTTACTGTTTCAAATAGACGCAATTTATGATGATTTCAACTAATTAAGCAGCTTCGCTCTCTCTGTGTGACGATGAACACAAAAGTACACACAGGGAACAGAAGACAGGACACTAAGCTATCTGAGAGTCCCATTTTCAGCTGCAGAGAAGAAACACATGAGAGAAGAACGTGTGCAGGATCAACATCAGCCTCTCAGGCCAATTATGTGCAAAACTGGAAGACACGTATCATTCCAGCAGCTATATAATAGATATTTGTCACAGTGTCCTTCGCTTACGGCCATACCACCCTGAACACGCCCGATCTCGTCCCATCTCGGAAGCTAAGCAGGGTCGGGCCTGGTTAGTACTTGGATGGGAGACCGCCTGGGAATACCAGGTGCTGTAAGCTTTTTCAATTCCCTCTACAACCTGCAGGGGGCGCTGCTGCTCAGTCAGTCAGAAACGTTCTCTTTTACTTTTCATTTAACAGTAGATCAGAACAACTTCCTCTCTCATACTGAGAACACACTAAATTAACACCTCCTGTCTGTGCTCAAGCCTTTCACGCTTGTCACTATCTTTGTCAAAAAAACTGGATGCAGAGTTTACAAGGAGTTGCATTTTCAGTTACGTGGGTACTGAGTGATTGATGACATGTGACCTAATGTGCTTACAAACTTAATTAGTCATGATGGCTTTTGATCATACGAGCATCAAGTATCCAATCATTTAGTTTTCAAGCTAATTATGCATAATGTGTACTTTAGGCAGCAAAAGACTTAAGTCTTAATTTGGTATCATTTGTTAAGTGGAAGCTGTGGACAGGTTAGTTAGAAAACTCCTCCTTTAATTCATTGTGTATTAAAGGACATGTACGCTGAAGAGAAACTGATTTTGGGGATCTGTGCTCAAACTCTTTTGACCAAATGAAAAGTCAGAAGACTTTACTTTTTGGCTCCTGTTTATGTGATAAAAGACTCACAGGTGAGAAAGTGGTAAATGAAATAAAAACTAAATGTAAACATAGAACTTGCTCACTATCGCAGTAAATGACTCTGTAGCTCCTCTGCACGAGACGTGAGGACAGTGAACTCACCATGTTCACCAGGGTCTGCAGGCCTGCCAGGCGCGTCATAAATAGCACGATGAGCATGAAGAAAGACTTCTCTATTGGCCGTGAGACCCGACACTCAACTGTTGGGACATGGATTGGTCCTCACACTGTAGATAACTAACATGGGGAGATTGCCCCATTAGAACAGAAAAGATGAGCAACAGGTGCATTAGCAATCAAATCCAATTCATTAAAATGAAAATGAGTCCAAGTCATACATACAAAGCCAATTCCAA
The DNA here is from genome assembly GCF_027942865.1 of Odontesthes bonariensis. NCBI lineage: Eukaryota > Metazoa > Chordata > Actinopteri > Atheriniformes > Atherinopsidae > Odontesthes > Odontesthes bonariensis. The sequence continues at coordinate 12,564,754 of NC_134516.1, read as the reverse complement.
GAGATTTTCCAGGCTAAGGAAAGCAACAGGTGTTCAATATACATATCCGGTCTTGAATAGTTCAAAATAAGTCGCTGTCTGTGGGATTGTATTTGTTTACTTGTACATCTCAGTATTCTTAATGTGAAGTTTGATGGAACAGCGCCCCCTGTTGGTTAAAAAAAAAAACACTTACAGCACCTGGTATTCCCAGGCGGTCTCCCATCCAAGTACTAACCAGGCCCGACCCTGCTTAGCTTCCGCGATCGGACGAGATCGGGCGTGTTCAGGGTGGTATGGCCGTAAGCGAGAGAAGCTGTCGCAAATGACGCTTTCATAGATGCACAAACAACATCTAGTATTGTGTTCTGACTTGTAAGCGACAATGTTACTGTTTCAAATAGACGCAATTTATGATGATTTCAACTAATTAAGCAGCTTCGCTCTCTCTGTGTGACGATGAACACAAAAGTACACACAGGGAACAGAAGACAGGACACTAAGCTATCTGAGAGTCCCATTTTCAGCTGCAGAGAAGAAACACATGAGAGAAGAACGTGTGCAGGATCAACATCAGCCTCTCAGGCCAATTATGTGCAAAACTGGAAGACACGTATCATTCCAGCAGCTATATAATAGATATTTGTCACAGTGTCCTTCGCTTACGGCCATACCACCCTGAACACGCCCGATCTCGTCCCATCTCGGAAGCTAAGCAGGGTCGGGCCTGGTTAGTACTTGGATGGGAGACCGCCTGGGAATACCAGGTGCTGTAAGCTTTTTCAATTCCCTCTACAACCTGCAGGGGGCGCTGCTGCTCAGTCAGTCAGTCAGAAACGTTCTCTTTTACTTTTCATTTAACAGTAGATCAGAACAACTTCCTCTCTCATACTGAGAACACACTAAATTAACACCTCCTGTCTGTGCTCAAGCCTTTCACGCTTGTCACTATCTTTGTCAAAAAACTGGATGCAGAGTTTACAAGGAGTTGCATTTTCAGTTACGTGGGTACTGAGTGATTGATGACATGTGACCTAATGTGCTTACAAACTTAATTAGTCATGATGGCTTTTGATCATACGAGCATCAAGTATCCAATCATTTAGTTTTCAAGCTAATTATGCATAATGTGTACTTTAGGCAGCAAAAGACTTAAGTCTTAATTTGGTATCATTTGTTAAGTGGAAGCTGTGGACAGGTTAGTTAGAAAACTCCTCCTTTAATTCATTGTGTATTAAAGGACATGTACGCTGAAGAGAAACTGATTTTGGGGATCTGTGCTCAAACTCTTTTGACCAAATGAAAAGTCAGAAGACTTTACTTTTTGGCTCCTGTTTATGTGATAAAAGACTCACAGGTGAGAAAGTGGTAAATGAAATAAAAACTAAATGTAAACATAGAACTTGCTCACTATCGCAGTAAATGACTCTGTAGCTCCTTTGCACGAGACGTGAGGACAGTGAACTCACCATGTTCACCAGGGTCTGCAGGCCTGCCAGGCGCGTCATAAATAGCACGATGAGCATGAAGAAAGACTTCTCTATTGGCCGTGAGACCCGACACTCAACTGTTGGGACATGGATTGGTCCTCACACTGTAGATAACTAACATGGGGAGATTGCCCCACAAGAACAGAAAAGATGAGCAACAGGTGCATTAGCAATCAAATCCAATTCATTAAAATGAAAATGAGTCCAAGTCATACATACAAAGCCAATTCCAAGAGATTTTCCAGGCTAAGGAAAGCAACAGGTGTTCAATATACATATCCGGTCTTGAATAGTTCAAAATAAGTCGCTGTCTGTGGGATTGTATTTGTTTACTTGTACATCTCAGTATTCTTAATGTGAAGTTTGATGGAACAGCGCCCCCTGTTGGTTAAAAAAGCGCTTACAGCACCTGGTATTCCCAGGCGGTCTCCCATCCAAGTACTAACCAGGCCCGACCCTGCTTAGCTTCCGAGATCGGACGAGATCGGGCGTGTTCAGGGTGGTATGGCCGTAAGCGAAAGACATTGTGACAAATATCTATTATATAGCTGCTGGAATGATACGTGTCTTCCAGTTTTACACATAATTGGCCTGAGAGGCTGATGTTGATCCTGCACACGTTCTTCTCTCATGTGTTTCTTCTCTGCAGCTGAAAATGGGACTCTCAGATAGCTTAGTGTCCTGTCTTCTGTTCCCTGTGTGTACTTTTGTGTTCATCGTCACACAGAGAGAGCGAAGCTGCTTAATTAGTTGAAATCATCATAAATTGCGTCTATTTGAAACAGTAACATTGTCGCTAACAAGTCAGAACACAATACTAGATGTTGTTTGTGCATCTATGAAAGCGTCATTTGCGACTGCTTCTCTCGCTTACGGCCATACCACCCTGAACACGCCCGATCTCGTCCGATCTCGGAAGCTAAGCAGGGTCGGGCCTGGTTAGTACTTGGATGGGAGACCGCCTGGGAATACCAGGCGCTGTAAGTGTTTTTTTTTTAACCAACAGGGGGCGCTGTTCCATCAAACTTCACATTAAGAATACTTAGATGTACAAGTAAACAAATACAATCCCACAGACAGCGACTTATTTCGAACTATTCAAGACCGGATATGTATATTGAACACCTGTTGCTTTCCTTAGCCTGGAAAATCTCTTGGAATTGGCTTTGTATGTATGACTTGGACTCATTTTCATTTTAATGAATTGGATTTGATTGCTAATGCACCTGTTGCTCATCTTTTCTGTTCTAATGGGGCAATCTCCCCATGTTAGTTATCTACAGTGTGAGGACCAATCCATGTCCCAACAGTTGAGTGTCGGGTCTCACGGCCAATAGAGAAGTCTTTCTTCATGCTCATCGTGCTATTTATGACGCGCCTGGCAGGCCTGCAGACCCTGGTGAACATGGTGAGTTCACTGTCCTCACGTCTCGTGCAGAGGAGCTACAGAGTCATTTACTGCGATAGTGAGCAAGTTCTATGTTTACATTTAGTTTTTATTTCATTTACCACTTTCTCACCTGTGAGTCTTTTATCACATAAACAGGAGCCAAAAAGTAAAGTCTTCTGACTTTTCATTTGGTCAAAAGAGTTTGAGCACAGATCCCCAAAATCAGTTTCTCTTCAGCGTACATGTCCTTTAATACACAATGAATTAAAGGAGGAGTTTTCTAACTAACCTGTCCGCAGCTTCCACTTAACAAATGATACCAAATTAAGACTTAAGTCTTTTGCTGCCTAAAGTACACATTATGCATAATTAGCTTGAAAACTAAATGATTGGATACTTGATGCTCGTATGATCAAAAGCCATCATGACTAATTAAGTTTGTAAGCACATTAGGTCACATGTCATCAATCACTCAGTACCCACGTAACTGAAAATGCATCTCCTTGTAAACTCTGCATCCAGTTTTTTTGACAAAGATAGTGACAAGCGTGAAAGGCTTGAGCACAGACAGGAGGTGTTAATTTAGTGTGTTCTCAGTATGAGAGAGGAAGTTGTTCTGATCTACTGTTAAATGAAAAGTAAAAGAGAACGTTTCTGACTGACTGAGCAGCAGCGCCCCCTGCAGGTTGTAGAGGGAATTGAAAAAGCTTACAGCACCTGGTATTCCCAGGCGGTCTCCCATCCAAGTACTAACCAGGCCCGACCCTGCTTAGCTTCCGAGATCGGACGAGATCGGGCGTGTTCAGGGTGGTATGGCCGTAAGCGAAAGACACTGTGACAAATATCTATTATATAGCTGCTGGAATGATACGTGTCTTCCAGTTTTACACATAATTGGCCTGAGAGGCTGATGTTGATCCTGCACACGTTCTTCTCTCATGTGTTTCTTCTCTGCAGCTGAAAATGGGACTCTCAGATAGCTTAGTGTCCTGTCTTCTGTTCCCTGTGTGTACTTTTGTGTTCATCGTCACACAGAGAGAGCGAAGCTGCTTAATTAGTTGAAATCATCATAAATTGCGTCTATTTGAAACAGTAACATTGTCGCTAACAAGTCAGAACACAATACTAGATGTTGTTTGTGCATCTATGAAAGCGTCATTTGCGACTGCTTCTCTCGCTTACGGCCATACCACCCTGAACACGCCCGATCTCGTCCGATCTCGGAAGCTAAGCAGGGTCGGGCCTGGTTAGTACTTGGATGGGAGACCGCCTGGGAATACCAGGTGCTGTAAGTGTTTTTTTTTTTAACCAACAGGGGGCGCTGTTCCATCAAACTTCACATTAAGAATACTGAGATGTACAAGTAAACAAATACAATCCCACAGACAGCGACTTATTTTGAACTATTCAAGACCGGATATGTATATTGAACACCTGTTGCTTTCCTTAGCCTGGAAAATCTCTTGGAATTGGCTTTGTATGTATGACTTGGACTCATTTTCATTTTAATGAATTGGATTTGATTGCTAATGCACCTGTTGCTCATCTTTTCTGTTCTAGTGGGGCAATCTCCCCATGTTAGTTATCTACAGTGTGAGGACCAATCCATGTCCCAACAGTTGAGTGTCGGGTCTCACGGCCAATAGAGAAGTCTTTCTTCATGCTCATCGTGCTATTTATGACGCGCCTGGCAGGCCTGCAGACCCTGGTGAACATGGTGAGTTCACTGTCCTCACGTCTCGTGCAGAGGAGCTACAGAGTCATTTACTGCGATAGTGAGCAAGTTCTATGTTTACATTTAGTTTTTATTTCATTTACCACTTTCTCACCTGTGAGTCTTTTATCACATAAACAGGAGCCAAAAAGTAAAGTCTTCTGACTTTTCATTTGGTCAAAAGAGTTTGAGCACAGATCCCCAAAATCAGTTTCTCTTCAGCGTACATGTCCTTTAATACACAATGAATTAAAGGAGGAGTTTTCTAACTAACCTGTCCACAGCTTCCACTTAACAAATGATACCAAATTAAGACTTAAGTCTTTTGCTGCCTAAAGTACACATTATGCATAATTAGCTTGAAAACTAAATGATTGGATACTTGATGCTCGTATGATCAAAAGCCATCATGACTAATTAAGTTTGTAAGCACATTAGGTCACATGTCATCAATCACTCAGTACCCACGTAACTGAAAATGCATCTCCTTGTAAACTCTGCATCCAGTTTTTTTGACAAAGATAGTGACAAGCGTGAAAGGCTTGAGCACAGACAGGAGGTGTTAATTTAGTGTGTTCTCAGTATGAGAGAGGAAGTTGTTCTGATCTACTGTTAAATGAAAAGTAAAAGAGAACGTTTCTGACTGACTGAGCAGCAGCGCCCCCTGCAGGTTGTAGAGGGAATTGAAAAAGCTTACAGCACCTGGTATTCCCAGGCGGTCTCCCATCCAAGTACTAACCAGGCCCGACCCTGCTTAGCTTCCGAGATCGGACGAGATCGGGCGTGTTCAGGGTGGTATGGCCGTAAGCGAAGGACACTGTGACAAATATCTATTATATAGCTGCTGGAATGATACGTGTCTTCCAGTTTTACACATAATTGGCCTGAGAGGCTGATGTTGATCCTGCACACGTTCTTCTCTCATGTGTTTCTTCTCTGCAGCTGAAAATGGGACTCTCAGATAGCTTAGTGTCCTGTCTTCTGTTCCCTGTGTGTACTTTTGTGTTCATCGTCACACAGAGAGAGCGAAGCTGCTTAATTAGTTGAAATCATCATAAATTGCGTCTATTTGAAACAGTAACATTGTCGCTAACAAGTCAGAACACAATACTAGATGTTGTTTGTGCATCTATGAAAGCGTCATTTGCGACTGCTTCTCTCGCTTACGGCCATACCACCCTGAACACGCCCGATCTCGTCCGATCTCGGAAGCTAAGCAGGGTCGGGCCTGGTTAGTACTTGGATGGGAGACCGCCTGGGAATACCAGGTGCTGTAAGTGTTTTTTTTTTAACCAACAGGGGGCGCTGTTCCATCAAACTTCACATTAAGAATACTTAGATGTACAAGTAAACAAATACAATCCCACAGACAGCGACTTATTTCGAACTATTCAAGACCGGATATGTATATTGAACACCTGTTGCTTTCCTTAGCCTGGAAAATCTCTTGGAATTGGCTTTGTATGTATGACTTGGACTCATTTTCATTTTAATGAATTGGATTTGATTGCTAATGCACCTGTTGCTCATCTTTTCTGTTCTAATGGGGCAATCTCCCCATGTTAGTTATCTACAGTGTGAGGACCAATCCATGTCCCAACAGTTGAGTGTCGGGTCTCACGGCCAATAGAGAAGTCTTTCTTCATGCTCATCGTGCTATTTATGACGCGCCTGGCAGGCCTGCAGACCCTGGTGAACATGGTGAGTTCACTGTCCTCACGTCTCGTGCAGAGGAGCTACAGAGTCATTTACTGCGATAGTGAGCAAGTTCTATGTTTACATTTAGTTTTTATTTCATTTACCACTTTCTCACCTGTGAGTCTTTTATCACATAAACAGGAGCCAAAAAGTAAAGTCTTCTGACTTTTCATTTGGTCAAAAGAGTTTGAGCACAGATCCCCAAAATCAGTTTCTCTTCAGCGTACATGTCCTTTAATACACAATGAATTAAAGGAGGAGTTTTCTAACTAACCTGTCCACAGCTTCCACTTAACAAATGATACCAAATTAAGACTTAAGTCTTTTGCTGCCTAAAGTACACATTATGCATAATTAGCTTGAAAACTAAATGATTGGATACTTGATGCTCGTATGATCAAAAGCCATCATGACTAATTAAGTTTGTAAGCACATTAGGTCACATGTCATCAATCACTCAGTACCCACGTAACTGAAAATGCATCTCCTTGTAAACTCTGCATCCAGTTTTTTTGACAAAGATAGTGACAAGCGTGAAAGGCTTGAGCACAGACAGGAGGTGTTAATTTAGTGTGTTCTCAGTATGAGAGAGGAAGTTGTTCTGATCTACTGTTAAATGAAAAGTAAAAGAGAACGTTTCTGACTGACTGAGCAGCAGCGCCCCCTGCAGGTTGTAGAGGGAATTGAAAAAGCTTACAGCACCTGGTATTCCCAGGCGAATTCTCCTCAAAGTACTAAAGCGATCGTCAGCCGTCCAATGGTTGAGCAATGCTGAGCAGAGCTGAGCAGCGATCAGCCAATGGTTGAGCAATGCTGAGCAGAGCTGAGCGCTCAACAGACCAATCATTGAGCGATCAGGCTCACGCAGGCTCACGCACGTGTGTGACGTCACACTGGGGTCGTCTGCATTTCAAACCAAGATGGCGGTCGCCGGTAACTGTCAAATCTAGCGATACACATTTGACGCTCTCGTTTCCCTCAGGTAAGTTCAATTTTCTTCATTCTTAGCTCTTTCTGTTGGTAATTTGGTGGTGCATTTAGCCAGCTAGGTGTCACTTTTGCTGTGTTGAATGTTTCTATGAAAACCGGCAGATTAACGCGACTGTTAACAGCTGAACCGGCGAATCCAGCGATAGCCTACAGTACACATTTGACGCTCCCGTTTCTCTCAACTAAGTTCAATATTCTTCATTCTTAACTCTTTCTGTTGGTAAATCGGTGGTGCATTTAGCCAGCTAGGTGTCACTTTTGCTGTGTTGAATGTTTCTATGAAAACCGGCAGATTAACGCGACTGTTAACAGCTGAACCGGCGAATCCAGCGATAGCCTACAGTACACATTTGACGCTCCCGTTTCTCTCAACTAAGTTCAATATTCTTCATTCTTAACTCTTTCTGTTGGTAAATCGGTGGTGCATTTAGCCAGCTAGATGTCACTTTTGCTGTGTTGAATGTTTCTATGAAAACCGGCAGATTAACGCGACTGTTAACAGCTGAACCGGCGAATCCAGCGATAGCCTACAGTACACATTTGACGCTCCCGTTTCTCTCAACTAAGTTCAATATTCTTCATTCTTAGCTCTTTCTGTTGGTAAATCGGTGGTGCATTTAGCCAGCTAGATGTCACTTTTGCTGTGTTGAATGATTCTCTTAAAACTGGCAAAAACGATTAGCATGCTGCTGTGAAAATGAATGACCTACCAATCGCCACTGTAATGTAACCTGACGATCCCTGGAAATACTTTAAAAACGTGATCAGACACTCTACCTCGCTTCTTAAGATCATAGAGATGGTGTTACAACAATTTGGATTTGAAATTCGTTGTGGAAATATGCTTTAGAGGTGTAAACATGTCAACGATTTGTATGCTAAAAACAAAGTGATGAATGAATGGGCTGTTTTTGGTTACTACTTTTATGAGGGCTGTAGGGTCTCTAAAAATGTATTTAAGCCCTCATCTGCTTTTAGTTTTACTCATTTATTCACTTTTTACTGTACCAGATGAAACATGGAGAAGCCGCATCGGTGCAGCGTGTGCGACAAGATTTTTACTGAAAAGTCCAACCTGACGAGGCCCCCAGCACCATTGTTGACCCTACATGGCTGGATCCCAAGACAGTAGAGGCGGCTGCCAAGAGGTCCGGGGGTGAGCTGTGGAAAGGTCAGCTGGTCATCGTGTTTGGGAAGTACGCCGGTCAGACCTTCAGGTGGCTTATTGAAAACAATGTCGGCTGGCTGGTGTGGTTGCTGTTCGAGTACTGTCAGCAGGGAGAGCAGAACGAGCTGATGAAATGGCAGAAGGAGCGACTGCTCGAGTACGCCAGAGAGTTCCCTCCTGTCACATGTCACCTTGACAGGAGGTTGAAGGTAAGATAAACTCAGTTACCTTTTAGACCTGAGTAATTGATGTTAAGCAGTAACCAGTATTAGTAAAAGTATTATTTTATGAGATTAGTCTATAGTTGTATTTTAATTTCTGCAGAAAGCTCAATCAAAGAAAGACTGGGCTCCTCCGACCGTCCCCGACCTCTCTCAGAAAGACCCCAACTACACCACCGATGCCGAGTTGTTGGCTGCTGCAGGTATAGTAGTATTATGCTGAAATGAACATGAAATTCTTTGTAGTATGCTGTGGAGCTGCTAGAACTTGTGTTTGTGCCACGTGAAATTCATCAGTATGTATCGAGCAATGCAGTTGATACATTTTTGTTGTGTTCTCTTCAGAGAGTGTCCTGGACAGTTCCGAGGCGTCGGTCAGCACGCAGCTGACCACCTGGGGAGACCTCGCCAGCTCTGTGTGCCAGGACGGCAGTACTGCCGAAGGTGACGCCTCACCTGAAAGTGCTGTCAGACGCACCGTTCCCTGAAGCTCCTGCGCTGCCAACGTCCCTCCCACCACCAGACCGGCCTCAGGTCCAGTACCAGCACGTTCATCACGAGGCTGGAAAAAGGCGTGGTGAGAAGCGGAGGTAAGTTGTCATAAGCACTTTGTTTCACCTGTTGGCTGTGGAAAGCAAATAGCACATACGTCATATCGATACTCATTACATGTGTATTTTATATTTCCAGAATATTTGTTGAAGAGCCAGAGCCTGTGCCTTCTGTGAGACGGCCCGTTCAGCCCACAGCGTCGTCCTCCTCCACTCGTCCAAAGCCTGCTGCGCCCACCCCCATTCTGCCAGGGCCTGCTGCATCCACCCACCTCCAGCCAAAGCCTGCTGCATCCACCTATGGACCACCCCCTGTGTCGGCAGCACCCATTCTGCTGGTTCTCCCCTCACAGCCACAGGCTCCCTCCGTCCTGTTTCGTGGGCCATCGTGCAGCCAGAGCTTTGTACCTCCTGCACCAACAGTCTCGGCACTCGTGCCGAACAAGTCCTTGCGGCCATGTGGGTCTTGCCACGTGCCTAATTGTGGTGGACAGCGGAAGAGGTACACACTTCCCAAGGACAAAGTGGCTGGAAGCACCCAGAAAATTTTTTCCTACTGTCCAACCACTAGGAAATCCACCACCTCTGGGTTTGACAGTGTGGTGTACGACAGCTTCATACACTTTAAATGTGTGGTGGATGCAGAGTTGGAAAAGAGGGGAACTGTGTAAATAACTGTAAATAATTGTGTAAATAACTTTGTTTGTTTGTGTGTGTGTGTGCGTGTGTGTGTGTTTGTGTTTCAAAGTATAATCTATTATTTATATAGTTCAAAAGTTACAAATAATGCACTTTACAGTTCTTGTGTTTGTTTTTTTATTTATGTTGCTGTTAAAATGCACTTTATCATCTTTTTATACAAACATGTTCTGGCCTTTGTTCAGTATCAAGGCCAATCTAACCTCAATCATTTTAACCGTAATCAGTTCTGATCTAACACAATCAGTTTACATACCCTTTAGTGGTTGTTCATGTTCAGATAATCTGTGTTTTTGTCATGCGTGTTGTTTGTTTTTGTCAGCTTCATGTCTTTGTGATGTTTGTATGTCTGTCAGCTCCATGTTTAACTAAATGATTGCAAATGGTAGCACATGTTTGTCTCTCGTCTTGTCTCGTGTTCTCGCTCGTAGATCTGTACCCTGTCGTGGTGAGCGAGCTTTAAACCAAACAGATCTTGTATACTTGTGTTTTCATGCATTGCCTTTTAAATGAAACACATTCTGGATGAAAAATAAAAGTTGTCAAAGTATTTCAAGTATTTTGGAGTCTCTGTATGCTTGGGTTTCAGAAGGGTTGGGATAGTGTAAGATAACACATCAATTCACTGATACATTACACCCTTTCTTAATTCAGCCCAAAAATGTAACAGTTACACACTTTTCCACTTGACTATATGAATCTCATCAACTGAAACTATGAAAATAATACACAAAACATTCAGCAGACTAGTGGATTTCAATAGATAGATAGATAGATACTCTACTGATCCCCATGGGGAAATTCAAGAAATTAGAAAGGAAATCAGGCTTTGTACATAACAATTTCCGTAAATAACACTTCAGGATTTTGACCACCAGATGGCACCATCCGTTTTGATCATTTTCGATCGATCCCAGGGTTGAGCAATATGTACTTGGGGGGGTCATGAGCCATTCCCAGGCGGTCTCCCATCCAAGTACTAACCAGGCCCAACCCTGCTTGGCTTCCGAGATCGGACGAGATCGGGCGTGTTCAGGGTGGTATGGCCGTAAGCGAGAGAAGCAGTCGCAAATGACGCTTTCATAGATGCACAAACAACATCTATTATTGTGTTCTGACTTGTAAGCGACAATGTTACTGTTTCAAATAGACGCAATTTATGATGATTTCAACTAATTAAGCAGCTTCGCTCTCTCTGTGTGACGATGAACACAAAAGTACACACAGGGAACAGAAGACAGGACACTAAGCTATCTGAGAGTCCCATTTTCAGCTGCAGAGAAGAAACACATGAGAGAAGAACGTGTGCAGGATCAACATCAGCCTCTCAGGCCAATTATGTGTAAAACTGGAAGACACGTATCATTCCAGCAGCTATATAATAGATATTTGTCACAGTGTCCTTCGCTTACGGCCATACCACCCTGAACACGCCCGATCTCGTCCGATCTCGGAAGCTAAGCAGGGTCGGGCCTGGTTAGTACTTGGATGGGAGACCGCCTGGGAATACCAGGTGCTGTAAGCTTTTTCAATTCCCTCTACAACCTGCAAGGGGCGCTGCTGCTCAGTCAGTCAGAAACGTTCTCTTTTACTTTTCATTTAACAGTAGATCAGAACAACTTCCTCTCTCATACTGAGAACACACTAAATTAACACCTCCTGTCTGTGCTCAAGCCTTTCACGCTTGTCACTATCTTTGTCAAAAAACTGGATGCAGAGTTTACAAGTAGTTGCATTTTCAGTTACGTGGGTACTGAGTGATTGATGACATGTGACCTAATGTGCTTACAAACTTAATTAGTCATGATGGCTTTTGATCATACGAGCATCAAGTATCCAATCATTTAGTTTTCAAGCTAATTATGCATAATGTGTACTTTAGGCAGCAAAAGACTTAAGTCTTAATTTGGTATCATTTGTTAAGTGGAAGCTGTGGACAGGTTAGTTAGAAAACTCCTCCTTTAATTCATTGTGTATTAAAGGACATGTACGCTGAAGAGAAACTGATTTTGGGGATCTGTGCTCAAATTCTTTTGACCAAATGAAAAGTCAGAAGACTTTACTTTTTGGCTCCTGTTTATGTGATAAAAGACTCACAGGTGAGAAAGTGGTAAATGAAATAAAAACTAAATGTAAACATAGAACTTGCTCACTATCGCAGTAAATGACTCTGTAACTCCTTTGCACGAGACGTGAGGACAGTGAACTCACCATGTTCACCAGGGTCTGCAGGCCTGCCAGGCGCGTCATAAATAGCACGATGAGCATGAAGAAAGACTTCTCTATTGGCCGTGAGACCCGACACTCAACTGTTGGGACATGGATTGGTCCTCACACTGTAGATAACTAACATGGGGAGATTGCCCCACTAGAACAGAAAAGATGAGCAACAGGTGCATTAGCAATCAAATCCAATTCATTAAAATGAAAATGAGTCCAAGTCATACATACAAAGCCAATTCCAAGAGATTTTCCAGGCTAAGGAAAGCAACAGGTGTTCAATATACATATCCGGTCGTGAATAGTTCAAAATAAGTCGCTGTCTGTGGGATTGTATTTGTTTACTTGTACATCTCAGTATTCTTAATGTGAAGTTTGATGGAACAGCGCCCCCTGTTGGTTAAAAAAACACTTACAGCACCTGGTATTCCCAGGCGGTCTCCCATCCAAGTACTAACCAGGCCCGACCCTGCTTAGCTTCCGAGATCGGACGAGATCGGGCGTGTTCAGGGTGGTATGGCCGTAAGCGAGAGAAGCAGTCGCAAATGACGCTTTCATAGATGCACAAACAACATCTATTATTGTGTTCTGACTTGTAAGCGACAATGTTACTGTTTCAAATAGACGCAATTTATGATGATTTCAACTAATTAAGCAGCTTCGCTCTCTCTGTGTGACGATGAACACAAAAGTACACACAGGGAACAGAAGACAGGACACTAAGCTATCTGAGAGTCCCATTTTCAGCTGCAGAGAAGAAACACATGAGAGAAGAACGTGTGCAGGATCAACATCAGCCTCTCAGGCCAATTATGTGTAAAACTGGAAGACACGTATCATTCCAGCAGCTATATAATAGATATTTGTCACAGTGTCCTTCGCTTACGGCCATACCACCCTGAACACGCCCGATCTCGTCCGATCTCGGAAGCTAAGCAGGGTCGGGCCTGGTCAGTACTTGGATGGGAGACCGCCTGGGAATACCAGGTGCTGTAAGCTTTTTCAATTCCCTCTACAACCTGCAGGGGGCGCTGCTGCTCAGTCAGTCAGAAACGTTCTCTTTTACTTTTCATTTAACAGTAGATCAGAACAACTTCCTCTCTCATACTGAGAACACACTAAATTAACACCTCCTGTCTGTGCTCAAGCCTTTCACGCTTGTCACTATCTTTGTCAAAAAACTGGATGCAGAGTTTACAAGTAGTTGCATTTTCAGTTACGTGGGTACTGAGTGATTGATGACATGTGACCTAATGTGCTTACAAACTTAATTAGTCATGATGGCTTTTGATCATACGAGCATCAAGTATCCAATCATTTAGTTTTCAAGCTAATTATGCATAATGTGTACTTTAGGCAGCAAAAGACTTAAGTCTTAATTTGGTATCATTTGTTAAGTGGAAGCTGTGGACAGGTTAGTTAGAAAACTCCTCCTTTAATTCATTGTGTATTAAAGGACATGTACGCTGAAGAGAAACTGATTTTGGGGATCTGTGCTCAAATTCTTTTGACCAAATGAAAAGTCAGAAGACTTTACTTTTTGGCTCCTGTTTATGTGATAAAAGACTCACAGGTGAGAAAGTGGTAAATGAAATAAAAACTAAATGTAAACATAGAACTTGCTCACTATCGCAGTAAATGACTCTGTAGCTCCTTTGCACGAGACGTGAGGACAGTGAACTCACCATGTTCACCAGGGTCTGCAGGCCTGCCAGGCGCGTCATAAATAGCACGATGAGCATGAAGAAAGACTTCTCTATTGGCCGTGAGACCCGACACTCAACTGTTGGGACATGGATTGGTCCTCACACTGTAGATAACTAACATGGGGAGATTGCCCCACTAGAACAGAAAAGATGAGCAACAGGTGCATTAGCAATCAAATCCAATTCATTAAAATGAAAATGAGTCCAAGTCATACATACAAAGCCAATTCCAAGAGATTTTCCAGGCTAAGGAAAGCAACAGGTGTTCAATATACATATCCGGTCTTGAATAGTTCAAAATAAGTCGCTGTCTGTGGGACTGTATTTGTTTACTTGTACATCTCAGTATTCTTAATGTGAAGTTTGATGGAACAGCGCCCCCTGTTGGTTAAAAAAGAACTTACAGCACCTGGTATTCCCAGGCGGTCTCCCATCCAAGTACTAACCAGGCCCGACCCTGCTCGGCTTCCGAGATCGGACGAGATCGGGCGTGTTCAGGGTGGTATGGCCGTAAGCGAGAGAAGCAGTCGCAAATGACGCTTTCATAGATGCACAAACAACATCTATTATTGTGTTCTGACTTGTAAGCGACAATGTTACTGTTTCAAATAGACGCAATTTATGATGATTTCAACTAATTAAGCAGCTTCGCTCTCTCTGTGTGACGATGAACACAAAAGTACACACAGGGAACAGAAGACAGGACACTAAGCTATCTGAGAGTCCCATTTTCAGCTGCAGAGAAGAAACACATGAGAGAAGAACGTGTGCAGGATCAACATCAGCCTCTCAGGCCAATTATGTGTAAAACTGGAAGACACGTATCATTCCAGCAGCTATATAATAGATATTTGTCACAGTGTCCTTCGCTTACGGCCATACCACCCTGAACACGCCCGATCTCGTCCGATCTCGGAAGCTAAGCAGGGTCGGGCCTGGTTAGTACTTGGATGGGAGACCGCCTGGGAATACCAGGTGCTGTAAGCTTTTTCAATTCCCTCTACAACCTGCAGGGGGCGCTGCTGCTCAGTCAGTCAGAAACGTTCTCTTTTACTTTTCATTTAACAGTAGATCAGAACAACTTCCTCTCTCATACTGAGAACACACTAAATTAACACCTCCTGTCTGTGCTCAAGCCTTTCACGCTTGTCACTATCTTTGTCAAAAAACTGGATGCAGAGTTTACAAGTAGTTGCATTTTCAGTTACGTGGGTACTGAGTGATTGATGACATGTGACCTAATGTGCTTACAAACCTAATTAGTCATGATGGCTTTTGATCATACGAGCATCAAGTATCCAATCATTTAGTTTTCAAGCTAATTATGCATAATGTGTACTTTAGGCAGCAAAAGACTTAAGTCTTAATTTGGTATCATTTGTTAAGTGGAAGCTGTGGACAGGTTAGTTAGAAAACTCCTCCTTTAATTCATTGTGTATTAAAGGACATGTACGCTGAAGAGAAACTGATTTTGGGGATCTGTGCTCAAATTCTTTTGACCAAATGAAAAGTCAGAAGACTTTACTTTTTGGCTCCTGTTTATGTGATAAAAGACTCACAGGTGAGAAAGTGGTAAATGAAATAAAAACTAAATGTAAACATAGAACTTGCTCACTATCGCAGTAAATGACTCTGTAGCTCCTTTGCACGAGACGTGAGGACAGTGAACTCACCATGTTCACCAGGGTCTGCAGGCCTGCCAGGCGCGTCATAAATAGCACGATGAGCATGAAGAAAGACTTCTCTATTGGCCGTGAGACCCGACACTCAACTGTTGGGACATGGATTGGTCCTCACACTGTAGATAACTAACATGGGGAGATTGCCCCACTAGAACAGAAAAGATGAGCAACAGGTGCATTAGCAATCAAATCCAATTCATTAAAATGAAAATGAGTCCAAGTCATACATACAAAGCCAATTCCAAGAGATTTTCCAGGCTAAGGAAAGCAACAGGTGTTCAATATACATATCCGGTCTTGAATAGTTCAAAATAAGTCGCTGTCTGTGGGATTGTATTTGTTTACTTGTACATCTCAGTATTCTTAATGTGAAGTTTGATGGAACAGCGCCCCCTGTTGGTTAAAAAAGCGCTTACAGCACCTGGTATTCCCAGGCGGTCTCCCATCCAAGTACTAACCAGGCCCGACCCTGCTTGGCTTCCGAGATCGGACGAGATCGGGCGTGTTCAGGGTGGTATGGCCGTAAGCCAGAGAAGCAGTCGCAAATGACGCTTTCATAGATGCACAAACAACATCTATTATTGTGTTCTGACTTGTAAGCGACAATGTTACTGTTTCAAATAGACGCAATTTATGATGATTTCAACTAATTAAGCAGCTTCGCTCTCTCTGTGTGACGATGAACACAAAAGTACACACAGGGAACAGAAGACAGGACACTAAGCTATCTGAGAGTCCCATTTTCAGCTGCAGAGAAGAAACACATGAGAGAAGAACGTGTGCAGGATCAACATCAGCCTCTCAGGCCAATTATGTGTAAAACTGGAAGACACGTATCATTCCAGCAGCTATATAATAGATATTTGTCACAGTGTCCTTCGCTTACGGCCATACCACCCTGAACACGCCCGATCTCGTCCGATCTCGGAAGCTAAGCAGGGTCGGGCCTGGTTAGTACTTGGATGGGAGACCGCCTGGGAATGGCTCATGACCCCCCCAAGTCCCTATTGCTCAACCTGGGATCGATCAAAAAAGGATCAAGAAGAAGGTCGCCCCCTGGTGTTCACTGGCCTGAACTTTTATTCACAGAGATGTCACGCATGAGGCCTGGATGATTGAAATTTACTTGGCTGCTGAGTGTTGTTTGTATTATTTGCAGTTTGAGTTGATGTAAACTGATGAGATTATGTTATTACTGTGTTCATGTTATGTTTTCCCATACAAATTAGGTGTTACATCATTAATTATGTGCTAATTTGTATACATTTCAGATGTAGACATCTGAAAATGTTGATAAAGTCAGGTTAAAGATTGTTGCTATAAAAAATATTGTTTGTAAGGAACAAGCCTGGGAGGTTTCATGTAGATATTTGATACTTAAATTTTATATCCTATTTACCTGTAGTACATTACCTGTGTTATTAGGCTTATGCCTATGTTCTTGTGGTAATTAGGAGGCTTCAAACCCGTTTTTGAGCCTAGCATTCAGCATACAACCTTGAATACCCCTTCAAATGTTGTATAGCTCATTTTCTGAAATCCTGCCTATTGGGGGAAAGTGAAAACTTGCAGTAACATCTTTTTTCAGCAACAGAGATATGCAAACACCAGCCAATAAGTGTACAAACAATTCATTTTTTAATGGCAGAGTCAGATAAAGCACCAGATGTTTTTCTGCTCACAATATAAACAAAATTACATTTATTCTCATCCAACAAATGTGCAATAGTGCAAGAAAATATTCTTATTTGTATTATTATTATATCACATTCTATTCTATTGGAAGGCCATCATTTCCTCGTCTGAACATCTGGCGTACAACTCTTTTTTTGCCACTCCTGACAGCCTGGACTAAGAGCATCATGTCGTCCTTGTTGTAGGCCAGCACTGCGACTGCCAAGGCACTCATGGACGCCCCATACTTGGAATGGCTCTGTTGGATCCCAGCAGGATC
The DNA here is from genome assembly GCF_027942865.1 of Odontesthes bonariensis. Lineage (NCBI taxonomy): Eukaryota > Metazoa > Chordata > Actinopteri > Atheriniformes > Atherinopsidae > Odontesthes > Odontesthes bonariensis. The sequence goes on along the minus strand of NC_134516.1, from coordinate 12,547,292 downwards.
CCAGCGGTGCTGCCGGTGGCATACAGCACCCTTCTGCACCCAGTGTCTGAACAGAGTCTCCAGGAAGGAGGAACCGCTGTCACTGAAATGATATCAAGATTTTATACAGCATGTGTTCCTTGTAAAAAGATGTGATTTAATGTTAACCGTTTCATCTGTCAGTTAAATAGTTGATTTCATTGTCAGTTATTTGGAATTGTTCTTAAACTTACCGACAACAGTTGTTGTCTGCATATATGACCTTTGGTGACGGAGCGTTTGCACGTTGGAACCGGGCAATCAGACCGCTCGCCGTACGCCTGCAGCACCCCTCAGACTCAGCTGCCACCACCACCGTCGTCAAGAACTGGCCCCGTTCGTTCAGAACACTGGTGACAGGCTGCATGGTGCCCGGGCCGTCACCATATATCTTCTTGGGGACCTAAAAAGCAGAACATTCATATTACATTCATATTATTTCATATTACAGTCTTTCCTACAACATGTCTGTGGATTACTAAGTATTCTCACTGAACACTCAGAATCCAGATCAAAGGGATATTTTATACAAACCTTTTTTGTACCACCAATGCAGAGGATTTCTCCAGTCCCATTTTCCCTCCAGATGTCTTGGCAGCAGCCTCTGCAGTCCAGGGTCTGCTGCTCTGCTGGGGGCCTCTGTCACAGTCTTAGCTGCGTCTGAACACAGCAGCTTGGCCTCTCCCTGCCTATACAGAGGAATGTGTGGATACAGGTGCTGCTTCTGGCAGGAGTTCAGCTGATGGCTGAAGGTGAAGCTTCTACCACACACATCACACTCATTCTCCTTGGAGCAGTGGTTCCCAACCCTGGTCTTCAAGGCACACTGCCCTGCATGTTTCCCATGTTTCCCTGCTCCAGCACACCTGATTCAAATGAATGGGTCGTGCTCAGCCTTCTGGAGAGCTTTCAGACCTGACCCAATTATTTGAATCAGGTGTGCTGGAGCAGGGAAACATGGGAAACATGCAGGGCGGTGTGCCTTGAGGACCAGGGTTGGGAAACATTGCTTTGGAGCATGAAGCTTCTTGTGCCTGTAGTCAGGTTAGACTTCTCAGTGAAAGTCCTGTTGCACACACTGCACTCGTGGCTCTTCTTCTCCATGTTTGACCTTTACAACATAAACAAATATCAATTCATTCAGTTTTCCATTTCTTTATTTGATTTGATTTTATTCATCTATTATTTTGTATGTCTTTCGATTTTTTTTCTCCCATCTATTGTTTTTCACTTGTAAACATTTGTTATTCAGGTCACAAATTAACAAAGCATTGTATAAATCAAGGATAGATGTACTGTTGATACACTGTTTGCCTCACAATAAAAATATTTGAAACATAATTCAGTTTTTGAATACAGCTGTACAAGAATGGTATTTTGTCCTGTTTTAGATACATAGCTAGCTAGCTAGCGAGCATGTTTTGATAGTAAAACGGATTATAGTCAAATGATTAGGTAAACTAAGATATATAATAGATTGACAATCATAAGTTTCACAACTACAGTAGGTTATAGATTTGTTAAAATGCTGTCATGATGGTAAAAGTGATAGAATGTGCATACATTCTCACAACAATAAGATGCCAAACTACCGGAAGGCAGGTTGTCAATTGCCTACGTTGTCTATACAACCTATATGTAAAACAATGACGTTTCTGACGCAGGAAGTTGCCAATTTTCAGAAATCTTTTCATTCATCAAAACCAGCACCGAGATAGTTTAATATACACTGTAGAAGATTAGACTTACGTGAGCGAAATGACGGCTGAAATGAGGAACAGGACGAACGGGACAGGTGGCAACAGGCATGATGCTGATTGGCGGAAAATCCCTGCTCAATGATTGGCGGCGGAAAATCCCTGCTCAATGATTGGCGGGTTGAGCGCTCAACTGTGCTCAACGGGGCTCAACCATTCGCTCAACTGTGCTCAACAGCGCTCAACCATTGGTCGCCATAGGGACTTGGAGGGGAGCGCGCCTGGGAACACCAGGTGCTGTAAGTGTTTTTTTAACCAACAGGGGGCGCTGTTCCATCAAACTTCTCATTAAGAATACTGAGATGTACAAGTAAACAAATACAATCCCACAGACAGCGACTTATTTTGAACTATTCACGACCGGATATGTATATTGAACACCTGTTGCTTTCCTTAGCCTGGAAAATCTCTTGGAATTGGCTTTGTATGTATGACTTGGACTCATTTTCATTTTAATGAATTGGATTTGATTGCTAATGCACCTGTTGCTCATCTTTTCTGTTCTAGTGGGGCAATCTCCCCATGTTAGTTATCTACAGTGTGAGGACCAATCCATGTCCCAACAGTTGAGTGTCGGGTCTCACGGCCAATAGAGAAGTCTTTCTTCATGCTCATCGTGCTATTTATGACGCGCCTGGCAGGCCTGCAGACCCTGGTGAACATGGTGAGTTCACTGTCCTCACGTCTCGTGCAAAGGAGCTACAGAGTCATTTACTGCGATAGTGAGCAAGTTCTATGTTTACATTTAGTTTTTATTTCATTTACCACTTTCTCACCTGTGAGTCTTTTATCACATAAACAGGAGCCAAAAAGTAAAGTCTTCTGACTTTTCATTTGGTCAAAAGAATTTGAGCACAGATCCCCAAAATCAGTTTCTCTTCAGCGTACATGTCCTTTAATACACAATGAATTAAAGGAGGAGTTTTCTAACTAACCTGTCCACAGCTTCCACTTAACAAATGATACCAAATTAAGACTTAAGTCTTTTGCTGCCTAAAGTACACATTATGCATAATTAGCTTGAAAACTAAATGATTGGATACTTGATGCTCGTATGATCAAAAGCCATCATGACTAATTAAGTTTGTAAGCACATTAGGTCACATGTCATCAATCACTCAGTACCCACGTAACTGAAAATGCAACTACTTGTAAACTCTGCATCCAGTTTTTTGACAAAGATAGTGACAAGCGTGAAAGGCTTGAGCACAGACAGGAGGTGTTAATTTAGTGTGTTCTCAGTATGAGAGAGGAAGTTGTTCTGATCTACTGTTAAATGAAAAGTAAAAGAGAACGTTTCTGACTGACTGAGCAGCAGCGCCCCTTGCAGGTTGTAGAGGGAATTGAAAAAGCTTACAGCACCTGGTATTCCCAGGCGGTCTCCCATCCAAGTACTAACCAGGCCCGACCCTGCTTAGCTTCCGAGATCGGGCGTGTTTTTTTTTTTTTTCTCTTTTATTATCAAAAAGTACAAATTTCACCATACATCAAATCACATATTTACATGTATACTCATTTTAACCTTATATACACATATATTATTTACAATACAGTCAAAGCAAAACCACAAATTTGTGAGGCTATCATTGGGTCTTCTCCCTCTCTTCCATCCCACAGACCTTCTCACGAAACCGTATAAATGGAACCAAAAGACAGAAATCCATTATGACAGAACAAAAAATTAGTGAGACAGCCCGTGGTTCTTCACTTCCCTCTCGCCCACTGGCCCCCTCACCAAACCATAGAAATAAAAATAAAATTTAAAAAATAAAAATATAACTATTAACAGAAAAAACAACTTGACAAAACTAAAACTAAAACTAAAACAAGTGAGACAGCCTGTAGGTCTCCTCCTTCTCCTGTCGCCCACAGGCCCCCTCACCAAACCATAGAAATAAAAATAAAAATATAACTTTTAACAGAAACACCGACTTGACAAAACTAGACAAGTGAGACAGCCTGTCGGTCTTCTCCTTCTCCTCGCGCCCACAGGCCCCCTCACCAAACCATTGAAATAAATAAAAACATTAAAATCCACCCTTGCTCTACCCAAAGTCTAACTTCACACCCCCATCCCCAATCTGTATGAACGTGCTCCCCTCCACAAAACCCTCGGTGAACTCTTCTGCCCCCAAGTGTGTTAAAACCCTGTGCACGTCCCTTTTCGTGATGCTTTTAAAAATACTCCACACCTCCACTTTCTTTTTTTCATAATGGGCTATGTCCCTCCTCATTTTAACAGCATACCTGGCGTGACTTAAAACATAATTTATCAAATTTGCATTCTTCCCTTCCATCCTTCCACTCACTCCAAACAACCACACCTCTCTCCAGCCTGTTTCCCCCCACACTTCTTTATCCCAACATCTATTTATGAGTTTTCTCATTTTCTTAAAATACCCTACCAGTTCCCCACATTCAACAAACTCATGCATACACGTTTCCACCCCCACACCGCACACATCACATTCTTTCTTTACATTCACATCAAATCTACTTATTAATAAATTATTAAAAATCCTGTTGTGCCTCAACATAAAATCAAAGTTCTCGCATTCAGGGGTGTTAAATTTAACCCTTAGGTTTTTCCATATTCCTTTTTCATCCATGTCCTCCATCACCCTCTCCCACACTTTCTCCGCTGCCGGTCTCTTTATTTCTTTCCTTCTCAGACTTCTGTATATCACCCTTGCTTTCACACTCATTACATTCATCCTCCCCTCCCCTTCCCCCACATACATTCCCCTTTCTCCAGCTTCATTTTCATTTTCCCCCACCTCACCCTCAATCATTCTCACCCATTCACTCGGCATTCCCTCCCTTATTTTCCCCATTACCCCTTCTGCCGTTCTCAGCGCCATCTCATCCCCCCTTTCTCTCACCTCGTCCACCACCACCTGTGCCCTCATAAATCCTGGTACATATTCATACACTATGTCCCTCACTTTCCTGATCCCTGCCCTCCACATCAGCCTATTATATATTGTGCTCCCCCCACACGTGATTTTTGGGTTTAAAAACACTGGCTGCTCCCATACCTGCCTCACATTCTTACATTCATACTCCACATTTTTCACAAACTCCCCCCACGCTCCCAGCACCTCCTTATGAAACTCAGACACTCCGCTTAACATACCTTCCTTCAAATCCATGTACACCGCACTCCCACCACATCCACCACATTCATCTATTGCCCTCCCTAGAAACACCTTCCACACTTGATCTTTTTTATTTTTTAAATATCTTACCATCATTTTCACTCTCATAGCTTTCTTTTTCCTTTCTAGATTTATTAGTTTTAACCCACCATCCTCATACTCATTCTCCAACACCTCCCTAGCTATCCTAACTCCTTTCCCATCCCATAAAAACTCATTCACCATTCTCTCCATCTCCTTCAACACTCTCTCAGGCACATCCAACACATTCATCACATAACCAATCTTACTCACTATTAACGCATTCACTACCACCACCTTCCCCCTCAGTGTAAGCCCTCTCTTCTTCCAAAACTCCAGTGTTTTTTTGATGCTATTCATTAGCCCTTCATACTGCATATCTCTCCCTTCTCTGGCCTCTATCCCTAAGTTTACACCTAACACTTTAAAATAATCCTTCTTCTCCTTCAACCCTAGTTCTGTTTGCCCTGCTCTACCTGCCCCTATATACATGACCTCTGACTTTTCCTTGTTCAATTTCGCCCCTGATGCCCTACCATACAGCTCTACACTCTCTAAAACCTCAGCTACGCTCTCCCTGTCCCTAACCGTAACTGTCGTGTCATCTGCATACTGATAAACTAAACTTCTGTGCCCCCCTGGCAACTCTATGTCTCTGATCCTGTCGTTTTTCTCCAGCATCGCCGCTAAAGGCTCTGCAGATATCGAGTACAGCAGAGCCGATAGCGGACACCCTTGCCTAACTGACCTCTCTAATCTAAACGTGTCTGTGATTATCCCATTTATTTTAACACAACTAACTGCCCTATCATATAACCTCTTAATCCATCCCACTAACCTCTCCCCAAACCCTACCTTTTCTAACACCCTGTACAAGTATGTGTGGTCTACTCTGTCAAATGCTTTGTTCAGATCTAAACTAACCACTAACCCTCCTGTTCCTCCCTTCATGTAATCTATCGTGTCCCTGATGCTACTTATTGTGTCTGCTATGTCCCTACCTGGTATGCTGTAAGCCTGTGTGCTTCCCACCACCGTCCCTATTACTCTTTTGATCCTGTTTGCTAGCACCCGTGCTAATATTTTATAATCTCCATTTAACATGCTCAGTGGTCTGTAGTTTTCTAATCTGTCCCTATCCCCTTTCTTGTGTATTATACTAACTAATCCTGTCATCATACTAACTGGCATCTCTCCCTTTTCTTCTATCCATTTAAATAGCTTATCTAACACAGGTACTAAATCCTCTCTAAACTCTCTGTAGAATTCCCCTGTCAACCCATCTAACCCTGGACTCTTATTCCTCCCTAACCCCCCTATCGCTTTCTCTATTTCTCCCATCCCTATCTCACCCTCACACATGTCCCTGCCCTCCTCTGTTAGCCTAGCCCTCACCTTTGCTATTACCTGCCCTATGCTCTCCTCATCTACCTCTTCTTTCCTAAATAAATCCCTATAAAACTCTTCTACCCTATCCGCTATCCCTACAAAATCTTTTATCTTCTCTCCCTTCTTCCCTTCTACCTGTTCTAAGAAATTCCTCTTCTGCTTTGTCTTCTCTAACCCTAAAAAAAACCCTGTGCACTTCTCTCCCTCAATGGCGTATCTGGCCCTGCTTCTAACTATCGCTCCCATACACTTCTTCTGCTCTATCCCTTTCAGCTCCTCCTTAATTCCTATATACCTCGCTAAATCATGTCCTGCTTCCCTATCTGCTCTCTCTGCTTCTCTGTCTAATTCTCGCTTTAACCTCTGTTCTCTTTCCTTCTCTTCCCTACTCCTGTTTCTACTATAAGCTATGCTCAAATCCTTTATCTCCTCTTTAAAGCTTTCCCACCACCTCCCAATGTCATCCTCATACATGTTTTCATTTATTCTCCTTGCAATACATTCTCTCACTTTCTCCTTATACTTTCTTTCTTTCAGCAACTCACCATTCAAACACCACACTCCTCCCCCCCTCCTCTCTATGCCTTGTCCTAAACTAAACCCTACCATCATGTGGTCGCTCAGTGCAGTTACCCTATATTCTATCTTACCTATCTTGTTCTCTATGTCCCTCGTACTGAGCACTAAATCTATCCGGCTCTGCTTTAACACCCCTCTCACCACTTGCCTCCTTGTGAACTCCCTCTTCTCTGGATTCCTCTCCCTCCATACATCTATTAATCCGTTCACTCTCATTACCTCTTTCAACACACCTCTTGTAGAGTCGCTCTTAAAGCACACACTCGCAGATGCATCCAATCTCCCACACCATACGTTAAAGTCTCCCACCACCATGCAGTTCTCCCCACACATTCCTCCTATTCCCTCAAAAAAGACCTTTCTCTCCTTCTCCTCATTTGGTGCATACACATTTATTAGTCTGTATTCTTTCCCCACATAATCGAACGTGATCCCTATCACTCGCCCCTCCCCATCATCCACACACTTCTTTATATTGCCGACTACTCCCCTCTTCACTAAAATAGCCACCCCTCTGGACTTTGCCCCACTATTATTCACATACATTTCTCCCATCCATTCCTTCTTAACTTCTCTCATGCACTCCTCATCCCAATGTGTCTCTTGCACACACATAATATCCCCGTCACACACCTGCCAGGCTTGTTGCCTTCTGTTGTTGTCACGCAGCCCATTTACATTAAACGATGTAATTTTTAACATAAATAGTAGTGTAGTGGCAATTGTTTGTCACATCAAACATCCTTTGACATGTGCCACTACTGGACTGGGGTTGGGTTTCGTACACAGGCAAAGAAAAGAAGTCCAATGTCCAATACCTGAAACTGCGTTTTGAAGGTTTATTTTCCAGTTGGCAAGCAAATGGTACAGGTACCACATTCCTTTGTTCTCTGCTGCTTCTCCTACTCTGGTAAAAAACCATAGCTCCACCCTAATCCATCCTGGTCCAATACCAGTGCCTATTTTTATAGGGAATGGACCCACAGTTATTCTGCCCAATGCAAAACAAATAAACAAAAAACAAACAATTATTAATCTTCAAATAAACTCTGTAAATAACCCCCCAAAATATAAAGTAACCCAAGAATAAATATAAACAAAATTCAAAGTAAAGAAAGATAAGGAATAAATAGCTCCAACACTCCGGCCCCTAATTGTGAACACAATCACAATTACTTTAAAGAAAAGGAGCTATTCCCTCAAACATATCCTTCATTCTTGCTGGTGATGTTACTTCTTCAAGATGATGCTTCCAATAGCAAAATAAGTTTAGTCACAGGTCTTTCCAAAACACTGGTCTTTGTTTGTAGTCTCACAGAACGCACCAAGCCCTTTGCATCCTGGTTTACACTTAAGACTTTAGCCATCATCCATGATCCTCTTAGAGCTGTAGAGTCTGCAATTAAGACAACATCTCCAGGAATGAGACATCTTTTAGTTCTTGTCCATTTTTGTCTTTCCTGCAACAGAGGTAAGTACTCAGAAAGCCATCTTTTCCAGAACAGCTCTGCCATATACTGTACTTGTTTCCACCTTTTTCTGACATGAAGATCCTTTTGGTCGAACAGTCCTGGTGGCAAAACTGGTTTGTTTTTTAACAACAACAAATGGTTAGGTGTGAGTGCTTCAAGATCATTTGAGTCATCTGAAACTTTGGTAATGGGTCTGTCGTTTAATATGGCTTCGATTTCACAAAATATTGTTTGAAGTCCTTCATCATCTAAAACTTGTTCTTTAAGAACTGAGACTAAAATACTTCTTATGGAACGAATTAGACGCTCCCAAACTCCACCTTGGTGAGAGGCTGCTGGGATGTTAAAGTTCCATTTGATTCCATTCTGAACTAAAGCATTCTGAATTTTAGCATGGTTCAGCTCAGCCAAATTCTCTTTCAGCTCACGATTTGCACCAACAAAATTTGTGGCATTATCAGATCTGATGGTAGAAACTGGACCTCTTCTACAGATGAATCTCCGGATTGCATTTATACAGGAATCTGTATCGAGGGTATATGCAATTTCCAGATGTACTGCACGGCTGGTGAAACAAGTAAAAAGAACTCCATACCTTTTAAGGAGACTTCGTCCTCTTTTGACACTTATAGGACCAAAATAATCCACTCCAACGTTTGTGAAGGGAGCGGTGTCTGGCAGGACTCTTTCTTCTGGCAGATCTGCCATCCTTTGTACAATAAACTTTCCTCTGTTGCGTCTGCAAACAATACAGCGAGAGATGACTTTCCTAGCAGCTGAATTTGCATTTATTATCCAGTATTTTTGTCTTAGTTTTGACAACATGTGAGCTCTTCCTGCATGTCCCAACTGTTGATGAATATGACGTAAAATCAATGTAGACACATACATATCCTTCGTCATAATGGCAGGATTCTTTGCTTCTACAGGCATGGCTGCTTTACTTAATCTGCCACCCACTCTGAGGATACCAGCATCCAATACTGGGTCAAGTTTGTAAAGAGAGCTTCTCTTGGAGACTGCTTTGAGGCCACTGGTGATTAAAGTTATTTCAGTTATAAATTTCTGTTGCTGTACATACTTAATAATAGCCTTTTCTGCCTTGTCCAAGTCTTCTGGTGTCAGATTTTCTTTCTTCAGAGTGATCTTAAACCCTTCCATTTGCTTTTCCATTTCTTTCTTTGGATTTTCCAGATTCATTTTACTCAGGCATGCAGCAGCCAACTCTTTCCTCTTTTGTCGCAGCAACACCAGGATGTTTTTCAGTTTTAAAAACCAGGCAACAGAGGTTTTAAGCTTAGTCCAAGATGAAAAGTATTGAATCAGATCATTCGTAGCATTTTGTGATTCCTTCACAATAACACTCACTGTTAGGCCCCTTTTGACCTCTGGGTCGTCTACAGGAATTGCATGGTGATCCTCATCCAGTTTGGGCCATTCTTCTTCTGACCTGTGGAGAAATTCTGGTCCATTTATCCATCTCCTGGATTTGAGGAACTTCTCAGCTCCCATGCCTCTGGATGCATCATCTGCAGGGTTGTCCTTTGAGGGAATATGTCTCCACTGGTTTACATCTGTAGCTTCTCGTATGACAGAAATTCTGTTTGCGACAAAGGTGTGAAATCTTCTGGTTTCATTAGAGATGTATTTTAGTACTGTTGTACTATCAGTCCAGAAAACAGGTTTCTCCATCTTTATTTGCAGCTCCTTTTGCAGTAGTTTGTTCACTCGGACAGCAAGAACTGCAGCTGTCAGTTCCAGCCTGGGGATTGTAGTTTGCTTAAGAGGTGCAACTCTAGCTTTTCCTAGGATGAAAGCAACATGTGAGATGTTATTCTTTTCCAGTTTTAAATACGACACTGTTCCGTATCCATCTTGACTTGCATCACAGAAATGATGAAGTTGTGCTTTGTCTGACTTTATGATGCAACTTGGTTTGATGCAACGTTTCACTTTAAATCTTGAAATCAGCTGGAGATCCTCCAGCCAATCACACCACTGCTTCGAGAGAGAATGGGGAATTACTTCATCCCATTTCAAATTTTGTCGACAAAGTTCTTGAAGTAACAGCTTAGCTGGCATACAGAAGGGAGCCAGGATTCCCAAAGGATCATACAGTGAGCCAACCACAGACAAAATGCCCCTTCTGGTTTGAGGGCGGTTCTGCACAGAGGTTTTGAACTTGAACTCGTCTGTTTCGATGCACCACTGTAAACCCAATGCTCTCTCAATTGGAAGTTGATCTGTGTCCAAATCCAGATTCTTGATTTCCTTTGCTCTCCTTTCCTCTGGAATTGTCATGAGCACTGTACGACTGTTGCAGACCCATTTTGAAAGCGTGAATCCTCCTTTAGAACAGATATCGGTCAGCCTCTTCACCATGTGCACTGCATCTTCTTCTGTAGAGACAGATTTTAAGCAGTCATCCACATAAAAATTATTTTTGACTGTATCAACCACTTCAGCTGGAAACTGTTGTGCATTATCATCAGCAGTTCTTTGCAGAGCATAATTTGCACAACTTGGCGAAGACACAGCTCCAAACAAATGCACTTTCATCCTGAACTCCTGTGCAGGCTTTGAAGTGTCACCATGGTGCCACCACATGAAACGGAGAAAGTTGACATGCTTTTCAGAGACATAAACTTGGTGAAACATGGCATCAATGTCGGCCATTAGTGCAACAGGCTCTTTTCTAAATCGGATGAGAACTCCAATAAGAGAGTTTGTGAGATCAGGTCCCTGTAGAAGCTGGCTGTTCAATGATGCTCCTTTGTAAGTTGATCCACAATCAAATACAACTCTCAACCTGCCTTTTGTGCGATGATGCACTCCATGATGAGGAATGTACCAGATCTTTCCATCATCTTTCAGTGGCTCATCTGCTGGTACAACTTCCGCATATCCTTGTTGCACCATGTTGTTTACACATGCAGTGTATTCCTCCTTGTAGTGAGAGTCCTTTTCAAATCTCCTCCTGAGGCTCTGGAGGCGCTGTTCTGCAACACAGATGTTATTAGGTAGGCTGACACTTTCACTCCTGAAAGGTAAGTCAATTTGATAATGGTTTCCAACAAGTTTTGTTGAGCTACGAACAATGTTCATGAAGTGTAGATCCTCTCTGGACATTTCAGTTTTCTCCTCTAATCTTTCATTAAAGTCATGATTGTATTGTTTAACCAGCATTTCTTTAAGATGCTCAACAGAGATCCTATTGGCTGTTACAGCAGTGCAGAGGGTTTTGTTTCTGCTGTTACTCACAGTACTCACAGTGCGCAAGGGACCATTTATGACCCAGCCTACTTTGGTCTTTACAGCATAGGGCCCACCATCCACACTGTTTATCACCTCCCAGGGCTCTAAAACGTTTGAGGCATCAGTTCCTATCAGCAGTTCCACATCTGCATTAATGTTGTGAAGCTTAATAGGTTTTAGATAAGGCCACTGATCAATATCCTTTTGCTGAGGAATATTCACTGTAGAAACTGGCATGGTACTTTGAGTTAAAACATCTGGCAGCTCCATGAAGTCATTCGTTTCCAAACCAGCGACTTCCAAACCAGACAAAACTTGTACATTAACGATCTTATTTTGACTCATTGTTCTCAGCAGAATATTTGTCCTTTTTCCCTTTAGCTTCAGTCTTTTTGCCAGGGTTTCTGTACAAAATGTACCTGAACTTCCTGGATCAAGAAATGCATAAGTTTGTACAACTTCATTGCTCTTTTGGCTTTTAACTTTAACTGCAACAATAGAAAAAACAGCATCATCATCATGACCGGCCCCAATATGCCCACATGTCTGAGTAGTTGCAGTTGAGAAGTTGATATGAGATCTTGTTGTCTGTTGGATTTGTTCTGAAGAGGCTCCTGGCTCCTTTTGCTCTATATGAAGAACCTGTGGGTGCCTTTGGTGACACACGTTGCAATCCAAACGACTCCTGCAGTCTTTGCTTGTGTGGCCAACTTTCAGACAACCAAAACAAATCCCCTTTTGCTTAATGAAGGTCAACTTATCCCGATGCATTTTAGCTTTGAACTGCATACAGTTTTCCAATGAATGATTTCTTTTTAAACAAAACAAACAGCTCTGTTGAACTGGGAATTTGGTCTTGTTTTCAGCTAATTGAGTTTTGGCTCCTGGAACTGTGCTGACATTAGTGGCAAAACTGCTTCCTTTTTTACTTTGCTTGGTGGAACTTGAAACTTTAGAGTTGCTCCCACGTTGTGAGTCTTGAATGTTTCCAAACACTGGATGTGATGCTATTTTCACTTGTTTTGTTATAAAGGCAACCAGATCAGTGAATAATGCTCTGTGACCATTTTGCTCTTGCAGCTCATAAGCTTCAACTCTCCATTTTTCCCTTAATTTGTATGGAAGTTTCAAAACAATCATTCTCATGTTTGAGGGTAAATCCAACTCTTTCATGTTAACAATTTGTTGTGTTAGATTTGAACATCCTTGAAGGAAAAGAGAAAATGACTGAAGACTTTCCACATCATCGCCTTTAATTGGTGTCCAACTCATAATCTTCTCCATATATGCAGAAGCAATTTTGTTTTCATTCCCAAAATGTTCTTCGAGAAGATCTTTGGCTGTGGAATAACCTTGCTCAGGAGGTAAGTGCTGACAACTATGCACCAAATCTTTAGGCTGTCCCCTGGTGAACTGCTCTAAAAAATGCAAACAGTCGCTCCCGCTATCGGTTTTAGCTTCCACTCCGTTTTCAAAGGCATTCATAAATGATCTATACTGTAGAGGGTCCCCATCAAACACAGGGATGTTTCTGACTGGAAGAACAGACGATAAGTTTTGTTTAACAAGTAAGGCTGTGATGTCATTTTGTCTTTGCATGACGTTCACAATATCACAATTCTCAGTCAAAGGGGGAGTTTGAGTCTGTATTTGCTGTATTGCTTGGGCTGAAGCATCCATTCTTGCCACCATCTTATCCATCTGAGGCCGTTTCTGCCTTTGTTTTGGTCTGACGACAGGTGACTCCGATATCTGAGGTTTTGCAACAGCGTGAACTCTTCCCTTTGGAGTAAACGCATCAGCGCGGGGGTTTAACTGGAGCGTGTCCTTTTCTTGGCCTCTTTCAAAATAAGAGTTCATGCCGTCAGATTGTTTAGAACCAGCAACTGACTTTATTTGTAAAACGTGAAGTTTTGCATTAGTTGCTGCCAACTCTGTTTCCAAAGCTAATTTTTCCTTTTCTTTTCTCAGTTTTTCCTTTTTGTTACTCAGTATTTCCTCTTGAGCTTCAATCAAATGTTTTTTATTCAATGCAGCGAATCGCTCCATGAGCGCTGCCTTTTCGGCCGCAGCTCTAATGCGAGCAGAAGAGGTGGATGAAGCCCGAGACTGCTGTGAAGAAGCTTTTGAACGTGGCTTTACACTGGAAATATTAGAGACACTGTCCTCAGGATTTATTTCATCCAGATCTGCATCAACTTGATCATCATCAACATTGGTTTTCTGTTCAGTGTACGGATCGCCTGCTTTCTGCAACCAAATCTTTACATTGTCCATAAAATCAGAAAATGCTGTCACCTTGGACTGAAAATACAATGTTTGTCTTTTCACTTCCTCTTCTGGCAATGGCAAACTCAAAAAGGATTCATGTAACTCGGTTGCGTCTTGAGTGCAATTAATAAACTTGGCAAAGTGAGAAGACACTTCCTTGAGTCTTCATTAACGCGGATATTTTCTCCATGAACTTTGAAGCTTGTTTACATTTCAAACTCCGCTTTTCTTGACATGTTTTCATATAAAGCTCCAAACCTTTTGGTGTGAATTTGATGCTTCTTTTCTCTTGTGACAGCTGATCATGAGTGTCATCATCTTGTTTGCTCTTTACATCGGACATCTTTAGCGATCTTTTGAATTATCTGAATCATTCCAAAACTGTACAATCGACTGAGAACACACAGCAAAAAGCAGAAGGAGATCAATTCTTGATAACAAACATTTCCTGATGCGCTTCGGCACACGTCTTGATCCAATTACGATTCAATTTGACACATCAAAACTCATCCCATCAGTCTTTTGCAGTGAAATAATGTCTTTAAACTCCAATAGTTTCACCGTTTTCCTTTACAGCTTGCACAATATTGCCACATACCAGTTTTGATGAATGAGTGACGTGTTGATCTAGGCCTGACGCACCAAGTCATTTGATTTCTTCATAAGAGGCTCCAATAGCTTTGTCGGAAGGTATTCCTTAAGATCCATACATCCAACAGGTCCATATATCCAATAGGTCCAATGATGAGGGATTATTCCTTTGTGGTCCAGGGGCAGGTTTTTTACTTTATGTAGTGGCAATTGTTTGTCACATCAAACATCCTTTGACATGTGCCACTACTGGACTGGGGTTGGGTTTCGTACACAGGCAAAGAAAAGAAGTCCAATGTCCAATACCTGAAACTGCGTTTTGAAGGTTTATTTTCCAGTTGGCAAGCAAATGGTACAGGTACCACATTCCTTTGTTCTCTGCTGCTTCTCCTACTCTGGTAAAAAACCATAGCTCCACCCCAATCCATCCTGGTCCAATACCAGTGCCTATTTTTATAGGGAATGGACCCACAGTTATTCTGCCCAATGCAAAACAAATAAACAAAAAACAAACAATTATTAATCTTCAAATAAACTCTGTAAATAACCCCCCAAAATATAAAGTAACCCAAGAATAAATATAAACAAAATTCAAAGTAAAGAAAGATAAGGAATAAATAGCTCCAACAAGTAGTATATACACAATTATTTTTCTCTTCATTTTAAACTCTTTTTCACCTTCCCAATCCTTTTCACTTCTCTTTTCCCCAGAGGCCTTTTTCTAGTTGCCATCACCTCCTCCATGTTATCCCAACTGCTGTCTGTTACTTCACCCATTGCCCATTCACATTCCTGCCCTGCCCGCAAGTCCTCCCTTGACCCCCCTACCCCCCCTCCCCGCTGCCTCCTCAGTCCTCTGCTTGCTCCACTCGTCTGCCGTCTTCTTCTCTCCACCATGGCTCTCCTCTCCTCTCCTCTGTCCTCTCCTTGCTCGCTGCCGTTGTGGCCATCTCTCTCCTTCTCCCCTCTCATCTGCGTTGGTGTCTCCTCCACCACCGTCAGGTCCTCCTCCTCTCCGTCTCGCTCGCCTCCCTCCTCCATCTGCTCCACCTCTCCGTCAACGAGCTCCAGGTTCTCTCCTTCACATCCGCTCTGCTCCTCCTCTCCGTCAACGAGCTCCAAGCTCACTGCTCCACCTCCGCTCTGCTCCTCCTCCTCTCCGTCAACCAGCTCCAGGCTTCCTGCTCCACCTCCGCTCTGCACCTCCTCTCCACCAACGAGCCCCAAGCTCACTGCTCCACCTCCGTTCTGCTCCTCCTCTCCACCAACAATCTCCTGGCTCGCTCCTCCACCTCCGCTCTGCTCCTCCTGTTCTCCGTTGTGCTGCTCCTTGTCTGTCCCATTATTGCACTCTCGTGCGTAATGCCCCTGTTTTGCGCACTTATGGCACTTGAATTCCGGACATTCTCTTAGAATATGGCCCGGCTGGATGCATAGCCGGCATACTTTAACTTGTCTGTCATGTATTACGCGAAAGTATTCTCCCCCCTCCAGGGTTTCAAATTTGGTCGAATACGGCAGCGATTGCACTTTGTCGTTGAATTGAACCTTGCAAAATCGCGTGCCGTCGGCCACGTCTGTTCCAGGCCATTTCCTCCTTTTAATCGGCGAAGTTGCCTTCACCCCCCAAGTTGCTAATTTTTGGCATATTTCCTCGTCAGTGATATACGGGGGCAAGTTAAGGAAGGATACAACCAGTTCATTGCTTCTAACTTCCTTTGCCATTACCCGCACTCCCTTTAATAAGAAGCCGTCCATGAGGCGCGCCTTGCCTTTCCCGTCCTGCATGGTGATTTCATATGTGCTCTTTGCCTTCATTCTGCAGGCAAGAACTATACCGCAGCTTTCTTTTATGCCTCTCAGCAACTCCATAAGTCACTTTGTCTGGCCCTGCTAGCTCCACAATCACGGTCAGCTCCTTTTTGAAGCCACCGTCTTTCACATTTTCTCTGTCATTCTTCATATTCTCTTCATTCAAACTCGCACTTCTGCTTTCTCCATTCCAAATTGCTGCATTCACTTCTCCATTCTTTCTCACTTTCTCTCCTCCATTTTCATTTTCTCCTTTATTCATACCTTCATTTACTCTCCTAATCTCGCTTTCTTTCCCACCATCATTCACTCGCCTGTCATCCGTCAGCCGTTCTCCATTGTTCAGTATCGTTGTCATTTTCCGTTCCATTGTTTCGTTTGCCATGTTGTCAATCCGATTACAAAAACACACGAAACGAGGACGTTCCCCCGAACAGCGAAGCTGCTGGGGGAATAAAACAAAACACACAACTATACAAACAAATCTAACTCACACACGATCAGTCAAAACACTCACCAAACACTTTCACTCACTCTTTCAAACGCACGCGCTCTCTCTCAATCAAATTGCTGCAGGGCACCGACTGTCACAAGTGATCATGGGGGTGTGGCCGTAAGCGAAGGACACTGTGACAAATATCTATTATATAGCTGCTGGAATGATACGTGTCTTCCAGTTTTACACATAATTGGCCTGAGAGGCTGATGTTGATCCTGCACACGTTCTTCTTCTCTCATGTGTTTCTTCTCTGCAGCTGAAAATGGGACTCTCAGATAGCTTAGTGTCCTGTCTTCTGTTCCCTGTGTGTACTTTTGTGTTCATCGTCACACAGAGAGAGCGAAGCTGCTTAATTAGTTGAAATCATGATAAATTGCGTCTATTTGAAACAGTAACATTGTCGCTTACAAGTCAGAACACAATACTAGATGTTGTTTGTGCATCTATGAAAGCGTCATTTGCGACTGCTTCTCTCGCTTACGGCCATACCACCCTGAACACGCCCGATCTCGTCCGATCTCGGAAGCTAAGCAGGGTCGGGCCTGGTTAGTACTTGGATGGGAGACCGCCTGGGAATGGCTCATGACCCCCCCCAAGTCCCTATTGCTCAACCTGGGATCGATCAAAAAGGACGCCCCCGGTGTTCAGTGGCCTGAACTTTTATTTACAGAGATGTCACGCATGCATGAGGCCTGGATAATTGAAATCCACTTGGCTGCTGAATGTTGTTTGTATTATTTGCAGTTTGAGTTTATGTAGACTGATGAGTTTATGTTATTACTGTGTTAATGTTATGTTTTCCCATGCAAATTAGGTGTTACATCTTTAATTATGTTCTAATTTGCATACATTTCAGATGTAGAAATCTGAAAATGTTGATAAAGTCAGGTTAAAGATTGTTGCTATAAAAAATATTGTTTGTAAGGAACAAGCCTGGGAGGTTTCATGTAGATATTTGATACTTAAATTTTCTATCCTATTTACCTGTAGTACATTGCCTGTGTTATTAGGCTTATGCCTATGTTCTTGTGGTAATTAGGAGGCTTCAAACCCATTTTTGAGCCTGGCATTCAGCATACAACCTTGAATACCCCTTCAAATGTTGTATAGGTCATTTTCTGAAATCCTGCTATTGGGGGAAAGTGAAAACTCTCAGTAACATCTTTTTTCAGCAACAGAGATATGCAAACACCAGCCAATAAGTGTACAAACAATTCATTTTATTAATGGATGAGTCAGATAAAGCACCAGATGTTTTTCTGCTCACAATATAAACAAAAATACATATATTCTCATCCAACAAATGTGCAATAGTGCAAGAAAATATTTGTATGTGTAGTATTATTATTATATCACATTCTATTCTATTGGAAGGCCATCATTTCCTCGTCTGAACATCTGGCGTACAACTCTTTTTTTGCCACTCCTGACAGCCTGGACTAAGAATACCATGTCGTCCTTGTTGTAGGCCAGCACTGCACCTGCCAAAGCACTCATGGATCCCCCATACTTGGAATGGCTCTGTTGGATCACAGCAGGATCCCAGCAGGATCCCAGCGGTGCTGCCGGTGGCACACAGCACCCTTCTGCACCCAGTGTCTGAACAGAGTCTCCAGGAAGGAGGAACCGCTGTCACTGAAATGATATCAAGATTTTATACAGCATGTGTTCCTTGTAAAAAGATGTGATTTAATGTTAACTGTTTCATCTGTCAGTTAAATAGTTGATTTCATTATCAGTTATTTGGAATTGTTCTTAAACTTACCGACAACAGTTGTTGTCTGCATATAGGACCTTTGGTGCAGGAGCGTTTGCACGTTGGAACCGGGCAATCAGACCGCTCGCCATACGCCTGCAGCACCCCTCAGACTCAGCTGCCACCACCACCGTCGTCAAGAACGGTCCCCGTCCGTTCAGAACACTGGTGACAGGCTGCGTGGTGCCCGGGCCGTCACCATATATCTTCTTGGGGACCTAAAAAGCAGAACATTCATATTACATTCATATTATTTCATATTACAGTCTTTCCTACAACATGTCTGTGGATTACTAAGTATTCTCACTCAACACTCAGAATCCAGATCAAAGGGATATTTTATACAAACCTTTTTTGTTCCACCAATGCAGAGGATTTCTCCAGTCACATTTTCCCTCCAGATGTCTTGGCAGCAGCCTCTGCAGTCCAGGGTCTGCTGCTCTGCTGGGGGCCTCTGTCACAGTCTTAGCTGCGTCTGAACACAGCAGCTTGGCCTCTCCCTGCCTATACAGAGGAATGTGTGGATACAGGTGCTGCTTCAGGCGGGAGTTCAGCTGATGGCTGAAGGTGAAGCTTCTACCACACACATATTCTCCTTTGGAGCAGTGGTTCCCAACCCTGGTCCTCAAGGCACACTGCCCTGCATGTTTTCCATGTTTCCCTGCTCCAGCACACCTGATTCAAATGAATGGGTCGTGCTCAGCCTTCTGGAGAGCTTTCAGACCTGACCAAATTATCTGAATCAGGTGTGCTGGAGCAGGGAAACATGCAGGGCGGTGTGTCTTGAGGACCAGGGTTGGGAAACATTGCTTTGGAGCATGAAGCTTCTTGTGCCTGTAGTCAGGTTAGACTTCTCAGTGAAAGTCCTGTTGCACACACTGCACTCGTGGCTCTTCTTCTCCATGTTTGACCTTTACAACATAAACAAATATCAATTCATTCAGTTTTCCATTTCTTTATTTGATTTGATTTTATTCATCTATTATTTTGTATATCTTTTGATTTCTTTTCTCCCATCTATTGTTTTTCACTTGTAAACCTTTGTTATTCAGGTCACAAATTAACAAAGCATTGTATAAATCAAGGATAGATGTACTGTTGATACACTGTTTGCTTCACAATAAAAATATTTAAAACATAATTCAGTTTTCCAATACAGCTGTACAAGAATCGTATTTTGTCCTGTTTTAGATACATAGCTAGCTAGCTAGCATGTTTTGATAGTAAAACGGATTATAGTCAAATGATTAGGTAAACTAAGATATATAATAGATTGACAATCATAAGTTTCACAACTACAGTAGGTTATAGATTTGTTAAAATGCTGTCATGATGATAAAAGTGATAGAATGTGCATAAATTCTCACAACAATAAGATGCCAAACTACCGGAAGGCAGGTTGTCAATTGCCTACGTTGTCTATACAACGTATATGTAAACAATGACGTTTCTGACGCAGGAAGTTGCCAATTTTCAGAGAATCTTTTCATTCATCAAAACCAGCACCGAGATAGTTTAATGTACACTGAAGAAGATTAGACTTACGTGAGCGAAATGACGGCTGAAATGAGGAACAGGACGAACGGGACAGGTGGCAACAGGCATGATGCTGATTGGTGGAAAATCTCTGCTCAATGATTGGCGGCGGAAAATCCCTGCTCAATGATTGGCGGGTTGAGCGCTCAACTGTGCTCAACAGGGCTCAACCATTCGCTCAACTGTGCTCAACAGGGCTCAACCATTCGCTCAACTGTGCTCAACAGCGCTCAACCATTGGTCGCGATAGGGACTTGGAGGGGAGCGCGCCTGGGAATACCAGGTGCTGTAAGCTTTTTCAATTCCCTCTACAACCTGCAGGGGGCGCTGCTGCTCAGTCAGTCAGAAACGTTCTCTTTTACTTTTCATTTAACAGTAGATCAGAACAACTTCCTCTCTTATACTGGGAACTACGGTGGCCGACATGTGCAAACGCGCTGCAAACGGCGAAACAAATCCAACAATAAAATGCTGCAAGAGAAAAATGCGGCAATCACAAACACGACCGGAGCACACGCGCTGCAAACATCAAAACACATGCAAGACAGAAACGCTGCAAACATCAAAACACATGCAAGACAGAAACGCTGCATACATCAAAACACATGCAAAACATAAACGCACTGCAAACATCAAAACACATGCCAGAAAAAAATGCGCTGCAAACTTCATAACACATGCAAGACAGAAATGAAAGAGAGGAAAGTCAAAAGGTACGTTGTCATTTATGTCTTTTTTAAACACTTGGCCGTAATCTTTTACCTTATAATAGCGACATAACTCCGCTGCTCTTCTATAATAAAGTAAAAGATTACGGGCAAGTGTTTAAAAAAGACATAAATGACAACGTACCTTTTGACTTTCTTCTCTTTCATTAATATGGTAGATCTCCCAAAGTCGATCCCCTATCGCACAGGTCGAGACCCCCTACTGGCCTGGCGAACTTCCGTTGTGTTTTGAAGTTTGCAGCGTTTCTCTCTTGCATGTGTTTTGATGTATGCAGCGTTTCTGTCTTGCATGTGTTTTGATGTATGCAGCGTTTCTGTCTTACATGTGTTTTGATGTTTGCAGCGTTTTTTTTTCTTGCATGTGTTTTGGGGTTTACAGCGCGTGTGCTCCGGTCGTTTTTGTTATTGCCGCATTTTTCTGTTGCAGCATTTTATTGTTGGATTTGTTTCGCTGTTTGCAGCGCGTTTGCACGTGTCGGCCACCGTAGGGAACACACTAAATTAACACCTCCTGTCTGTGCTCAAGCCTTTCACACTTGTCACCATCTTTGTCAGAAAACTGGAGTACGTTTATGGTGATTTGATTTTATGTGCTGCATAGATTTTCTTGTGCGCTGAGAATGTGCGAGCAGCTTAGAGGGAACATTGCTTATCATGCTTTATGTCATTGCAATGAACAATGCTATGCAGTGACTGTATTGATGCAGCATGTGGGCTGTTGGCTAGCATGCTAAAACACATATTTTGACCTCAAAATAAAAAAATATTTCTAAATCTAGCAAAATTCTGAAAACTCAAGATCGACAAATCTCATTGGCTTACAATCAAAAGTATAATTTATGTAACAAGCAGCTTCAATGGAAGAACCATGAAAAAATGGTGATGTAGTTTTTTTTTTTAATTGGGCTTAATAGGTAGCTTACCCTAATTCATTTTTTTATTATTTGTTTAACAAGATGTGAAACCATTCATTTACCTTTCAATGATTTTAATTACTGCTATTTATTTAGTTGTCCATTTCACTTTGGGCACTGTTCCCCCCACCTCCCCGACATACACACACACACACACACACACACACACACACACAATTCTACTTTTTTTTTTTACCTTTAACTTAAACTCTATAGCATTGGAGAAGAATTGGTAAGAGGTCTACTTGACATTAGCATGAACTAAAATGAACACACGAGATTTAGCCTCGGATTACGAAAGGTCTGATTCATTCTTAAAATTTGGTTCTTAATTTTCTGTATGCTAAGTGTGAGCAAACTTAACTCCCATGCACATAATGTCACTTATCAGCTCTATACCTCGCGCGACACCCAGTCACTTTGGCTCTCACTCACAAAATACCTTTCCGAACACTCTACTTTCCGGTTTTAATTAGGAAACATGATGACGAAATTTACTCTTCAATTGAGCGAGAAAAGTCTTTGTTTGTTCTCAGAGTAACCGAAACGATATAACATAAAACTTCAGCGTATCTTTCCATTTTCAGTCACTCACCTCTTCCCGCTCCTCACTCACTCGACCAACCCTACTCCCCCTCTCATTGGTTGAAACACATAGTGTGCAATTGGCTGTTTCTCTCTTCATTTGAGTGACACCTGTCTAAACCAGTAGAACTCTTAAAACAGTGCACGACAAGTTCACAGACAGCTCAAAAGTTACGGTCATTACACTTACTTCTAATTACTTTCTAATACATTAAATTATTGCAAACCATGAAAATAAAACTGAGCATAAACTACCGAATTCTCAATTCTAAGCACCCAAATACAAATAAGTAACGTGTACTCCTCCATCTTTTATTTTAGAGGTATTTTTGAAACACAAGTAGACTATCCGTGTACAAAAACACATGTGGAGGCACATGAATTACTCTATGACTTAAAACTTGACTGAAAATATATTGAAATGTACCACCTTGTATTTTTACCTTATTTTTGACAAAGAGCACGTGAGGAAAAAAATACAAGGCATGCAGAGGAAAGCAGACTGTGAACTCTGATTAGAGCATAAATATGTGGATATGTCATACTGTATATCGTCACCTCTTTGGTGCAGTATTAACATTTAGATAAACAACTGTTAACTAAGTATTGTACACCATATTCAACAAGTCTCTGAAGTGGAAATAAAGACCTGGTTGACTTAAAATTGTGTTATCCCTCCTTGCAGTTGATCTCAAAAGTAAAAGCCAGTTATCAGCTACCAGTCAGGTAACGGTAAAGGCCCCACAACTGTGTGGAACTGCAGATTCCGATGATTTGAAGACTCTTAATTGTGTACTTGGCTGCCCAGTGATATTGGTAGGTGGATATATTCTGGTGATATGTGCAGCAATTTCTTCCTCCCGTGCATCATTCTCTTACTGGGTTTAAAGCCAAACCCAAAAGCTTCACTGTAATAAGAGTCAGTGTTGTTATTAACAGATATGTTTTCTGCAAAAAAAAAGATACAGATAGAGAAAAAAAATCACAAAGACAAAAGAGCAAAAACTAATTCATCAGAGCTAAATTACAAAAAATGATTAAAATGTTAAATGATGGAAAATAGTAACAGACACCACTGACAGCGCGGATCGGCTCCAGCCCCCCTGCGACCCTAAATTGGATTAAGCGGGTATGGAAAATGGATGGATTTGGAGTATAAGTATCTTCCCGGTACACTTAATAAAAAGGAAACCAGACCCACTGAACTGTATACTTTCAGCTTATCATGGAGCCTGACATACTCTTTTTTTTTTTTTAGCTTGTTTGTTGAACAACTTCCAGAAAATGTTCCGTGCATGTTCCTAACACTTACTCTGAATAATGTGGCTGTTCAG
This sequence comes from Odontesthes bonariensis, assembly GCF_027942865.1. NCBI lineage: Eukaryota > Metazoa > Chordata > Actinopteri > Atheriniformes > Atherinopsidae > Odontesthes > Odontesthes bonariensis. The sequence goes on along the minus strand of NC_134516.1, from coordinate 12,523,617 downwards.
GGGATATGTTTGTGACAACAATGATTTATTGAACAAGTTAATCTTTGCGTGACGGGTTTATAACTCTCCACTTGTCTCCTTGGAACATGGCCTCCCCTCCATTGTAGTGGGAAGTATTTTTTGATGATCCGAGTACTGACAGCATTAAGGGATTTAAAGCAGGCTCTGCATCACTTGCACATGCGGACTCAAAACCCCACTACACCACAGAGACCCCCTCACACATGGAGATACTTCTCCGAGTGCTTTTTCAGTGATCATTTTGCATGTTTGACCTGAGAATTGTCACGTCCATGGGGTTTTCCCCATGTTTTTAGTTTTATGTTTTATCATGTGTTAGGTTGTTTCATGTCTTGGTTTTTGAGTTCATGTTTAGTTTTAGTTTTACTATTGTTTTTCTATCACTTCCCATGTTCAGTTCATTAGTTTCACTCACGTCACTTGCATTCATTGTCCCCAGCTGCACTCATTTGTCAATCACTCCCAGTTTAGTATTTAGTTCCCCAGGCTCCCCTTCCCTGAATTCACCATCTCCCTCGTCTTGCCACGCCACGCTAAGTGTATTTTCATGCCATGCCATGTCTTTTGTTTTTCTTGTCACAGTTATATCCATGTTTTTTGATCCCACAGTTTAGTGTCATCATCCGGCTCAGCCGCGCCCTGTTTTGTCTTTTGTTGTTTTGTTAATAAACCAAGTTTGCTCTTACACCTCTGAAGTCCGTGTCCTGAAGAATCCGTGTCCTGCCAACCCGCAACCGTGACAAGAATGAATCCAAATTCAAATCACAGGTCCTGTGTGATCCATCAAACATCTTGAGCAACAGAAACAGAGAGCTTCTTTTCTTAAAGCTTTCCACTCTTTACTTTTTGGGGCTTTGAAATATGAACGAATTGAATACATTTTTCATTTTATCCCTGTGGGGAAATTTAACTGTTGGGGTCCCTCTGTAACCCCAAACAGCTCTGTGACATGCAGAGCTACTCAGTCCCAATTCTGAGTTGCCTTTGGAGTGTTTTTCGGGTTTGATTTTGGGTGCTGGACTTGATTCAGTCATGAGCTTCAATTCCACAACCCCCTAAATTCAAAGCATTCAGTTTTTTAGCCAGTTTCACTTTCTTTCTTAAACGTTTTCACTCATCACTTTGATTTTTGACCTGCAAAAAGACCCTTTTAAAGTCTTAAACTACTTGATCTTCCTTTGTTAAAGCCTGGATGTATTCAGTTCACAGAGATTCTCAGGGATTTAAGATCATTGCTTCTTAAACCCCAAGCAGCACTCTAACATCCTGAGCTGTTCTGTTGCACATTTGTCCTGTCTTCTGATCATTTTCTACTGTTCACCTTGGCTAACTTAACTTAACACCAAGCTTTGATCCCACATCTTCAGATCCCAGCAGGTTTGTACAACAATAGCTCCTCTGTGGGTTTTGGACTACAGGGACCAAGTTTCAATCACTAAACACATCAGTAAGCCTTTGATGCCTTTGGCTCTTACACCCACTCACTTGTACTTTCTTGAATCCCTTCTAAACACTTTACAGTCTTGACAAGTTGCAGAAATATTTATTTCTTTTTCTTATCTTAAATTCTTTTCCAGATGGTTTTCGCTTCCCGTTATTACCGTCACGCCTGTAGATCTTGTTGGATTTCGAGCTGCGTTATTTTAGGTTAAACACGCATTCATTTGCAACGGAATTGAAAAAAGTGTTTTATCTATTAATCAGTTCTTTAATCCATGCATAAATATGAATAGATAAGGCATATTTTTACATGAATATATGTACTTATTTTCACATACCAATTATACTATCTGTATTTTGAATGTATGTAGAAATAAAACATGTAGAATCTTACAGTAAATGAATACAAAACCTCAATACAGGCCAAGTATTCTTTTACGTACATTCAGTGAGAGAGGGGTCTTTAAATTACACTTAAATTCTCCTGCTTTGGTCTGGTATTATTTAAATCTCAGGTGATGGCATTGAACACAGATTCTTTTAATATGTTTGTTTACAGAAGGCCATGTGTTATTTTATGTGCGCCAGTCAGCTGAATTGAACTTTTACTTAATGTGCTGGCACAGTATTTTTCTTATCTGCGAAATATAACTTATCCTGCGCATTGTAACAGAGATATTAAAAACTTTGCCACTAGATGTCGTCTGATGCCATTTCTGCCAACTTCCAGCTTGCACATTGCTTTTGCTTGATCATTTTTTAAATTGCTCCCAATGTCTCCGACTGTGGCTGAGCTGTGAGGCCACAACAGACCTGGGACCTGGGTTCTGTGTGCGTCTAACCTGGAAAGTGTATGTCTGGGAGTTACATAGATGTCGGGTTAGCTTGAAGCTGCAAGCTAGCCCAGCTCCTTGAGCTAGCAGCTCCTGGATTGTTAAAAGCATAAAAAAGTGTATGGATTATTGTTATGACACTTCAGCGTATTCACAGATATTTTTTTACAGAGTTTTAATAAACATCGCAATACAGTCTGTGTATAAATGTATGGCTGAATTACTTCCATATTGGCATTTGTCATTGCTCAGCAGAGACAGGGAAGGTTGGTGTCAGCTGCTAGCTGGCAGGGATGTGGGTGGGGGCCAGAGCAGCATATTCATTGATTCCCATTCACTAAATGAGGAAGAACAGGCACAGCCATATCCTGAGTGACGTCAAAGTTTTTTTTCCCTGAAATTTGTTTTGTAAATGTTCTATTTGGAGGTACACAATTGAGTTTTTAGAGAATTTAGGACTACCAAAGCTGCACTTTCAGAGCAGCCGCTTAGGAGAGAGAGAGAGCCAAAGTAAAGCAAAGTCCAAAGATACTGCATGTCCTTTTAATTAATTGCATGGTTTTTGGAAAAATGACAAAAAAAATACAAAAAAGGGATGAAAATGATCAGTGTATTCACTCATCCTGCATAAATGACATTAGTTAGATGATTATCTTTACCTTATCTTCAACTGATCAAATACAACTAAATGGAGGTTAGTTGTTTAGACATATCAAGATAGAGCAGTGCATTGGTGCAAGTTGTCAGTCATCTGTTGTTCAGAAAAAAAACAATTAGTCCAATCTTAATCCAATCTAGTGTAGATCATGCTCTGACTTCAGTTGTACAAGCAGTAGAAAGCTAAAGTATGGTGATAACTGACATCAAGTTTAATGTTCTTTTAAAAATATTTTATTAAACAGATATTTAACAAAAAAAAAAAAAAAAAAACATACTTTGGGCACAGTTTCAATTTAATCATGTGCACCATTGTCCGACTAAAAGAAAAAAAGAAGATAAAGATAGAAGAATTTCATTTTCTAAAATGGGACGAAAAAAAGGCACACAATTAAAAAACAGACAAATTTTGCAATGAAAATGAATGGTCATGGAAATATTTTTGAATGTACGTATTGTTCTTCTACTGAGAACTGTGTATGCTGTGTTAGTATTTTGAACTTAATTTACTGTTAAAAACAAGACAAATCCAAGTAATCAGTAGTAAAAAAAAATAAATTACAAAGAATACTGACAAGAGACTTTAAAATAATTCATATTCATTACAAACAAAACAAGACAAATTTAAGACATCAGTCTCAAAAGGCAAAATAAAAAGAGTTATCTTACCAAATTGTGGGAAAAATTGCACAGTATGTTTTTTCGTGTTCTGATGTGGAGCAACACATAGTTTGAAATTCTATTAAATACTCATCTAAATGGTTATTTTACAGTCTGATGAATATGCACACTAAGTAGTGTACAAAGACTTTGTTGACTAAAGAACTGCATGTAGTGCAAGAAGACAAACTTAACAAAATGCATGATGACCCCAAATGCAAAAGCAAATTGTATTTGATCACTTTAAGTAAATGCATTGTATAATGAATAAATGATGTTATGTGCCCAGTATACAGTTTATAACTGAAAAGAAAAAAGAATGTTAACCTGGCATCTTATGTGAATAAGTCTGTAATATAAAGCTTCTAGCAATCATATCCACCATATCATGAGCACTGATAAATTGTATGTGACTGTATATAAGAATAATGAACAATGACATAATGCTGTCCTCACTAAAACCAACACCAGAATCTTTGCTTTCTACATATCAAATAGTATAACAAATGTGATACATACAAAGCAAAGAATAATTCCTTGACGTATGCTGCTACAATGCAAAATGTTTTTTTCTGCCAAAACTTATTGTAAACTGTTTAACTTTGTCTACAACATACCTTGAATCTGAAGATCTACCATCATCATAGTAAATGTGCCATCATTGCATCACCGTTGAAATGTTATTACATTGAATACAATAAGTACCCAGAAAATGTGGAGTGGACATACTGACCAGCATAAAGTCCTGCTGCCTGGTCTGATGGTAGTTGCATATGCACAGTGTCTCCTTTCCTTAACGGGAGTACAGCACTCCCCGAAGCCTGATCCAGCAAGCCCTTTTTGTACTCATCATAAGTGTACATTACTGGTTCATTGTTCTTCATCAGTGCCACCCACACATTACCTCCTTTGCAGTGAACATGATAAGCAAAGTAGTAGATCCCAGGTATGCTACAGGTGAAAATACCATTTTGAGGATTGTAGTCTTGATTGCCGTTGTACAGAAGTTTGTCAAATATGACAGGAGAACCAACGAGAGGAAAGGGATTTGTGAGCTTTGCTGCAAATGCAGGCATTTCCAGACCAGTTCCACTTATCTCGCCTCCGTTCAGTGGTTTCTTGTAACCTTGGCCATTGAATGGACCACTGTGAGGGAGAATCTGTCCTAGATCAGGAGATGTAGCTGGCAGTCCTGGAGGACCAGGGGGCCCAGGCTGTCCTGGTAGCCCTGGAATTCCAGGAGGGCCACTGGGACCAAGGCTACCTTGTGGACCAATTTGACCAGGGGGTCCTGGATTTCCCTCACCTGGATAACCCGAATTTCCCGCTGGGCCCGTTTCGCCTTTTTGTCCTGGAAGCCCAGGAGGTCCAATTGGTCCCCCTGGTCCTGTAAGTCCAGGAATGCCCTGTGGTCCCTGGTAGCCTTTTTCCCCAGACTCTCCCGCCTCCCCTCTTGGTCCTGGTAATCCTGAAGGACCAGGGGCACCAGGTAAACCCCTAACACTTGCTTCTCCCTTGGGGCCAGTGGGCCCTTGTAAACCCCGTGGTCCAGGTTGGCCACCCTCTCCTGACCTACCAGGTTGTCCTGGTATACCTGGAGGCCCTGTTTGACCTTTTATTCCTGGATTTCCTCTTGGGCCTCCAGCACCATCCTCTCCCTTTTGTCCTGGAAAGCCAAGACTACCAGGAGGCCCAGTTGGACCTGGTGGGCCAGGGATTCCATTTATACCTGTGGGACCAATAACCCCTGGAAGACCAACATGACCTTTATCTCCTCTGGCGCCTGGTGGCCCCGGAACACCAGCATATCCCTTATGACCCTTAGGTCCTGGAAATCCTGGTGTACCATAACCTGGTAACCCTGGAGGCCCTGTTAAACCAGGAGGCCCTTGTTCACCCTTTCCCCCAGAGAGCCCTGGTTGCCCTCTGAAACCATCTTTTCCTGGTTTCCCAACTCCTGGTAAGCCTGGTGTCCCTGGTTGTCCTCTCTCACCGGATGGACCTGTCAACCCTGGTTCTCCTGGAGATCCGGGTTTTCCTGATATCCCTGGTTGTCCAGGCTGACCATTAAGGCCATTTTTACTGATACCAGGGAGGCCCACTTGTCCAGGTGGACCTGGTGGTCCGGCAGGTCCTTTTAAACCTGGAAAACCAGGTAAACCAAGTCCTTTGTCTCCCTTTGGGCCTGGAGGCCCAGGAAACCCAGATGGACCTTTTTGACCAGCCTCTCCTGGTGAACCTGTCAGTCCTGGCAACCCCTGACCTCCTAGTTTTGAAATCCCAGGGAGTCCTGTGGGACCAGGGAGACCTTGAGGCCCAGGAAGTCCAGTTGGCCCTTCACCACCACCTGGACCAAGGTCACCTTTTGAACCTGGGGTTCCAGGTCCTCCAGGTTTTCCTGGTAATCCTGGCATACCGGGTTTTCCATTTCCTCTGTATCCCTGAGGACCAGGGAGCCCTGGTTTTCCTGATGGACCTGGCAATCCCTGTCCTGGAAGTCCAGGTGGACCTTGTGGTCCTGGTGGCCCTGCTGATCCTGGAGGACCCTGAATTCCTTGTGGCCCCTCCCTGATACCCTCTCCACCAGGAATAGGTACAGGTGGACCTTTAGCTCCTCTGGGGAAAGTTTGTCCTGTAAACAAGAAGAAATACAGATGTGAACAATAAGCATCAAGTGAATCAGTACGAGTTAAAAAAAAAATGTGTTTGTCATAAATGCACTGAACATTATCATATATTAATAATGCCAAACTCGGTGATGACCTAATAAAGGTAATGACAAGCTTACAAGAGCATTTAAAACAAAAAAAACAAAACAAAACAAAAAAAAGGTTAATAACGGTTATAGGTTACAAAACTAGCATCTAAAAATAGATGACTATGGCGACCCGTAGAGTTTAATCGTAGTAATTTATAGTGACCTTGGAGCAAATATCTTTTGTACATCAGAACAGCAGTACATCATCCACAGCAGGCTTTAGTCAGCACTTTCTAGAGTAAAAAAACAGCAACACCATAAAACTCTAAAAATACTGTCTATTTCAGTCCATTACTAAATTCCTTTAAAAATAAAAATAATAGTAATCCAATCATAGTCTAATTAAATCCTATATTATAAAATGTGAAAACCTTTAAATTATACACTGTAAAGGGATGTCACCTTTGCCGTCTGTCAGTGGTCTCCGTTTGGCCATTTGCAAAGGCAGCTGAGGAAACTCTTTTCCATATTGAGCAAGCAATGGGACGTCTTTGCCATTAGGTGAGTGTGGCATGTCATTCCCCAGAAACTGTTGCTGGGGAAACCCATCACTGTACTGTGGTAAGGGCTGGTGCTGTTGAGGTGGCTGTTTCTGTCCATAATATGCTCCACCATGAGCCATGTGTAACAAACATAGCTGGAACACTGAGAAAAATTGATAGTAAAAACGGAGTGGTACAGCAACCATTTTCTGTAGTGGAGAAGGACAAAAAAGGGAAAAAGTTACATATTTTGGCCTGTGTATAATGCGTGTGTATAAGCTATCAATGTACTATCCTTCATGTCTCAAGGATGCTTTAAGTTGATCATTTACTTCTTGTTTCTATCATGTACAAACAATATCAACATAACATAGCAGATCCACCATGGTCAAACCAAAAAAGAAACAAGCAAACGAGCACCCATTGTCAGGATTCTCTTGTTTAACTCAAAGTGACTTACACATGCAAACACACACATGCACATGTAATGTAATTAAGAGGCACCACTGGGAAGTTTTCACTTTTGAACATGATCCTCGATCCTTCAAACATGTCTTTACCAGAGCAATCTGCTTAGTGCTGCCAAGAGCACTGTGTGAAAATAAACACGAATAGATGAGTGTATGTTTTCTCAGCAGTGGTATTTGTGGGTTCTGAACAGAACCAATGAGATCAAAGATTTTGTAAAGCTGCAATAATTAAAGTATAATTTGCTTACATTTTTAAAAGCAATCTAAATGGTGTTGAACTCAATGTTCATGGGAGATTTTTAGAATACAAGTTCGTATCTGCGCAGTTTATCTAAACGCTTGTTATAAATGTATGCACATGGCCAATGGCACTTCCATAAACCTAAAAGTGAAAAATAATCATAATGATATGGGAAAGTAACTGTCACTGAGGACATAGTGGCCCTGTGTTTGGTAATATTTATTCGATTTAGTGTGTTTTATTCATAGCAGAATTTTCAATTTCAATCCTGAGAGAAAATTTTCAAAAAAAAGGCTTTGAGCTTAAAGTTTTCTACTTGCAGACATGAACTTAGAACACCACCAACAGCAAATACTATTTAGACGCCTAGAGTTTCAAACTTAAGGAACCAAATCCGTCAACATACAAGGCTTGGTTCGTCCTAACTGCCATTTAGGAACAAGGTTTATTTGACATTAGTGTCATGGTTTTGTACATTGATTAACTGCACGTTTTAGTGTTCTCTGTATTAGCTCGAATGAGTTATACCTGTTAAAGTTGGGCAGGTTGATGGACCACAGGTCAGGGGGTAGACAGAGTTTACTGTTCTCTCATTCAGGTCATAGGGAGATGATATGGCAGATGCAGGTGGATAAGTAAGGAACGGGGAGGTGAGCCCAGTAGATAAGCCGGGGCAGAAGCAGGCTGACAACAGGAGTGAAGCAGGGAAACTGAGCGAGGAAAGCCTAAAAGGCAAAACCTGGAGAGATGGAGCACTGGCTGGATTGGGAGTAACCATGCCAAAGAGAGATTGAAGGACCCTGGAGATTGAGCCAGCGAGGAGTCCAACTGGTCTAAGGGGTGTGAGAGCAATGAGAGAATCTAAGCAGATCGTAGGGAAAGCTGTGAAGCTGCCTGAGAACAGTTACATCTAGAGTTTAGGGCTCTCCACTACCCGTGTGAATAAAGAGCTTAGGAACTTTCCTTCATATTTTTGTGGTTTCCACTGGGCCACCTTGTCCATGATTTTCAGGATACCAGGAACAGAAGTTGGATGGCACATACAATATAGCTCTGACGGATAACATATATCTTCTGGCGTGTTAGAAAAACAGTCACAAAGCATCAAGGGTGTATCTGAGTAATTTGAATGCAATGATTCCGCCTGCTTTCTCCTGTACTTCCCCTCCTCGTTAGGTTGCTATTCTGGCTCTCCTCCACAGAATTAGTGGGCCAGTGGCCATGCACGGGATCCAGCCAGGAGTCAGGCTGCAGTCCTGTTGGGCCCTATGAAAACATGCGTGTCTGCTCGATGAATGCGTGATGGTTAACGTTCACGGCAGCCTGGGTTTTGAACATTACTCAGCCGTCTGGTGGACTTCATTTGGCTCATTATAAAGGATTATTTGTTTTTATACTCATTTTGTAAACTAATAGGTCTACCTCTGAAATCCAAAGATGAACATCTGATGTAATGTTTTGCTACCCAAAGAATTATGCTTCAATCAAATATATTGTCTAGACATGTAGCTGTTTCTGTCAAGCCAGGAAAGGCAGTATTAAAAGTAAATAACTTCTTAAGAAGTCATACAGAACATGAACAACTAATTTATACTCGGAGACAGACAAAAAAACCCCCATTTTATCCACATTACGCAAACACTCTAGACTGTAAGTCACTTAAAACTTTAAACCTCATATAAAACACTAAATTCACTCATCCAGATAATCAGGTATACAATGTGTGGATCTTAATGAACCTAAACCTAAACTTATTTAACCCTCAACCTAAGGCCTAACCCTTCATTTCCCAAAGGGAACCTCCAGAGGGATCAATAAAGTTCGATCTACAGTATATCTATCTAGCACTGTGTACAGAGACCATTACACTGAATGCCTATCATTGCAAATAGGAGGCCTATTTATTGCTGACATATTGTTATGTTGTGAATTTAGTTTGGTTTAGAATCATTTGGTTGCTTCTTGAAATACGAATTTGACTTTAGATTTACAAAGAATGTAGGAAATAGGTTTAGTCTGTTGACGATAATTATTTAGAACTCCTACGAACATTTAGAAGTACAGGAAGCGACTTGTTATGGTATTAGTTGAAGAAAAACAATGCAGACTGCACCGTGTCAGGCACAAATTGCAAGTTGCTCGTTATAAAAAACATGACTTGAGACTTTTCTTAAAAAGCTTTCAGCTCGTCATAACAGTTTATCACATTCTTTATATGACTTACATCAAGAATATGATCCTTTCGACATGTCATTTAGACATGACGGTTTTCAATTGCATATGGCTTCTAAACTTCTAAACCAACCTAAAAAATGTATGCATCCAAAAGTAAAAAGTATTTTAGTATCATTTCTTCTTAAGGAGGTAAGATTCTTTCAGCTGTATGTCTTCAGCTGGGTCAACTGATGTCTAAAGTCCCGAGAAGATTAGACAGATTAATCCAGTTGAAGTATGAAAAACAGTCTCCTCTTACTGCTGTGTTGGGCCTGGAGTACACAGACACAGAGAACTGTCAAAGGAGAAAGTGCGCTTGTGACGTTCATCTATAAGAGCCAGACACTGAAAGTACATGAAAATCTTTAAGAAAAAGAAAAAAGAAAACCTTCCTCACCTCCAGAGCCTTTTTTCTGTGGTTGTGGGAGTCAAGAAGAGGACTGATATATACATATCCCCTTTTCCTAGAAGGTTCTTCAGGCAAAGTGCTTCTACATTCTCACTGCAAATATGCCAGTTTCCTACATTGTCAGAAGTCTCCATAAACAAGGGATGACAACAGCCTCCTTGAACGAGGACAGTTGGACATGTCTGCGTCTTTATCACTTCTGTTCACAAAGGTGTCCCGACATTTATCGTAATAATAAATTAAGCCCGTCTGCAGCAAAGGCAACCATTTTCATATCGACAAAGACCATCGCTCCTTGGATGGCAGCCATTTCGATGTAGCTCGTCATAGCATTCTTAGCCTTCTTACAGTGGCTCCTGGTATATGATTTTAAGATATTTTGTGACTATCAGTAGTTTTTTTTGAGACCTTACTTCTCATACAAGAGCATACTTGGACTGACAGAGGATTTTATTAACTCCAATAGCCCTGCTCAATATGTAGACCCAGTTTTTGGTTTGAGGTTCAAGACTGGAATGTCTGAGGAAATAAAGCTGGCCGACTGAGTCTAATTTAAAAAAATGTCATGTTTTTATTACATTATATTCTATTCGGGCTGCACGGTGGTGTGGTGGTTAGGACCGTCACCTCACAGAAAGAGGGTTCCAGGATCAATTCCCAGCTGGGGCCTTTCTGTGTAGAGTTTGCATGCATTCTCCCTGTGTAGGTGTGGGTTCTCTCCGGTAAGGATGGGAATTGCTAAGAATTTAGCAATTCCGGTTCCATTATCGATTGGGTTCTCTTATCGATTCTGATCCAGTTATATATAGTACAAATGGCTTTGGTTGCAGTAACACTTTAATTTCAAGCCTATGCACCAACATTTTATCTATTTTCGCCTCTGCCATTTTACTTTTCCCTGCCTCGATGAAAGGGGTAGCTACAGGTATGCGGGAGCCTGACTCTGAGCCTGCTTCACTCAGTCCTAGTCAAGTAAATGTCAATATCAGATGGAAATTATTCATACAGTACGTCGCTAACATGATTACAATCAACAGGACCTGGAAGTTTTACGTTACAGGGCTCTCAAGTTTTGAATGCAGGCAAGAGCGAATCACTTTGCATCTTCAGTTTTCAGTAAGTCTCTCAGTAAAAGGGAATACAGATGATAAAAAGATACCAATCAAATATCTATCATTAATCTTCTTAATTTAGTGTTATCTTTACAAATCTTTTAGATGACAGTGAAGGTTGCCTTGGTATATATTGTGTCACCACTGCTTCATATAAAGTGACTCATTGTGAAATGCAGAAGAAAAGTACTTATGACAGAAACAAGACACGGGCAAGATGTCTGATCTAGCGCTGTGATAGTAACCAAGGCAACAGAAGTTGTAAAATAACACTTACATGACAAATAAAAAGAAGAAATGCTTGGTTTTACATTTCTAATAAATGTTAAAGTTGCCGTCGGCAACTTTTTTTTAGTCATATTAGCTTGAACTGTCATGGGATTCTGAAAGGAGAATATTAAATAGGCTGTTTAGGAAAAATCCCGAATTCTGTAGCTCCCTCTGAAGCCTGTAATCGTGCTTGCAAAAATCGAGCGCTCCCGGCTGTTTTTAACCAATCACGTTAGGTTTATTATTTATCTATTATCTGAGCAGAACAGTCACCAACCACGTCTTCCATGCTGAGCATGAGTCTGCCCCCAGCTTGTGTGCGCGCACACTGGTGTGAACTCACGTGCGCAACCTCATCCACAGAGGGGGAGGGACCTGAAAGTTGTATCAGTTCGAATTTTCCGACTTTAGACTCGAAATTTTGAAAACCTGCCGACGGCAGCTTTAAAGGAACAAGTGAAAGTTTCAGTCAGTTTGAAAGCTTGAATCAAAAACAGCTTGTAAACGGACTAAAAGTGTTTTAATGTCACATGACTTCAAAACCATAGTGCTGAAGGAAATCATTTGCCAGATATCTTTTTCAGACATAAAACCAACAAGAAACTGATCCTCAAACACAGAGCCTTTTAAATTGAACATGTCGTCACACACATTGAGATGCTAAACTGATCACCGTTTTTAGTCAAAACCTCCTGGGCTCGTTCAAAGCAAGCTATTTTCTGCAGACAAAAAAGGGAACATATGTTTGGCAGTGAAACAGGGCAACCTTCCTGAAACATTAGGGATACGCCAGTTTTCATCGCCTACAGACAAAGTCAGGGCAAAACACATTGTGCTCTGCTTACTGGATGAGCTGCATGAGTGACAAAGCTGACTATGGCACTAAAACACGTGGGTTGAGGTCCAGGACATTTTAGGAGGATAAAACATCAAACTAATAATGATATAAATACATGAAAACAAGCAAGTCAGAGTCAAGACTGGCCATCAAAAATATACAGTGAAACATACAGTAATGGACAAAGTTACCAGTTACTATTAAGGAGAATTTAAAAGATATTGTACCTAAAGGTGTTCTTAAGTTCTCATGAATTTCATTCCTGACCACATACCAAAACAATCAGTATGACAGTAAGTTGCCATCTGCTTTTGCAATCTAATTTATGGGGCTATTTTGATCTTTCGTGATTGTTATTCAAATTTTTATTTGGGTATTCAATGCAATAAAATCTTGATTTAACTTTAAAGAACCCCATCAATCAAGTTTTTTGCCTTGTTAACTTGCTCATATTGGTATTCTTTGTGTGTTAGATGAAAACTTGAGTGAAACATTGACACCATGGCTGAGCGTTGCCATCTGAGAAACCCTGCAGCGTATCTGTGAAAGTCTCAAAATCCTTTAAAAGGTGACTCATCGTGGAAAAATCCCCTTTTCTCTTCTTGCGGTGTCTGAAGCCGCCGGCAAGTATAAAACTCCCCCAAAGACCAACACTGGTATTTCTTTTTTAGGTGCACCTGTGTTAGAAAGTTCCTCATTTAACTAGTCATTCACATTTTCATGGAATTCAAGTTCACTCCTAGCCTAGAAATCTAGACACCCCTAGCGGCCGCAAATGGAATTTGCTCCGGGGCTAGTCTAGTCACTTGTGGTCGTTTTGCAACGTTCCAAATCAAAACTTGATCGAGCCAATCAAATCGTGCTAGTGACGACAGAGGTGCGACGTTTCAGTGTGTAGTTCCAGAGAGAGGTTAAAAAAAAAAAAAAAAAAAAAAAAAAAAAAAAAAAGTTCCATTAGCTAGCTCTCTTTAGCTTTATAGGAAACGAAGTAAACTTACATCTGAGAGCAATCCCCAGTCAATTGCGAGCATGATGTACCGAATACAGCGGGCCGATCTTCATCTCAGAGCTGACAAAACTCTCCGGTAAGGAATTTGAACGGTCAAAATCCGTTAACGGGACGAGAGTAGTCAAAACGACAAAACCGGAAGTGCGTTGCTCACTGCGGCTAGCTTTAGCAGCGCCGAATTTGTGGGAACAAAATTGTAAATAGCCGGTATTTTGTCAGATTTTCAACACCTTGGTGATCTAAACGACTACTTTCTTGCCTGAAAATGTTTCAAATGTTGCTAAAGTTTACAGAGTTTAGAGCTTAAGAGAAATCAGCTTTTCAGGCCATAGACTACAAACCACAATGTAAATTCCGTCGAGCTGACTACGTAAAACTTCTTCATCGCTCTGATTGGTTGTTGCGCCATCCTATTGCGTGGCGTTGAACTTGACAGACAGCCGTTTATCCCGCCCACACTGCTATCCGGCGTCACTAGACCCATGTACAGCTTTTTGCTGTACGGGTCTGGCTTGCTAGGCTAGTTCACTCCACCTCCTCTTCAAAGTTTTGATCTCTAAGCCCCACCCGCTGACATCCACCCTGCTAGACAATGAGGTCAATGCGGAAACGTTCTGTTGTGAGCATGCGTCTTATATCTACCACCAGTGTCAGAGGATATGAGCCCAGTGGATAAACTTTATTTGAAGGTAATGTTCCACCAAGACTTAGCGAAAGACTGTAAATGTGGAACTGTTTTCACAACTTGGTCCAGTTCAATGCTGGACTGAGGAAACTGAGCCACAAAGAGGAATTAGTTTGAACTCTCAGTGCCTAAACTTGCGACAAGGGGTCATTGTTGTCACTTCTTTAAAGATCAACATTATTGTCACGACAACGAATGAATGTTGTCTCCAAGTACATTGAATGCTTTCTCGTTTAACGATCATGTTCTGTAATTCAGGCTGCCTGCACCGGTCATGTCCCCACTCTTGTTGCTACGTTGAATGCCACGAACCACTCTCGGAGTTAACATTACATCATTGACATGTTTCTGAAAAATATGCAGGTCTCCAAGTACAATTGTGCAATGATGTTAACAGGAATTATTGGTACAAATTAATTACTACAACTTACACAGTGAACTTCTCTGGCTTGGTGCAGTTTGATCAGAAAACATTGTTTAACAGCACCAGTTAATATATTGTCCGTTCAAACGGATGTAGCTGCATAGTTCACTTTCTGTTCAGAAACGTTCTTGAAGGGGCTTCGAGGCGCTTTGTTTGAGTTGTTCGGCTGGCAGCTACTTGTGTGTGGGGTTGTGAGTAGCTGCTGACCTCACCAAAAAGGGCAGGGCCGAGCATTTGCTAAGGTTCCACACCTAAAAAAACAAAAAACAAAAACAAAAGACTATTAAAAGACAGCTGTGAAAACAAGGCAAGAGCCACTGTGCTTAACCAACAGGTATTTGACCAAAACCCGTCTCATACGTCACAAAAAGACCTCAGAAAATGGTATCAGACTATTAAAATAGGGCATAAAAGGGCATAATTTGTCAGAAAGTATTTTCTCGAAGAGGCTTGAACTTGGTCCACTGGCATGACAGTCAAGTGGGGCATTACATTAAAGACATTTCAGGTATGAAGATATTATTTTCCATGAAGGAAAATCTCTAAATGTGTGATTCTGATAAACAGAGATGAGCTTTTAGGGGTCTAATCAATGCCAGATATTGTAAACAAAGGTTAGACGACAGAAGAATTATATAACTTCTCAGTTAGTTTCAGAGAGTCAGTGGTTCACACAAATTAATTTGGACACAATATTGTGCTGTGAACCAAACATGTGTATGAAGTTTTTCCTCATTACTCATCTTTAACCATTTTTAACAAGCCTTTTGTCATATTGTAAGATTTAAGCTAGTATTATCATAATTATTAGTATTATTTCTACAAGATCTCTTCATAGTCTAGACATCATCTGGCCTTGTAATTGTATTAATTTCTTACTAATTAAGATTGAACTCAGTGAATTATAATAAATTCATGCATCCCAAAAATTATTTCAACAACTGCACACTGAAAATTTGATAAAAAGTGGTACAAAGACATCAAGAGTTTAATGTACAAAATCCATCCTCTAATAAAGTTTAGCTGCCTTCTTGGACTGTTCATGGAAAATCTCAACTTGACTTGAAGCTTCAGATCCACAAAGCAAGGTGTTTGCTTTTAAGGAAGAACTTCATGGTATTCACACTTCACTTTAACACTTCCCCTCGAACATTTGTTCCTCTTCCGTGCGAAAGCAAATATGCCACTTACTCCTCTGTAGTTACCAATTACTTATAATATAAAGAGGTTTGATTACAGAAAATCCAAATCATCAGTCATCTTTTGGTTCCCAGATAGAGTAATGGGAAAGCAATTGGTGTCTGGACCACAGACAGACTGTGACAGAGAGTACTGAATTATAAGGACATTACTCTTTGGTCCTTGATTACCCTTTATGGCAAATAAAGTGACCTCCTGAATGATCTTGTTGTGTTTTGTTTTCCTTTTCTATTACATAGGGTGTGGTCAAGTTCCACAGTATATCATTTCTGACTCTTGAAGTTTCCAGTTTCCGCTCTATCCGCAGCCACAACCTAGCAATAATTACAAAATGATTTGTAAATATTTGGATTTTTTTTTTTTTCTCCATTATAGCAATATCTGGTAGAGAAATGTGACCTCTTAAAATAAAAAAACCTGTGAGCAGTGGTTGTGGTTTTAAAACAATGATATTTCAGCAACCTGTGGTCAGTTTCAGCTCAGTGGTTAGAGCGGGTCGTCCAATAACCTGAAGGTTGGTGGTTCGATTCCCACTCTAACCACTCAAAAAGATTGGTGAACTGACAGTTGGAGGGGTGGCAGTCCACATCCTTGCCGAGGTGCCCTTGACCAAGGCACCGTACCCCCATGCTCCCTGGGCGCTGTGAATGGCTGCCCACCGCTCTTCCGACATGCAAACGTCCCACCATTCCGACAAGGCTTTCCATGTAAGGAAATGTTTCTCAACAGGTAAGTCCCTTCTTTCTGTTCATGGATTTTACATGTTTTAAGACATGTGTACAGATGTGATACAGTCCTTAAAAACATTTTATGTGCATTTATTCAGCACCTTTATTGCAATTATTTGGATATGATAAATAAATGCACATAAGGGAACTGAAGTGCGCAGACTCGTTTTCGTCTTTTTAACTACGTTGATTTGTTTGGATGTGCGCAGCTGCTCCGCTCTTGCATATCTGATTGCGTGATGTGACAATAAAGCTATCAAGAACCTTTTGACAAGCCACAAAATGCATGTTCTTTATGTAGGCTAAATAAAAAAAAATGTTCTACATTATTGGGGATTAATAGACCAGTTAGGCCCTTAAGACATTCAATAGGCTATATAAAGCCTATATAAAGCAATTTTCGGAATTGTTGGAAAGGTGGGATGTTTAAAAAATATAAAACATACTGTCACTCCGACCATAGGAGGAAAAAAAGTGTCGGAATGATGGGACGTTTGATAGAAAATGAGGTGTTGCCATTGCGACAATTTGACACCATGTTAGACTGGTGGGATGTTGGAATGTCAGCATGTAACCGAGTATGTGACCATGTGCATGGATGGGTCAAATGTGGAGGAGTAATTTTGTGTATTTCGTGTGACAATGACTACATGACAATAAAGTAATCTTAATCTTAACAGTGTTCCAAAACAATTACCCCTTGTTACAGCTAATTAACTGTTTTTTTCTATTATATAAAGTAAAAGTATATAAAACTCAGGTTAGGCTTTTCAAACCACCGATGACTCAGCCTTTGTAGCGGAGTATTTTAAGAACAAAGGTGGGAAGGAGATTTCTGTTTGTTAAGCAAATACGTGAGAAAACTAGAAAAGACTGGAAAGGGATTTGAATATTTCTTCCTTTTCAGTGCAGAAATAATTGTAACAATTAGAAAATCTGTCAAGTGTAAGGGTTATTACCCATTATCGCCAATCCTTTAGCCACACTGCAAAGAACCATCATTTATGACTGAATAATTGATATGAGCAAATGATAACTGTGAGAAACCTTTGTAAAGGACAACAATACAGAGTTGTTTTCACAACTTTCACCTCAATCTTTACTGGGAAAAAAAAAAGTTCTAAAGTCCTACTTTGGGCAGAGCCATTGACTTTTTTGGGATTGGAGTTATCGGGGATGGACTCTCACACAAATCAAACCTGTATAGTGGTCAGACAAGTCAGTATTCAAGATCATCGCGGAAGAAATGGATACCACGGGCTCTGGACCAAATCCAAAAAGGACCAGTTATCAGGGACAAGTCTAGAGGCCAGCGGCCCTAACCCTAACCCTTCTGTGATGGTATAGAGTTGCAAAAGCTTCCTCACACTTCTGTGATGGCAGCATTAATGCAAAGTTAATTGAGATTTCAGAGCAACATACAGTATGCTGTCTTCAAGACCTCACATTTTCCAAGGATGACCATGCATTTTTCAACCAGAGAATGCAAAACCAGATTGTGCATACCTTAAAAAGGCATGGGTAAGGGAGAAGAGGGTATTGAATTGGATTAGCCTGTCTGTAGTCCTGACTTGTCTACAACAGAAAATGTGTCAGGGGCCTGAAATGCAAAAAAAAAAAGTGGTATACTAAAAAAATAAAGGAATCTTATGAGACAGAAAATTAAACATCTTGGGTTCATTCTGTCTGCTATGAAAAAAAGAAAAGTGAAATCGATTACTAGAATCACGGCTTTTTTCTTGTTTAAACTGCACTTTCCATTCTGCCCCAACTTTAGCTTTAGATTCCCATCTATGTTTAAAGCACAACTTCAGTTTTGATTAAGAAAATAATCAACAGACACCTCCACATCCCTCCCTTGATGACAATCCCACACAAAAAAAAGAAAAAAAAAAAAAGACTGCTTCGCCCAGAACGGTCAGTGGTTTCTCTGAACCTCTTTGCCAACATTTACAGCCGCAGTTCCCTGCACTTGGTGATGAGCCACAAGTCTTTTATCACCTCCTGCTTGGCTTTGAAAATAATCAAATTTCCATTCCTCCTCTGTGTTCTCCTCCTGACAGATTCCAGATGAGGATTCTACTTCTTGATAAACATACGATGAAGCGTAAAGGCATGTCACTGCTTACAGGCACGGATGCCAGTTTCTATTGCCTGTGGTCGGGTCTGGCTTTTGTACAGATCTTAGACACTTCTTTTCCAAAAGGTTATTGTAAGATAAGGTAAGGTAGAACTTTATTCACCCTGCAACGGAGACATTTTTTTATGTACCATAGAAACACCTTGGTTAATTTCAGAGGGATTTTAGGGTTTTACAAGGATGAACCTGGAAAACATACAATTTTTTCAGAATTCCAAAGGAATTTTTACATATGTCACGTAGCAGACAAAGAATGACCCAATTTGACGTGTTTTTTAAAATAACGATATTTCAGCATTTTATGCTTGGGGGGTATTCTTACGGGGAAAAAAACCCAAACAAATTCTTTAAAAAAAACAAAAAACAAGCCCTCTTATTGTTATAAAAAAACCTGGACTTTTGAATAATGCAAAAAACATGTAACCGTTTTGTCAGTGTATAGAGGAATGCAACAATCAGGTGACAGCAGCATGCTGTAAGAGCCAAGATGACATCTGGGGAATGCACCTGTGTGTGTGTGTGTGTGTGTGTGAGTATTTGCGTGAATGTTTATGAGCTGATGTCAGGCATTACTTTGCCTTTATAAGAAAAACACACCACCTCTTCGGTGATTCTCTTTGGCAACTATTTGTGCTGGGAAAGCAGGTGCGTTTTGAATTTCTGCAGGCAAGACTCTTAAAGTCAAAATAAAATCCCCGTATCCAGATCTGAGATCATTAATCTAGTAATCGGAGAACAGAAAAAGCAATTGCTAGTAATGTTGCTAATTTTTGTGAGCGATTTGACTTGATTTGATCTAAATTTTGCAACCAAAAATGAAAAATTCCTTTGTCGTCCACGGCACCGTGCGAGCAGAGCAGGTAGTGAGGCAGGTAGCTCAACAGAGGGCGTCAAACTCAACTTTTGATTTAAAAAAAAAAAAATCTTCTGATTGTAACAGCCTGTCCTGTTTTTACATTTTCCCACAGACTGGACAGAGAACTAAATGTGAAATAAAAGTCCTAATTAGCCCCCCTCCCTCCCACTATATTAACACCATACACCACTTTTGTGAATCATACCCCCCCCCCATATTCCCCACAGATCAACAACAATATTTCAGCCTAATATTCTCACAGGCCACTAAGTCCTATTTAACATATTCTTGACCTAATGATTTTTTTCCCTTTTTCTGCACTCGCTGACTTTCATGTTGCTGACATGGTGATTTAACCTGGCTCAATCATTAAGTAACCCCTACTCCCACCCCTCAGTCCCTGCTTGTTTTGATCAGAAGAGGACAATGTTGAGTTTCTCTCACAGCATGCTGTAAAATGAGGAAAAAAATGTTCACTACCGCTTCATGCCACTCTAGTCCTTTTCAGCACTTCTCCATCTCATTGCAGAGTGAGACCTGGAGTCGCCTATGCTTGCTTCCTGCTCCACTAACCTTTGACACACAAACACGTACATGCACAGAAATCGCACCAACACCTCTTTCTCATTGACACACACACACACACACACACACACACACACACACACACACACACACACACACACAATCCGTTCGACCTCCTCACCCATGTTCCTGACATATTTTTCCTATCCTGCCGTTCTGTGAGCCACAAATCACCAAATGACTGGCCACAATTTTCATCTCAGGCATAAATCGCACCGGGAGGAGAATTATTTTCCGATTACCTCTCGAGTTCTGTCGAAAGAGAGTATCTGATATCAGTGCACGGCAGTTAATAGCAACACAGAACTCAGGTTTTCACTTACATCCATGGAAGTTTGAAGCTTATTTTGCACGACATGTTCCACTGTCTTGCACAGCAAGAAGAAAACACTTGTGAGGCTTTTCAGACTTTTCCAAGCTTTTAGTCTGAGAATAATCTTTTGCCTGAATGCCATGCGGTTTAGCCAAAATCTTTTTTCCCCTGCCCTTTTTTTTGGATATTTGCTCTGGCTCTCGACTGGGACACTATCCCAGAGAAAGAACATTTTCATAGTTAAGAACAATGTTTGGCCAATAACAACGTTAATGACCCATTACTCCACCGTCTGCATGCAGCCTTGCATAGTGTAATGTAGCCTTGCATACTGTAAACTTTAAGTTATCAGCGGAGCTTACTGCTCACAAGCAGACAGATGTCGCACTGTGCGTTGTGGTGGAACAGCTGCATAGAAGGTCCAGGGGCAAGACAGCCCCAGCCCGTGTACGCAACCACACACGCACACACAGGCATACCTGTCCATCTCATTCATTCATAGCCCGTTCACTAAGGATAAAATAGCCAATCCACAAAGGCTACTTTGCCCACTGTGTTCCTCAAATAGGTTTTGATCAACTTCATCTTGGAAAAAAAAGAGCTGGGAGTGAATGAGCTACAGTGCGGACTTTCTATTTCATCTCATCTGACGCACAACAGTTGTAGGCGACAATTTTCAAGAGATAGTTCTACCCGGCGGGCTTCCAACAGTAGCCTCGTACAGTGCTAAATCACACAGGCACAACATTACGTTCAAACTTGTTGCTCACACCAGTCTGTCTGCTGCCACAGCGGACACATAGCCTACTCAAGCCAATGAATCTACTCGCATCACATTATGGCAGAGGAAGCACGCTGGCAACCTAACATAAAGTAAAGTGTGTCCGTTATTTTCAAAAGATGGTGCTAACTGCACTGACACTAGGCTACTTAGCAAGTAGCTCTAGATAGACTGCACGCACCTAGAGTCGACTAACAAACCAAGTCACAAGAAGACTATTTGATAATAGTGTTTCGGCGAGCATATGAAAAACAACTGGGATTTCCTACCTTATTTGTGTTACTTGAAGAAGGACATTCTCAAAATCGCCATATTCCAGTTAGAATCGCCAAATATCCATTTAGAATTGCAGTTTAGCTATGTTATGAGTGAATGGGTGCTAAAATGAGAGGAAAATTGTAACATATGACTATTCAAAAACGAATGAAACAGAATACAATTAAATAGGGTTTCTATTTATCTCATAAATCTGCTTTATGGAAATATTATTTTAGACCTCCGATTTCCCCGGGTAATTGAGAACAGACGTGATTGGCTGACTGTAGAATGACATCACCACAGCTACTGTAGATCTAGGAACAATGTGGATAGCCGTTTCACCAGTAAAGCTGGTGTTTTATACCTTTCCATATGTATATTTATCAGCTAAAAAACGAAAAACGGGGATAGGCTACCACGCAGCAACATACGTGATTCTTTACTTCTTAATATTGTTGTCGTTGTTGCACTGCACTTCTGTTCTTTGTGAGCAGTAAACCTGCCTCTAGCCCCAAAGTTGGGGTAGTTATGGGGTTGCTGAGCACATTCTTGGGGTTGCTATAGCAACCGCAAGCAACCCCTTAGCGCCGCCTCTGGGCTTGATACGCTGCGGTGATATGCAAATTCCTTGTTGCATAATCTGCACACAACCACGCTCTTGTCGACGCTTCCATCCGTCTGTATTTAAAAAAAAAAAAAAAAAATTATAGTGTGCGATTAAAATGTGTTATTTTTTTTAACGCGCTAATATGTGTGTAGTTAATTAATCGAAATTAACACGCTAAAGTCCCAGCCCTAATAAATACACAATGAGCTTCCCAATCTATATGCGGGTTCTTATAATAACAACAGTAATGATAATACAAATAATAAAAAGGGGCCCTCGTCATATTTCAGGTGTCTATAGTCAAATTCTCATCCAAATATAGCCCAGATTTTAAACAAGTTGTACCATGCCTTCCACTGTGCAAATTGAAAATGTTCATTCAATCAGGTGATGGATATGCCGTGTTTAACAGCTCAACAAGTCGGCGTACGGATGGTTTCATTTGAATAACTTGCGGAGGCACAAAAAGGTCAAATTATGATTCACCATAACAGCAATTGTCCAAAAAGACGCTTGGTGAGACAGAAAAATGGAGATTGTGTGGTATGTTGTCTGTTAATATTGATGTAAATGATGATATTTTCCTAAACATAAACAAGTAGTTTTATACCTAAACCTTGAAAACAGCAACTGAAAGAATAGTAACAGGAAACAAAAACTATGCTTCAAACTAAAGAAACGTTTCAGTATTTTCTGTTTAAATGTTGTTGTTTTTTTTGTCTTTTGAAGACGGGTGAGCCAGAAAATTAAGATTAGTATGCGGAATGTTTTTTGTCCATTTTGATGTTAACCACGACATTTTCCTAATCATAAACAAATATTTTTTATACCCTAACTGGACAGAACAGCGACTGAAGAAAAAAAAAAAAAAAAAAAGGGAATAGTGACCGAAAACAAATTTTTTTTAAAGTACGGAGCCAGAAAAGACTTCCTTCCTGACGCCATGTTACTTTACCATAAAATCCCTCACCTGTTAAATTTAATCATCCCTCCTTTCAGGGCAGTTTTGTGAAATGCAGTGACACTGTGTTCCTCTGTGTAATTCTTTTTTTTTAGACTGTCCACATGCACAACAAACGAGAAATGTGTCCTAAGACACTATTCAATTCAATTCAATTCATTTTTATTTATATAGCGCCAAATACAACAAATGTCATCTCAAGGCACTTAGATAATAAAGTCCAATTCAAGCCAATTGGAATTCAATTAATTGTAATCACAATTATTTATAAAATAATCCAATTCGTTCACGTAACTCACTACTCAGTAGACTTAGTTTCATGACAGTTTCCTCGATGGGAGGAGTTTAAAGCCCTATTCGGACGGGACTAGTTCAATGGGGGGGCGTATGGTAATGTTGGTTAACCAGACGACGCCAGGGAGAAGAAATCCCTGTAATATTCATCTAACATGGGAGGAGTTTTCTTGAATATAAAGCATTCTGCTCCAAAATTATTGTATAAAAACGCAGAAGACTTTTTTGTTTGTTTACCTGAATGATAAGTATTACTAAAACGTATTGTACAGTATAACAGAACAGAAGATTTATTCATTTTTGACCTTAATGTAAAGTACTGTTCACCAAAAGTTTTGCTCAGGATACTTATTTTACCTGAATGTAAAGTATAGTTTAAAAAAAGGATTGCTCAATGAAACTTAAGTGTCATTTTCTATTTTACACCTAATTGTTTCTCTCTTTAAAAGGATGTGACGATATATTCCGTACTTATTACCGAAGGTCGCATTCGCACAGGATTAGCATTACCTATGGTAGATACTCCGGACCGTTTCACAGGAAGTAGAATTCTCGGCAAAGTTTACCGACATACTCCGCTATCTCTACTGACATGGCACGTTCGGACGGGACTAGATTTCCCGGTTATTATTACTTTACCCCAGGTCCCCCCATTAAACTAGTCCCGTCCGAATAGGGCTTAAGTCTATTTGGGTCTTGTTCAACAATGGACATAGAGGGAGAAGGAGATTGACTGGCCTTCTGGGGAAAGAGCTGTGCCAAAAGGCTTAATTGTCCATTTGCTAGTAGATGTAAATTTCAACTCTCACTTAATGATCAAAGAATGAGCTGCTGTTTTTTTCTGTGACTGACACGACAGAACTGAACTGCCCTTCTCGGATAAATGAAGGTGTCTGAGGAGGTTGGTCATCTGGGAGGGGTTCAGAATAGAGTTCAGAATAGAGCTGCTGCTCCGCACAGAAAGAAGCCCTTTGAGATGGTTAAGGCATTGTGTCAGGAGGCCTTCCTGGTGTCTCAAAGGGAGATGTTTGGGATATGTCTCACTAAAAGCAGGCCTCTGACTAAACCCTAGACCATAAATTGTTCCCCCTTTGTGTTCCCTCAGAAGGAGGAGGTGAATGTGGAGAGCGAAGTCTGGGGATCTTTGCTTAGACCGTTTTTTCATGTCATGCTGTCATGTATGAAAACAAGTATCTTAAACTTTTTACACGTTTATGTGTTGTCATAGCTTCCTCACCAGCATCTGTAGTTCATGAGTTTACCATCATCCCCTTTTTCATCCACTCGACCAACCTCCAGAAATTCGACCAGTCAGAAGACACTTTAGGGTGGCTTCCCCCCCGAGACAAAGCTCTCCCTCGTTCTGAAGTAATTACAAACTATATGGATATGAAGTATGTAAAGCCAAGAATTAAATTACAGGAAATGAGCATTCCATGTCCACAAGTTGAGTTCAGAAATTTAAACTGGCTGGTTAGGTTGAGGCATTAAAAACTAATTGTTCAAGTTTAGGAAAACAGGTCATGAACAAAAATAGACCCACTCACAACATCTGCCATATATTTGCAATCTTCTTTCCTAAGTCCCATCGAGTTGATTTTGACACCTCACCTCTCTGGACAGGTTCTGTCACACACAGTCACACACCGTCGGACGCATCTGAGGCAACAGATTTAGTGCCTTGCCCAAGGAAGCCGGAAATCAATCCATCGTGCATCCAGCAGATGACTGCTCCTCCTTCTGAACTGCAGTTCTCCCCATAAGGCAAAAAGTTTGTGCAAACACACGCACACCCGTGCAAAAACATCCCACTCAAAGGGTGTAACGAAAGGTACAAATCCTTTACTTCTACAAAAATAAAATTGTATTTTTTCATCCTTATTTCACAACTTACCATGAGATGTTTTATGGTTTCTATCATAAAACATCTCATTGCGACTGGGCTCAGGAACCTCAAGTGTTTTCCAATATAGTGAGATTAGCGCTTTTTCCAATTTAAACACGCAAGGACATCTAAAATATACAATGAATGGGCACATGAAACTCTCCAGATGAGCAGTAATTGGTATAATTTAGATGCTGGGAGATGTCTAAAAAATGACTGTGTGGTAATGATATGTTGCTTTCAGGGAGGATCTCTTTGGGTTTACTGATGGCAAGGACACTTTGAAGATGCTATCCACAGAGCTATTCTACCACGGCATCATGCAGACCCCTATAAATGACTTTCAACTTGCTTATTCTTGTTTCAATTTATTGAGATCATAAAGTGGTCAGGGGATATTTTATGGATAACTGCAATACATACATACACATATATATATATATATATATATATACACATATATATCAGCTGACCGGTGACAGCCGTGTGTAGTCCTGAGAAAATTAATGAGTTACCCAGTTGCACCATAAAAAAAAGGAGTAAAAATATGATTCCTCCCTTTCCTTGCTGTCCAGATGTTTTTCTAGTGGAATATTTATGAGGGATAATAACAACTACAACTCTGTCTCCTTAGAAGTTTAGATAAGAGATACTTTGCAATAAATCTTTTAATAAACATTTCAAACCATAATTCCAGAGTGCTGTTTAGAAAATACACACACGCGCGCGCGACACACACCACAAAAAAAAAAAAAAATAAATAAAATAAATCACCTGGAGGGTTTGATTAATGACAGGACATTGCCACAAAGTGATACACTGTAGATTTAATATTTTGAGACACGTGAAGCTACACGGTAGCAAGGGGATGTTTGAGGAGACATTCATATGGTCTCAAATCACTGAGGCTGCAGTTGTGGGCTGGAGAGACACATTCTCTCCA
The DNA here is from genome assembly GCF_027942865.1 of Odontesthes bonariensis. Taxonomy (NCBI): domain Eukaryota; kingdom Metazoa; phylum Chordata; class Actinopteri; order Atheriniformes; family Atherinopsidae; genus Odontesthes; species Odontesthes bonariensis. Next base: position 12,497,543 of record NC_134516.1, on the reverse strand, counting down.
AGCTATGTAAACGCTTCCTGTTCAGTAGGTGAGAACAGTGAAGGAGAGTAAGAGAGAAAGTGAGTCACAGGCTGTTAAAGTAAGTAATTTATACTATTAACTAAAAGCAATATCTCCACATGAAGAAGCATTTGTGTACCGCCTTCTTCTTTGCTTTTCTCCTACTCTGTGCTCACATATACTGTATATTGATATAGACAAATTTTCCGATAAATCTATCCCTCGCATACTTTAGTGCTTATGTTGTTAGATGGGGAAATGAGTTCGAAATTGTGATTGGATGGAGCGCAATCAAGTCAACGCTTCACCCGTGGTCACTGTTTAAAGCCTTTTAGACTGGCGCTCTGCCTGAATAAAAGCCAGATTTTAGCAATACTCTGTAGTGTTCTCTGAGTCAAGAGTTTATGGTGATGACCGTACAATGTTTCAAATCTGTTGTCAATTCCAGTCAATCCCATGACTTTGACGAACACGTAGGACCTTTACTCTTTGTGGACACAGCGTTTAGTAAGAAACTGGAAAGGTGAAGCTTATCCAAGGCCAAAACTCAGACTTCACGTGAGAGGAATCGACTACCCTCAGGCCCTTGGACGCACCCTCAAACACACACACATAACCTCAAAGGGACAACAAAGTTGCACTGCAGTCGCCGTATTTGTGAGGACCTGCTTCGAGCAGATCAACTCCCTGACTCAACAGATCACGGTTACTGTGAATTTATTTGAGGATTAAGCTGAGCTTCAGGGGAAAATGTTCTTTGTGCCAATTTGTAAAAAGCATGCGTTCCTTGTAGAATCAAAACAAAAACACACGAAAGCCCCTTGAGAAGTCTGCTCCGCACACGATGAATTGATAAATGGATTATTATCTTCTATTGATATGAGCTTTCTTGACCTCCTCACATCTGCTGAAACGGTATTGTGCGTGTGTTATCCCAGGATCCTTCTGCTTAGCGCCGACAAATGTCTATAACGCTTTGTGAATGCCAGCGGATCGAGGATCACAATGACCCTGTTAGGGTAATCACAACATATCTGTATCCGCAACTTCATAAGCTGCTCTACCCCATCTCTCCTATGTGAGGTGTTTTTTTTTTTATTGAAAAGAGGGAAAACATCTCTTTGGCCTTCTTATCCCTGAAATCATGAGCTCAAAGTAAAAAATAACTCCATGCATTAACAGAAAATCTTTCTTCCATCATAGTTCAGTTTGATGTTTTAATAAATAGCTGTAACCAGGTAATTTATCAGTCAGGCCTGTGAAGCTTGTTAGCTACAAGTACGTTCTTTTGCTGGCATCAAACCATATCTAATTTCATGCTATTGCAAGCATAAGGTTTGTTAGTCATTTTGAAATATTACTGAACTAAAGCCATTTTAAACTGTTCACTGCTGCATAGCAAAAACAAAAAAAACAAAAAAAACACCACAAAAAAAAGGGAAAAAAACTAATTTCCATCTGACTCATTTCTTAGAGCCAGAAAGTCTACTTCACACAGCTAATTAAATCCTGTTTTCTCTTGTTTATATGGGACATTTTATAACTGCAAGCGTCAAATCTTAATCATTTTCCTCCTCAAACCTGGAAGACAAAGGGGAGCCAACATTTTTCCTTTCCTTTTTTTTTTTGACAGACTTGCAACAAAACAAAAAAAAAAAAAAAAAAATCTGAAATGGAAAGACATTCCATTAACTGGTGCTAAATCCTGTCAAGATGCCGCACAGGGCATTTATTTTAACGAGCAAAAACCAGAGGTTATTCTTCCCAGGTGTATCTTCTGGATTTCCTGCGCTTTCGCTCTTTGCACTGGGAAATCTGTCAGATATCATCTGCAGAGACTTCTGTCAACAGAGGCTTCTCAGCAGGGAGCTCTGTGAAGCGGGCCGTCTGATGAAACATTTGTTTTGCTTCTGTTTCCAGGCTCTTTTCAATCACCTGCAATCTTGAGGCTCATATCTGTTGTTCCGAGCGATCCAACAAGCGACAGAAAAAGAAAAATAATCCAGCCTTTGCATGGCAATTTAACAGCCAAAATCATGCCCCCCCCCCCCCCCCCCCCCAAAAAAAAAGTGTTCCCACCAAACGCATAAAAACAAACGAACAAATAGACACTTCGACATGGTGGCATCCCAGCTTTATCACAATCAAATCCTGCTATGCAAGCGGTGACACATCACCTACCTTTGAGTGCAGTTGCTGCTGCTGCAGAGTGAGAGAATCACGGGAGTTTGGGACAGACGCTGTACAGCAGCCCCGGTGAAGCTTGGCTTTTATCTGCAGGTGGGTGGAGCTGAACACGCTCAGAAAGGAGGACGCATTAGGTCTATGCACTGGAGAGACGGAGGGAGAAAAACAGGATATGTGAGAGAGAGAGAGAGAGAGAGAGAGAAACCACCGCTGAATTCGGTGTTTTCAGCATGAGAGGCTATACAGAGAAAAAGTGAGGGGAAAGAGGAAACCTAACCAGCTGCACAACTATATATCACGAGGAGGAAGATTCTCGTTTGACTTGGACGTCTCCACGCATTCTTTGCATACGGAAAGATTTAAGGGCAGGGTCTTACTTTGGTTAGCCAGCGTTTGCTGAGGTCTGAGAAAGGAGGTTCTTGTGGCAAAACTGCAAGACTTACTCTGTGTTTGCTGAAACAATCTCACCACAAGGTTCACTTACTGTAGGAGCTGTTCGGACCAGTTCAACTTTTTGTTTTTCTTGGGACTCGTGAAAAGAATGGAGCCAATGTTAGATTTGTCATTTGCTCCGATTCTGATTCTTCCATTCAGCCAATCTGCAAGTGGAATGTTGCATTTTCTGAAAACCAGACATAAGGTCATCTACGCATACACAGTGATGTTTTGCCAAGAACAAGGAGGGCTGTATTGTAAGCCAAAATCCTCATAATCAAGTTTCTGTGTTCAACTCACGGGGTACGGTTGAATACTTGCCTTTTCCCCTCAGCAGGTTTCCTTGACCTTATTAGAAAACATCACGGGGCTAAGAAAAGGTGGCAGGTATTCTAAAGTAGCAGCAGAAAAGAAAAGAAAAAAGACCTTGTAAAAGATATATATGCATATATACACACAAAAAAATGCAATAGAACTTCATCATCAAGGTTGATAATGAAGTACGAACAAGGAAAGAAAAAGAAGTGTGCCGTCACAGGTACATAAATTGTCAATCTATCGAGTTCACGGATGTCCACATCCGGTCCTCGAGGGCCGCTGTCCTGCAGGTTTTAGAAGTTTCCCTACTTCAACACACCTGATTCAGATCAAGGCATCATTTGGAGTCTTGTGCAGAACTGAACAATCTTTCGAAGAGATCCATTTAATCTGAATCAGGTGTGTTAAAGCAGGGAAACATCTAAAGCCTGCAGGACAGCGGCCCTCGAGGACATCCTTGATCTAGATCTATAGATATACATATCTATATCTCTATCTATATATACTGTATACTATGTGTACATATCATAGAACTTATAATATAATGAATTTATAATAGATAATAATAATAATATATAATAGAACTTCATTATCCTTACCAGTAATGTTGCAACAGGTTGCTAACACTCATCTTTCTGTCCTCACATCAGGGATCATCAAGCATCGCTTGATGTGGAAGGAAAACAGAATTGTGGGATTATTTTATTTGTTTTAATGAAGAATGACCCAGTATTTCCTGTGCTAAAAGAGGAAATTAAGCAAGCACTTTAAAAAAAAATAATTTAGAACATTTGACCAGCTACTCAGATACTTCCAACTCATTTCCCTTAGTTAGGATGGTTAAAGAAAGACCCAATGAAGCTCGTTTCAAACTAAATTTAAAATTCTTGAAAAAAAAAAAAAAAAGATCCAGGACAAAAGTGTCTAGAGATTTGGAAAGTGAAAAATCACACGCTGTAGCAAGGCAAGGGCATGTTTTTATTGAAAAAGTCAAAGCAGAAGTAGAGAATCTTTCTTCCAAAAGAGAAGAGCAAAGGACAGCGCTCAAGTTTTTCTCCCTCTCACTGACCTTGGCAAGAGTTAGGTTTCACAAATTGATTCCACTCAGATGTTATGATTGGATTCAGGTATTTTTTTTTTTTTTTCTCAAAGTGCCTGCCCCTCGAGCGCTTCTCAAGGACTACTCCTTATATGGTTACTTGCAACAAACCATCCGATATGGCAGTGACTGATCACTTAAAGTTAATAAAGTTAATATTTATGGGCTTCTATCGAAGCCAACCTATATCTGGATATCCACACCAAGACTTCTGTTCCCTTAGCTGTCCTCAAAACATGTTTACATGCACCCAGCCAAAGCCTGCTCATAAAAGATTAGACAATTCTACTCAGACTACAAACGGACTACTAATGGAAACCAGAAACCCTCTAAATGTAAAAATTGTGTCCCTTTGCTGGGAGGTTCTGTTCAGTCATATGCGGAAATCTCTTTATGGAGATTAACCAATTAACAGCAGCAGATTTTTTAGTTGCAAGTATTTTAATTTGACACGATTCAAAGACTCAGGAGCTGATCAGTTAATGTGGCTAAAAGAATAAGTAAACCTCTCCGACTCCCTCAGAGTAGATATTTTACAGTTGCAACGGAGACCTACACTGCTCTGAAATCCATCGCAAGCCGTATTGTTTTGTGCCATGAAAGGAATAGTTTCCCTCTGAATGCAAAAGAAATTAAAGACAGGACACTAAATGACAGGAGCTAAGCTATGTTAAGCACTGTTAAGGCAGCTAAGGCCTGCTCGAATTTGCCCTCCCATGTAACTTTTCGCCAGGGCTTTTGGCTCGAAAAGCTGAAAATATTTAGCTTTCGTCCAAATTCTTCACTGCGTCAAAGCAACAACCAGAGGCAGACGGCAGAACACGCACGCCCTGAGCAGCTGGTTCAGATTAAAGGAATTATTCCTTGTGCTTGTGATTGAGTTGCTATTTTAGTTCTTCGGTGTGTTCTCATACAGGAGTTGCTTATAAAGAAAACATTTTGGGCCCCCCTCACCGATTTCATGGTTGGCTTTCAGTTTCTTTCACAGTGCACATTTGTGCTTGTTAAAGTGAATTGCAATGCAAAGAGTTCCGACTTCACCAGTTGTTTAATGTAGAAAAAAAAAAAAAAAAAAAAGTACTTCCATTACTGCTTTTAAATGAAATTCTAAAAGCTGAATGTTTTGTTTGTTTTTCATTGGTCATCTTTCAGCGATCACTTTCAACTCGAGTCCTGGGAGCAAAACTCTGTTTTCCCAGCCGAGAACAAGAAGCAGTCAGCTGCATGGAAATACTGACCTCATACCTTTCTGTATGCAGAATTCCTGTTCATGTAGTTATTAGTCTGTCACTTAGATCTCGAGGCCAAGTTGCCACAGCAACACGAAAAGCTCAGGCAACCTTTGAAATTACTCTTATTACTCCACATTTCCTGTTCCTCAATCAGGTTTGTTTTATTTCAAGTCTGCAGCAAAGTCACAAGTAAAACTAACAAGTAAAGCGGGGAAGGTTTTTTAAAAAAAATTGGCGCTATCTTTTGTGCCACAATCTTAAAACAAGAAACACATCCTGACTAATGCTGCAGCAGCTACGAAACATATGACTGCAGTGCGATTAGTCCAGTCGCTATGAATATGATTTGGTGGAGGGCAAAAATCTTATGAATGATCTAGCAAAAAAATAGAAATGTGATGTGCTCCAAAAATACCAAGCTGACACAAAACAAAGGGGGGAGAGAAAAAAAAACGTCTACCTCTTGCAAGCTCTAGATCTGTGTGCAGTGTAGCTTAGAGCTACACTGGCACATTAAACACAGATGAGGGCAAAGCTTCCTGTAAGGAATTTTGACCCTGGACTTAATTTGGCATTCATTGTAGGAGGCATGAAGGTAAAAAAAGAAAGGGTTGTGAAAACTGTTTAAGCTTGGCAATTGAAGTTCTGTGATGATAGACTGACTAAAATTTTAGATTCTCACATTTCACAATGTAGCTCAGAAGAAAAGTGCGAGAATTAAGACGGATTATGTGATAAATGATCTACTCCTCAAGCCAACAAAAATTACATGAATCACTCTGGTGGTGTAAAATATGTCCACTGACTTGGAAAATATAATGGGAAAGAAATTGTGTGGATGCATGTGGGTTGGGGGAGCTCTTCCGCTTGTCTTTTAATGACCTATCTAGTCTCAGTTTCATATATTCCTCTCTTACAACTTTATCACTGTTATTCAGTCAGGGGTGCCGATGGGATTTTTGAATTGTGGGGGGGGGCAAGCTGTCAACAAATGATTTCAACTCAAAGTTATTTTTGAGTAATTTAGGCATTAACTGGCGCTCAAATAATTACTTTTGTAATACCCTATGGGCCAATAGCTTGCACTAAAAAGCCATTGTAGAATTATTTGAAATCATGGATAAACAACAATGAACATTGTTAGACAAAGGCCTACCCAATTAACACTAACTATCGGGGGCTTTCTACACACGCGTCCAGTGGGATGACGTCATCCCAGTAGATGCGTGTGTAGAAAGCCCCCGATAGACTCCAATAACAACAACACAGCAGCTCTGAACTAACAGTGCAATAGTACGTGTTCATTAATTCATTCGTCAAAAAGTATTGGTGAAACAAAGACAGATAATGCCTTATTTAGAGGCTGTATTATCAATGCCCTGTTCACTCCGTTATATGGATATACCAGTGGCGGCTGCTGACTTTTAAAACAGGGGAAGCCCATATTACGCCATTGTGACAAAACTACTAGCTAACACGACAAACAAATGCACAACAGGAATATGATTGACAAAACTTCTAAACAACAAGGATGTGTTTCTTATTTACAGTGTAATATTTACAAAAGTGTATGTGTGTGAGGATGGAAATGGAAACGATGGGAAATGAGTGAAACTCCGACAGCACTTTCACAGACAACCAGTCTCTTTCGTATCCGCTTTGGGACTGAAGTTCCAGCGTGCTTCTCCCCGCTTAAAAATTCGGCTGCCACAACATCTCTCATGATGGACAAACACTAACTCCAATCATCCCGACACAGCCCCTCATATTGACACGCCCACGTCTAATCTACCCCCAGAGACGCCGAGCAGCTTCAGAAGTGATGAGTTTTTGTCGATTTAGCCAATGATGACCTAGAATTGTAGAAAAAAACTTGACTCTCCCGCCCCCTCCTGAAGCCGGGCAGCCCTCGGCTCAGAAGCCTGGCTGTTAGTAGCGGCTTCATAACATGATTTCCTCAGTGAACGGCAGCGATTTCAGAACAAATCACTTCATTAAGCTACAGGACAACATGTTGTAGTTATGAAAGTAAATGCAGTACTGGGCATATCTTGTGTTTTGTGAATAACAGTTTTATCGTCAATTTAACATTGAAGATGTAGCAATTTCGCCAGAGAATGGGAGAGGCTGTCCGGCTTCCCGTGTTGTCTCTGAATAGCCGCGGCTGGGATATACGCGGATCTCGAATAATCTAAATATCTTCCAAAGGATGATGTGTATGTGTGTGTTTAACAGATGGGTTAAATGCGGAGGAGAAACTTAATGTATTTCCCTGTACATGATAATAAATCCGATCTTAATCACTCTGGATTTCCAAGATAAAGGATTTAGCATTTTCCTGTGGATTCCTAGACACCTGCCTGCTCACTACCTACCTGCTCGCCCCACCATTGACTCAGTTCCTTCTGCACCACAGCCAGCATCCTCCCCTCCACTCTGGCACTATTTTTAAGGTCCTATGGCATGAAATTTCCACTTTTTAAGGTTGTTTAACATTAATATGAGTTCCTCTAGCCTGCCTGCGGTCCTCCAGTGGCTAAAAATGATGATAGACCTAAACCATGCACTGGAAATTATTCTCAGCCTTTGGAAATGTGACCATGCAGATGGGCTTATCGGGAAAACCGCCGCTTATGACTTGGGCGCCGCCTATGACGTGGAGGTTGTTTCCACCCAGAGCCCATATATGGCTATGCCAAAACTGCCTTTCCCCGCCCACAGCTCTTTGGCCAGCTCATTGCTCTGTACATGGATGTAAAAAAATCTGTTTAGAGCTCCTGCATCAGAACCTCTAAAGAGTCAGTGGACACATTTTGTTTTTTTCTGGGAAAGTGACGACAGAATCGAAGAGATTTGTGTATGTGTGCGCCAAATATTTCACCTACCAATGTTTTCAGAACTTGGGCCAATACCGAGCCCAAGGGAGAGCCCAGACACCTTGCGGAGGAAACTCATTTCGCCCGCTTGTATTCGCGATCTCATTGTTTCGGTCACTACCCACAGCTTGTGACCATAGGTGAGGGTAGGAACATAGATTGACCGGTAAATCGAGAGCTTCGCCTTCTGGCTCAGCTCCTTCTTCACCACGACGGGCCGGTGCAGAGCCAGCATCACTGCAGACGCCGCACCGATCCGCCTGTCAATCTCCTGCTCCATTCGCCCCCTTACTTGGGGAAGGATCTCATTCCCGAGAGTAAGTAATTTAACGCTCTATAATTGTGTTGCTTTCCTGTATGTACAGTATAGTTACATAGCTTGTTACCACAAGAAAGGGTTTGTATCGTTAGCTATGCAGCTAATAGCATCTGCAAGCTCTTATCTCTGTCAACTGGGCTGTTGGAGGTGTTTGCATGCCCATGAGATGGTTAGCTCGCTCATTTTAGACCAAAACCCCCGACTTCAAGCTTCCTGAAAAAGAATGAATCCGCAAATTCAGTGCATTTCATCAGGATAATGATTCATTCATGGTTCCAGAGTTAAAACGGTCAGTCTGTCTGTGTCGTTAGCTCTGCAGCTAATAGCTCGGTCACTGTCGCTAATGTAACGGTAAATAGCATGAGATATGCGAGTGGACACCTCATTTACTGTAACGCGAGTATTGTGTACTTATTTGTTGTTTTGATAGCCATCCTGCTGTTGGTGTTATGGCGCGCACGATATCTGCCTTTCCCCTGATTGAAATGACTCGCGCTACGTGCATCTTTGCAAACCAGAGCAATCAGATGAGAATGTCAAAATCCTCACTCCTGCTTTCCCCTTCACGCACGCCTTTTTTGCTGTGTCTGGTGTAGCACTTGCTTGATGTTTGACTGTGTTAGGAGAGTTGTTCAGTAACTAGTTCGTCATATTGTCAAAGTAAGCTCATATCAACAGGTTTCGCTAGTTTTACGGCATAGGGCTGCCGTGCCATCTACGTGCCATGGCGATTCACAAAACATTTGCGCGAGGTACCACGGGCGTAAGTAAGGCCACACCCCCATTAAACAGCTCATTCTGAGGATCCTAAGGAAAGCTCATTTTTGGGACCGGCTGTAATTCTGCACCAAGGCAGAATTTTGGGGAAAAAAACTCAGATACAGTATTAGGGGACCACTAAAGTCTATAAAAATATATAAAAGCCTCCATTTATTTTCATACCATAGGACCTTTAAATAAACCTAGTCTTTTACTCAAATCTGCCAGTATCAGCATTTGCTCTTGGGTCCTATTTGTGAGTCAGCCGTGACAGCACAATCTGGCCAAGAGATGGACTCAGCGGAGGCTTTCCGTTCTGCTCTGACAAAACAGGGAGTAATGCTCGGAGAATATGAGAAAGCGCTATGTTGCCTGAACGAACAACAGGGTTCCAGTAACTAACGTCTAAACCAGGTTTTTGAATTACTGCAGAATATCCATGAACATCTGTCTGCTTCTCCTCCAGGAACTCTTCCGCCACCGAAATCTCCAGCTCCGCCTTCAGCCCTACCTGAGCCAGTCTTCCTTGACACTTCCTTCCCCACCCCGGATCTCTTCTCAGGTGGCATCAACAAGTCTGGTGTTTTTTTTTTTTTTTACTTCAGTGTTCACTAGCCTTTTCTCATTCTCCATGCTCCTTTGAATAAAGATAAATACAGACTTCCTACGTCATAGGACTACTTAAAGATAAAGCGCTGGACTGGGCACTAGCCTTATTCCGATTCCACTCAATTGACCCTTTCCCGTTCACCTCCTTTTTTGGAGGAGTTGAGGACATTTGACCACCCTCTCCATAAGGTTAATGCAGCCAAGAGGTTATTCAATTTAAAACAAGGGAACCAGTCTGTAGCAGGGTTTGTTATAGACTTCTGCTTCTTAGCTGAAAAAACAGGGTGGCCGCCCAATGCCCTCTAGGGAGTCCTTCTGAATGCATTAATTGACCAGATGAAGGGTCAGCTAGACTCTAGGGAAGAGCCATTACTGTGGCCATTTACATCGACAACCGGCCAGCAGGAACGTAGGAGAGAGAGGGTCTCCCGTTCCCTTCAACCATCCCCTCGGCGATCTTCACACTTCATGGATCAGTCCAGTTGGTACCATCTCCCTCTAAGGAAATTCCAGAGCCCGTGCAGGTGGGTCGAGCATCTCACTCTGGAGGAGAGAGTTTGTTGCATGAAGGCTAACGAGTGTATCTATTGTGGTTCCAAGGGTCATTAAATCTCCGCCTGTCCAGTGTGGCCAAAAGACAGAGCAGGAAGCAGGCTTTCTGAGGCAGTTGGCCTCAGATCGGCCCTCCAGTCCTCCAGTAACCCACTGGTAGATTTGTCCTTAGTTCCCACTGAATATCACGACCGTGGCACAGTTTTCAGTAAGGACAGGGCCCTGTCTTTACGTCCTCACCGCCCCTATGACTGCGCCATATACCTCTTGCCTGGAGTACCACTGCCTTTCAGTCAACTTTATAATCTGTCTTGCTCCGAGCGAGAGGCCATGGAATACTACATCCGTGTGTCTTTAGCAGCAGGGCTCATGCCTGTAGGAGCCGGGTTTTTCTTTGCGCAGAAGAAGGATAAGAGCCTGCGGCCCTGCATTGACTCTCGGGGCATGAATCAAATCACCATCAAAAACAAATATCATCTATCACTCATCTCATCCGCTTTCGAACCCATCCAAGGAGCTACCATCTTCACCAAGCTCGATCTCTGCAATGCATACCACCTGGCCCCCCTTCGTGAGGGGGATGAATGGAAGACAGCCTTCAACACACCGTTAGGACACTTTGAGTACCTAGTCATGGCCTCAGGAATGCCCCTGTAGTTTTCCAAGCCCTCATAATATCATCTAGGTAAACAAACAGAAATAGATTTAGATTGTCTCTCAGAATGTTGTTCAGGATTTTTTTCTAAATCTCCCGCAGGGCACAGACAACATGCCCACTCCCACTAACTGTAAGCAATTACAAAGATTCCTTGGTTTCGGTAACTTTTATCACAGTTTCATCCGCAACTTTAGCATCGTTGCTTCAATTTTATGCAAGTTGACTAACGTTTAGACTACCTCTCACTGGAGCTTTGGAAGAATGGAGGCATCGGTTAGAAGGAGCCAAGCAGACTTTTTCATTGAGCATTTACTTTTGTGTGAAGAATGTGATTATATCAGCTCAATTATTACCAGGCTACAAACACAGCACCCCATGGCAATCTGGAGATTTCAACTACGCTTGTCTCCATGGTGCACAATCTTTTATCAATAGTAATGTTTGAGATGTGATTCTAATGGGATTTCTACTGATTTGTCACATGTATTGTGTCATGACACAGCTACAAGCAAATTAACACTGTCAAGTACAAGCTCAATGTACAGATAAAATATATATTCGAACCATCCTTACCAATATACGACAGGCATGTGTGATGCAAAGTTTATGCTCATCACTCCTGAGGTTGAGATTGGCAGCGAACCCCAAAATTGATGTCACACTACCTAGCGTGTGCCCTTTAATTGGCGTGTTTGAAAAACAGGAAAACTAAAGGATGGTGTGTGGAATTCTGTCCATTTCTACAATCATCCGTTAAAACCCAAGATGGTACAATTATTGTAAATGTTACAAAAACTGCTTCAAGGTAAAACAATGGACTTAAAACTGAGTATGTTTGTGAAGTCGTAGATAATGTACTAGATCTTCATCCAACGCTGTTCCTGTGGTGTGGGCTTTTAATTTTCTCATTAGTGACACTTATTGTTCAGCAAAAGAAAACTGCAACAAGTCCAGCATACCTCAAGCGCCGGTATTCTGATGTCACAGTTACCTTCCACAATGAAGATCTGGCCAGCATGAGCCTGCTTTTAGGAGCCTCGCAGTGGTATGACTTAATTGGCTTTTGTTAAAGAGACAGAGGATCAACTGGAACAAGAGATTGTTCGGTTACATTTTAGACAGAGCAGTGTCTGTCTGTTGTAAGGCTGATGTTTCTTTATACATTTGTATTTATTCAGTTTTTTAAATTTTGCAACGATTACTGTTTGGCAACATAGGCTCCTAGATCTTGGCATCAAAAATCCCACGTTAAAAAAAAGAAAAAAGATAGTGGTTTGGCATAGAATACAACCTTTCACTGTAATGAGAGACACTGGGATCTTGGCTGACAAACGTTAACCCTGGTTTTGCTTGAAATTTTAAATGGCAGCTCGTCTTTTTATCTTGTAAACAGGTAAAAAGCAGCAGTGCTGCTTGGAATCAGTGCTGCTACTTACAGAGAGTTATGGAGGAGAACATGGAGAACAACAGCCCTTGAAGAACGTCAAAATAAAGTGTCTGCTTACACTTAAGGGGAAAACTACACTTCCAACAAAGCCGGAGAGAACTTACTGGACGAAAAGTATCTCACAGCACTGACAGTGTCTTCCAAAATTCACAGGGCAATGAATGATCCCTACATCATTACCACAGCAACCCATGCAGATAGGTCGGTGATGTGTTCACACACTAATCTGATCTGATCATTTGCAAATGATGTCTGAAAAGTTTGCCAAAAACATCTGACCTGAAATTTAAAAAAAATAAATAAATCTGATGTTCCTTCTGTAAGAACATAGCCAGAAGTAGTCAGTCTGGCAAATGGTCTGTTCTGAGATCCTTATACAGATTGAATGTAATAATAAAAGTGTTAATTATGACAGGACCTTAGCTTTGCTTGTAAGTCTGCCAGGTTTGATGGTAGTGCACTTGTACTTGCACTGTTGAGCACACAGCTTACAGAGCTGTACCTTACTACACACACTGGATCTGCTCTCTGTATGTTGTGGAGTCCTGTAAGATTTTGGCTCAGTTGTCAACAGATGCTGTTCCTGACTGCAGTTACATGATGTCATTGCATGAAACAATGTAATCTAAATATCACTTACAGCTGTGGGGTATAAAGCCAAATAGCCCTAATGTGATGTGGCTAAATGATGTGTATGTTCCCAATCACTATATACATCTGGTGGACAAAGTAAAGGTTTTACATCAGTCATCACTGTCTGGGATACTTCCTTACAGTGAAACTAGCAAAGCCCCTGATTCCTGCTGGAACCAGTTACTTACTGCGGTGACGAGCTGTTTGCTCCCTCATGACCAACTCTGAATTTTTCTGTCTGGTTGTTAATCCGGTCGTCTCAGTGCTTGCTTTGAGTTGGGGTTGCACCTCAAAATGTTCCCTTCCATCTTTGGAGGCCGCTTCAGCAGTTTGGCAGAGGGACTGAGCGGAATGCAATGCACAATAGGATATCAAATGTTCTGGAGGTTACATTATTTATTCTTTATCTCTTCATTAGAGAGATTGAAACAATATGAAGTCATTACTTATGATGTTTTAGGTCCAACTTATGCAGAAATATACAAAGCTGTAAATAATTCACAACGTTCCATGCACTCCACTGTTTGTGAAGAGATGCAGCACTGATGAATAACTGAATAACACTTCAACTCAGTGTTTGCATCCTGACTTTGTTTATATCACTACAGGGACAAATGCATACCTTTATAATCAAAACACAAAGTTTTGTTATTTCAAATTAAAAAAAATTGCTCAGAAAGTTAAATATTATCATAAACATCTCACAGTAGGTAAGCCAGTCACTATAAGCATGCCAAGACTGACAACTTGTGAAAGCATAATGCGGGTTGAGGCACTTTGTTTTGGAGAGGCAATATAGTACAGCTTATTCATTTCGTCGCAGTATGTTTTCCTTCGCTGATGTCAGACCCATTACCAAGCAAACCAAAGCCCATCAGTTCCACGTGATACCACAGGAAAAGGATTGTTTGGCGCTGACCACGATTCCCGACATTTTATGTGGTCTTTAAGTCTGCAGTGAAGACAGAAATAGCAGGAGCAGACGGCCTCCACTCAATGCTGCGAGACCCCTGTTTCTTACTTTGCCCGTTCCACTGCAGTGTAAATATGTCAACTTGTGGAATGTGTGTGGATAATAGTGTGGATGGCAGCCATACTGTAGGTCCTTCTATTAGACTGTTTTTGTAAGTATGATGCAATCGTCTCGTCTAGCAGACCGGGGACAATTAACAAGTTTACACCATCCTGCTGTGTGGATCGGCTTTGATTCATGGATAAACTGGAGGGCAATTTTACATACCGTTACATATCATCATTTTGTGATGTAAAATGACTCCAGATATGCCAATTTTAAGTTACACTGGTCTCCGCGTCCCAGATCCTGCCATGTCAACAAGCCCTCCGAGCGAAACAACCTTCATGTTCATGAATAAGACCAATAGGGGTGTACTGTAAAGTACAGCCTTTTTGAACTACAGGAGGGAAATACAAATTTTTTGTATAGTCTTTCCTTTAACAAGCCACAAAATCCCCCTAAGGTGGCAGGATTTGGTTACTTGGTTAGGTTAGAATAACATTTTTATTAGCTTTATAAAATCTTTCTTTGTCACATCCTGACTGAATTTTAACTCCTAACAATGTAATCATTGTTAAAAAAAATAAAAATGTGACCTTCTTCTTTGGCATTTTTACAATTCCCATACATTTGCATCTAAAATTCTCAGAGTTTGCATTATTGCATTTAGGTTGTATTTTTGCTCCATGTTCTTGGACTAATTCTAAATGACAAACGAATAATTATCTTTTTTTTTTTATAGTGACTTTACTAGAAAATCTTTTACCTGCATTCTTAATGATCAACAACACAGCCTATAAAATCTGTTGATGGGTTGTCCTTTTCCCTAAATCACAGAGTAGCTACTATGTCCTTACCCTAACCCTGATATTGATTGATTGGTATGTCTCACTCTCCCAGGTATTGGAGAATTCAGACTCTGCAAATGTTCACCATGTCACGAAACTTGGGCTTAAAATTGTGAAACAGCTGAAAAACAGCCAACAATCTAATGAATCTACCTCCTGCAGTGTAACATTCCTCAACAATAACTCTTCCAGCCGACCCCTTTTTCACTTTGGAGACCTTACTAACAGATTAATTACATTTACAGGGCAAATGGGAAAGCACATTCCAACAGCCACCGTACATCACTGACAGTTTCCCATGTTAACAGTAAAAGGCAAGAAAAAACAACAAAAAAAAAACAACAACTTACCACCACAGGAATGCCAAATGTGAAACTTCATTGGTGCATTACTGCTGCTGCTGCAAAGGGCTCGTCAGACACGTGAAGTTGTGCAGATCTAAAGATTGGGGTGCTTGAGCAGTGTACTTGGCTTGTCTTCCATTGGAGCAACACTTTAATTTAGAACTACTGGTTCTAAAAGGGGCTGTAATGTCTCTTTTGATTTCTTTGGTGCTATACTAAAAAGACAGAAAAATCAAAAACAGCCACAAGCTACAGTATATAGATACGATTTGCTTCTGCTAATACGAAAGTAAGTATACGTGGCAGAGAGTGGTGCTTATGGGATGGGTAATTTAAAAGAATGACTACACCTTAGGATATAGAAACCTAAACAGGGCAAATGCAAAAAAAGAGGAATTGAACAAGGGCACAGATTTGGGAGTGAGGAGGCAGAGACAGTAGGTTCAATGAGAAAATAAGTTAATTGAAATAATACTACAAGTAATCAAAACTAAACCTAGACGAATGAGGGATGAAACTGCTGGGAAAGAATAAAATGCAGACCTATAGCATAAGAAAGACAAGTTTATTCACATAAATGAGCTAAAATGACCAACAACAACACAAAATCTTAATTAAAACAGAAGACTAAAATCTGTGGGCTGGGGTCTCAGTGGGAGGCAGACTACTGGGAAAGTGCTCCCCCTCACTAGCCTGGGTGCAACATTACAAAACAAACACGCAATAAAAAGTGCCCCAGAGCCTACTTGCATGCAGAAGTTAGGTGCCTAGACTCCCATCTGAAGACACCCAGTCCACACTGGAACTAAAGAAACTTCCTAAAACACAAAAGAACAAGAGTTTGACAAAAATCCAACAGAACAAACAAAGTCAACAACCCAATTGATAGATAAACAAGATCTCAAAACCCACACACAAATAGACACGACAGGAAAAGCTGGCCACGGTAAAACAAAAGCACTCAAAACATCAAAATGGTGCAAATAAGGCCAAAACAAAAGAAAACCAAACCCAACAAATCAAAAGTACAGCGAGCCTCAGGGACCAGCAAGAGAGATCTCGAGAAACTGGGCCAGGTGAGACCTTATATGCTGCACCTGGGCAGGGGGAGGAGCTAGGAGGAGCCCTAACTCAGCTTCCTATACAGAAGATATTTACGTTGATGGCAGTGGCATTTGTATCATTTATGAAAATGAAGTTACTATTTTTTGGCTGCGCAACATATTGTATTGGCTCTGAAAATTAAAAATCTGTTAAGAAGACGAGTTATGTGCCGAATAAAAGGAAAAAGTTGAATATTTACTGGAAGAGTTCACCAGCAATTGAGTATTGGACTGTCATACACCGCAATAATTCTCAAGGCTTCAGAGGCTTAGATATCTTGGCTTTCCTAATGTAGGGAGGGACACTAAAGACCCAGTAGCCTTCACTTCTCAATATGCAACTACATAGTAGTTGTTATTTTGCCAGTAGCTTTAGCATACTTCTTGACATACCTGTTTTCTTGTCAGTGTCGTCAGTACTTAATCAGTTGGAGTTTTCATTCAAGAGCTTTATAATACTCTCCCACGGACAAGTTGGGATGATGACATCTTTACCCTGTCTATCGTCCATCCCACTGAATGATTGCCATGTTAAAGGGATAATCCGGAGTAAAATTCACTTTAGATCAATTTACGGGATGTTGGGAGTACATACGTTGAGTTGACATCAAAATCATCTCATTCGAATGTGTTTTGAGAATTTCGATTTGACCGTTTTTAGCCAAAAGTCGTTAGCCTGGAAGTCAGAGGTGCATATCATGTCACCGCTACAAAAAGCTATTTTTATACCTCTTCTACAGCTCCAAACAACATAACACTTACGTGGTAGTGAGTAGAGGGTCCCTAAAGCCAAACCGAAGTGTCCCGAGGTCTTCATGTGTCATCCGAATGAGATGATTTTGATGTCAACTCAACGTATGTACTCCCAACATCCCGTAAATTGATCTAAAGTGCATTTTACTCCGGATTATCCCTTTAACTCCCATGTCTTAGTGCTCTCATGCATCAAACTGACATCAAGAGCAGGCAGACACAAAAGGGCCCCCTCAAGGGGATGCCATTGTCTCACCAGTGTTTAAGCAAATCAATAACACTCAAACACATAACAAAGACCTTGTCTGATCCCCACATAGCTTATAGGTTTTGAAAACTTGTTTTCTGTTAAAATATTCAAACCTTCCATACCTGACTGGAGATAACCCGGATGACGTCATCAGGTTTATTTTCCCAGACAGGACAGAGGCTCCTCCAGAGCTACAGTAGACATAAAACAAATGTTTTCAGGAGCTGAAAAAGTCTCCATCAATGGAGCAATTGTGTGCAGTTTTTCTGTCGCTGTGCTTCTGGGCAGCAGTGTAACGCTTAGCCACAACAGCATTAGAGTAATTACACCAATGAGAATGGTGAATGTGATCCACAACTGTTTACTTTTTCTGCTTCCCTGCAATCTGTCAGTCATCAAGTCTTCCGTGCTGCCTGGCTGCTGCCCGATGCTCATGATGTATGTCCACTCATGAAAAATACCCAAACACACAAACCTGACCTGACTGCCAAAAAAACCTTCTAGAAATATAGTCATCGGACTAGGCAGCAGTTTGATTAAAAGTACTAAAAAAACATGTTGTTTTCAGTATAACTTCCAGGCAAATAAGGAAAAAAAAGAAAGCTTTTCGGCTTTAAGACTGAACACACACACTTTTTATTGATTCAAATTCAATATAATGAAGTAAATTCACTTAACTTTATCAAGGCCCACAAATCAGTTGAGGCATAATAACTTTTTTTAGTTTTATAAACTTGGTTTTGAATAACATGTACACAGAGGATAAAACATTTCTATTTCTTTAAATGGCATATGCACAGGTGTTATTATACTTGACTCTGAGCATCAACCATGAAAGTGAAGGTAATCTCTTGCTGTCAAGATAACTGCATGTGTATGAGCAAATAGTCCAAATTTAGGAAAGATTCCCTGCCAAATGTTTTGTTAATATGGCTGCAAGATTGAGCCAAATGTCTGGAAACCCCTGTGGTTTGATGGTGGGAAGAAAATTAAAGAGGTGGACCTATTGAAAAAGAAAAAAAATAGCTTGAAAACCATCAGAGTATCGGTGTCTGTTAAGCTGACTGCGTGTCGGGCCCATGAGCTCAGGCTGTCAGAATGGAATTAATCGGTTTTGGGTGTTTTTAGAATATTCTAAAACCCAGCATACCAGAATATGTTTATTCAACACTATCTCCAAATATTAATCAAAATGTCAAGGTTCCTAAAGCTAGAAAACAATAAATAAAAATCACTTGTTTGGATCATTCAAATCAATGTTTTTAAAGACATGAATTAATAACTTTTCCAATCATATTTCACTTGTATCTTAGTAGACTGTAAAGTCTTTTTGTTGCCCTTTTTTAGTACTGGCTAACAGAATAAGATGCTTACTTACAGACAGATATGAAGGCAAAAGACAATCAATAAACTGGTGAGGAGAAAAGAAAAACCAGGAGCGATATGCTTGAGGGAGGGATTACAAAATGAATGGCAGGTGAGGCAATCAGCAAAGGAAACCAGGTGTGACAGGGAACAAAGGAACAGGATTTACCAAAATAAAACCAGGAAATAACTACAAAATAGAAATGCACGAAGCATGACATTGGTCTTAGCAGGATAACTTATATCTAGCAATATAATTTAATATGATTACATTTTATTGGATGAGTGATCTATTCAACTGAAATCATAGAAGCATGATGTATGAAGGTGCATTCTATTGGCCTCGTAATTGATTGCATTTTAGGCCTCAAAAATCAAATCAAATCCATGACCCACCAGCAAACATTTTGTTAAATGTGTGGGCGGTCCTGGTAAAAAATTCCCAGGCCATCTTTTTGCCCCTGGTTATGATACCATTTGTATCCGACAGTATCCGACTGAAAAACTTGACCCAGTTTAACGACTAAACATGGCTATTGTTAGTTTTTAAAAAAAAAATAAAAATATGAGTCAGTATTACATAAAAACTGTACCCGTGTACACTGAAAACTGACTTTTCAGCTATTTTCAGTTTTATTTGAATACAAATAGAAAGACTTTTTTTTTTGAAGATTAGTATGAAGAGGCAGCTTCCTAAACTTTTTTTTAGACAGTTGCTGTGGCCGTGTTTTATATATGAATGCATATAAAAGCCGACCATCCAACCGTCTTTTTATGCCCATACAGTAATTGTAATTGTGTTAAAACTTGATTATGTTGAGTTTGAGAGATCAAAACAGTACCACTGATTAAGCTTAGTTTAAGCAGCCACATCAAAGCTGTCACCAAGGCAGCTTTTCACAGACTCAGAAACATCAACAGAATTAAAAGTTTTCTCTCCCAAACAGACCAGGAGAAACTCATCCATGCGTTCATCTCCAGTAGACTCCATTACTGTAATGCTCTTTTAACTGGACTTCCCAAAAAGAGTATCAAACATCTGCCGCTCATCCAGAACGCTGCTGCTGGATGGAGAAGCAGCATTTAGCTGTTATGCTGCAAACAAGTGGAACAAACTGCCAGTGGAGATTAAACTTTCACCAAATGTAGACGTGTTAAAAACCAGGTTAAAAACACTTCTTTTCTCATGTGTCTATGGAGGAAATCTGCACGATATCTTTGAATTTATCTAGACTGTTGCTTGTTTTTAATATTTTTAACTATTTTATTTGTGTTTCTTTATATTCTTTTATGTATTTTTAATGCTTCAAATCATGCATTTCACAAAAGGCCTTTTTTTCCCCCCTCTTTTTCATTTTTGCATTCTTGGCATCAATTCTCCATATAACTGCTACATCAAACATGTAAAGCTATACTTGACCTGACAAATTTCTTTCTCATACATGTGATAGATAACTTGACTAACAAAATCACAACATTTTTTTGTATCGGAGGTTTTGAAACAAAGAGGCAAATCTTTCAAGCTCGAACCAGCCTTTTCTTTTTTTTTTTTTTAGCAAAAAGCAATTAAGGATCCAGACAGCATGAAATGGAACATAAACAAGTGATAAAGAGTTTAACAGCAGTTCCTCTAAGAGTAGTGGCAGAGCAGAGCACAGTGTGGATTCTGGAATTAGGTTGCAAAAAACCTCATGTCCAGGGGATCAAATAAATATTGGCTTTGAACACTGAACAACTGTTAAACTCTCCATTCCCACACTCAACTGACCTTAATATGGCTAAAATAAAGATTAACAAAAGTAACAGAGAGAGTTATTTGCTCTCACAGAGGCATTGTTTCACTAGTTAAGGGCATAGACGTCCAGAATTAAGAAGACTTTCTGTGTTTCTTCATATCTTAGACTGTTTGGCTCTATTGTTCAGGCCGTCTTGTGTGGTTTTGTCGAAAATGTTCCTCTTCCAGTTTTCTTATTTTCATTATTTTCTTTAATCAGTCTGTGTGCTTTTCTTGATCTGTCTCACAGCCAGTTCCAATCGTCATGAATTTCTTTTGAACAGCTTTCAAGACAATGTTAGAGGTTTTGGCAGCCACAAAAAAAAATCCAACAAAAATAACAACATTGCTGAGTGATACGAGGCCCCGAAGAGGGACCCCATAAACAACTATGAGAAGAAAGTCACTGATTACCTTCAAAAAACGCGCTTTCTATCACAGACTTTACCCTGGGGAGGCCACCTGTGCATCTATGGACTTCCCAAGATCCACAATGAGGAGATCCACCACCTATTTTAAATACATTACTGTACGGGATAGGAACCGCCTGTGTTCTAAGATTATTGGACTTTCTGTTCGCCATCTGAACACTGTGTACGAGCAGCAGGCTAGCGGCCTGGCTCGTCGAATTCTCAAGGACCCGACTCATGCTCTGTTTCCGGCATTTGAGAAGCTGCCATCTGGTCGCAGGTTCCGCTGTCCGGCCTGTAAGACCCAAAGGAAGAGAGCAACCTTTGTTCCCAGTGTTATTCTCCTCTTGAACTCTAAGAAGTCTAAGACAGTTACTACAACTTAGGTCTTTTATGTACAATACTCTAGTGCAATATCTCATGTCCTGATGTGCAATATTACAATATCACCTTGACACTTTAACTACAATGTCACTTTAATCACATTGTCATTTTAATTTTATCGACGACTTATTTTATTTATTTGCTATACTTTATCTGCCTTTTTTTTGGTCACCCCCTTTTGTGTTTTTATTTTCTTTGTGATTCCATTTTCTTGTTCTTCTTTTAATGTACCGCTCTTCGCCCTTCTAATTGCCCTTCGGGGATAAATAAAGTTTTTTCTGATTCTGATTCTGATTCAGGTCAGCTCGCGGCGGGGCTTGCTACTGTTCTCTTCTGAATTGTTCCCGGTAGGTTTGCTTCTTACCTGTCATCAATCTCGAGCGTATTGGTATTAAGCAGGTGCTATTCCTCAGGTTTATACCGCAGGTCATTGGATAAGCGTCATGCTGCTTCCTGTGTTGGTGTTTGGAGTCGCAGCCTGATCAGTATGTATGAAATTGAAAACTTCCAAATAAATCACAGATCATTTTCTGACATGCTGTTTTGTTCATGCCAGGGATCCCGAGCCTGTTTTGAGGTCCTTGGCAGCTGGGACGGGACCATTGCTTGCGCTACTGTGAGCGAGCTCGCATTGCGTGAGGGCGGGGAATGATTTGATCTTTAAGCCTTTGGAAAGAGAAATGCATTCTTTCCCGGCACTCCGTTGTCTTTTTAACACATTGTCTGGTGTTTTTTGTGATTTCTCTTAAAGTCGTTGACATATTACTTTGTTTACAATCCTTTTTAATTGGTTTGTGATTCACTGTTGGAGGGAGGCCTTTCCTTAGCTGTTGATCACCAGTGTTTAGTGTCGATCAGTAGCTTGAAGGGCTCCCTGTTATCCTCATTCTTTTACAAGCTGTTTTCTTGTTTCAGAGACTGAGTGGTCGGGGCCTTTCTGGTGGCGACATCTCCTTCCTGTGTGCTGTGTGTTTTGCAACTTTGGGATTTTGGGGTGCATAGCTGTGTGCTCGTGTGCTGTGAGATGCTTTGATGTGTCTTCTTTCCCGTGTCATTATAAATACTGACAGTGATATGAGTCCACAAACTAAACCAAGTGCAAAACTCTTGTCCATTAAACAAATGTCATCATTTTCACATGAATGATGTCTGCCTTTCTGTCATGTAGGTCACACAGTAGCCGGTGGAGGAAAATTTACAGCCACCTTCGTCATGATTATTATGCAGTGTGCTTTAAACACTTTGAGCTAGGAAAAGCAACTAACCACAAGTATTTCACCCCATGTTGTGACGCAGTCATCAAATTCTTGTCATGGTTTTTCAGTAATATCTATCAGTGCGTGGTGTGTGATGTAGAACAGACATACTTTTTTTGTTTTTCACATCAGATTGTGGCAAAAAATGGAATTCTTTCCTGCATATGTGTCAGATGAAGCCACAAAGCCCTGGTTTATTTCTGTGTTTGGCAAACTATCTGCATGGACACTGCAACAGGACACTGGATTTGCAGGCATTGGTAAACAGGACTGGTAATCCCAGAATCTATTCTATTACAGGTTTAAAAGCTCACACTAAGATATGATGCAGACCGCCATACATTCCAGCTCCACCACTCTGCCATACAAGATGTAACATTAAACATAGATGTACTGTATTTCTTTACAGTCAAGACTCTTGAGTTTAAGGATCCGTATTTATCTTTGTGCATCCCAAAACTAAAGTCAGCCAGAAGCAGCAGAAGCTGAATCAGACAATAAACAATTAACGGCATTCCTCCGAGGAGCAGAGTAAACTGATGTCTGAGCCCGGATGACTGTTTTTGGTGGCCTCCAAAGAAGTTACCAATTGAGAGATGTCTCTAGCCGTAGTCAGTTTTACATTTTGGATTAAAATCTATAAACTGCTTTTCTGACTCTTCTACTTTTAGGCAGTGAGCCATGAACTGTACCCTTGAGTACGGCATGCAGTTTTATTTTTCTGTTGACTCAATTCAGTCATTCAAATTTGGGGCTATATTTTGTATAAATAAATAAGGTGGCAAGCGAAAGTCCTGTAAAATTTTACTGCTGTTTATGGTTAAGCAAGCAGAAGATTAACTGACCTCGAGAATGCATAAAGTTATAGATTGACATGTTTTTACCTTAATTGGTGCTTGACATACAGTGAAAAAAAAGGTTGGAGCCTCATACAAAAGTCCGAACACCCAGACAGAATAAAGGTCTCTTAATTCTCTTAATTTAGCTTGGTAGAGCTATGGATTGCCAATGATAATAGTTAAAAAAGCAACACTATGTTCAGCGACTGTGCAGCAAGAGATGCCGAAATTGAAAGTGAATATTATCCTGACATTTATGTTTCCTCTATATAAAAGATCAAAATGACTTACACATCTACAGTCCACTCTGCCACTTCTGAAAGACTCTTTTTACAAGCTTTATAAAATATGAAAAAAAAAAACTGATTGCAATGATTTGCAGATCTCAAGAATTTTATTCACAATAGGACATAGAATAACAAAGAAGAACATTTTACTATTTCATAAAACTTTGCTCGTCTTGGATTTGATGGCAGCAACATGTCTCAAAAGTTATGAGAGGGTCGACAAATGGCTGGAAAAAATGATTATGTGGAGGAACACTTTGTACAACTGTAACAGGTCAGTAACACAACTGGGTATAGAAAGAGGACCACAGAGAGGAAGGGTCTTCGAGAATTAAAGATAAGCAGCGGTTCGGCAGTCTGCAAAAAAAAATGAAAATAGGAAAAAATTGTGGAGCAATGTCAGAATTGAACATCTACAATACGTGATACACTATATTGCCAAAAGTACCGTATTTTCCACACTATAGAGCGCACTGGATTATAAAGCGCACTGTCAATGAATGGTCTATTTTCGATCTTTTTTCATATATAAAGCGCACCGGGCTATAAGGCGCATTAAGCGAAACAAAACAGTGTCGTTGCTGTTACCTGGCAGTTCAGTGATGATTCGAAAACGAAACTTATAAAATTGGCTCGGCGCCACAAAGTAGCAATTCTCGACAAGTAGCACAAATCGACTGAACACCGGCCTTCGTGAAAGCTCGGACCACAGTTGAGACTGATACCTTAACCCAGGCATCCACGATCCATTGACAGATAGTAGCGAAAGTCGCCCGGCGCTGTCTCCCTCCCTTGGTGAATGTGTGTTCGCCTTCTGTCATCCACTGCTCCCACGCAGCTCGCAGTTTAACTTTGAACGCCCTGTTTACACTGATATTCATGTCCCGTGCTAACGCTGTTGCCTTCAGTCGAATAGAGACTGTAGAGACGCTTCTACCCGTTGCTCTCTGTTCAATAACCCACTGTTCAATTTTGTTATTATTATGGTGAATCACAATATGTACTACTCCGCTACGCTCATGACTACTGTAGCCGTAATGCTGCGGTGCGGCTTTGTAGTTTACCAAAATCTTACTAAAACATTTTGACAGAGCGCCGTGTACCACACAAAATCGCTTCAGGGTCCGTAAGCTAACAAGAATAAATCCATATATAAAGCGCTCCGGGTTATAAGGCGCACTTTTGTTTTTTGAGAAAATTATAGGCTTTTAAGTGCGCCTTATAGTGCAGAAAATACAGTATTCACTCACCCATTCAGATAATTAAATTCAGGTGTTTCCAATCACTTCCATGGACACAGGTGTATAAATTCAAGCACCTAGGCATGCAGACTGCTTCTACAAACATTTGTGAAAGAATGGGTCGCCCTCAGGAGCTCAGTGAATTCCAGCGTGTTACTGTGATAGGATGCCACCTGTGCAACAAGTCCAGTTGTGAAATTTCCTCGTTTCTAAATATCCCATAGTCAGCTGTCAGCGGTATTATAACAAAGTGGAAGCGATTGGGAACGTCACCAACTCAGCCACAAAGTACAAGGCCGCTCAAAATGACAGACCGAGGTCAGCGGATGCTGAGGCACATAGTGCGCAGAAGTCGCCAACTTTCTGCAGAGTCAATTGCTACAGACCTCCAAACATCATGTGGCCTTCATATTAGCTCAAGAACAGTGCGTAGAGAGCTTCATGGAACGGGTTTCCATGGCCGAGCAGCTGCATCCAAGCCATACAAAACCAAGTGCAATGCAAAGCGTCGGACACAGTGGTTTAAAGCACGCCGCCACTGGACTCTAGAGTGGTGGAGACGCATTCTCTGGAGTGACCAATCACGCTTCTCCATCTGGCAATCTGATAGAGGAGATAGAGGAGAATGGTACGTGTCTGACTGCGTTGTGCCAAGTGTAAAGTTTGGTGGAGGGAGGATTATGGTGTGGGGTTGTTTTTCAGGAGCTGGGCTTGGCCCGTAGTTCCAGTGAAAGGAACTCTGAATGCTTCAACACACCAAGAGATTTCCAACTTTGTGGAAACAGTTTGGGGAGGGCCCTTTCCTGTTCCAACATGACTGCAGCACCAGTGCACAAAGCAAGGTCCATAAAGACGTGGATGAGCCAGTTTGGTGTGGAAGAACTCGACTGTCCTGCATCCTGACCTCGACTCGATGGAACACCTTTGGGATGAATTAGAGCGGAGACTGCGAGCCGGGCCTTCTCGTCCAACATCAATGTCTGACCTCACAGAAGCGCTTCTTGAAGAATGGTCAAAATTCTCATAAACCTTGTGGAAAGCTTGCCAAGAAGGGTTGAAGCTGTTATAGCTGCAAAGGGTGGGCTGACATATTAAACCCTATGGATTAAGAACGGGATGTCACTTAAAGGCGGGGTAGGGGTTCTTTTTCTGGAACATTTTTTTACATATTGCTTGAAATACTCTTCACACCCCCATTGCAACCAATTAATTAAAAGTTTTGACACAAATATGGCCTCTAGAACGTACAATCTAGGAAAAACAGTATCCAATCATTGTGAACGGACCGTTCACAATGATTGGATACTGATGCCGTCTATCAAACTGCAATCTGCTCCTCCCTCCCCCTCCTTCCCCCTCCTTCCCCCTGTGCGCGTACCCTGCTCCGTGAACGAATTACACGTTCAGAAGCTTGGCAGGAAGCTAAACTAGAGCCAGCTTGGCTAGCACCTAGCATTATTAAACGTATAGTTATCATATACTAAATACGGCAACGATCGATGCTTGCTGTCAGAACAGCGCTCGTGCACCTTCGTGCTCGTGCGCGTTCATGTACTCTAGAGGCGTGCCTTCGGGGGGAAAGTGAAGAAAAGGGTTGGGACTTTTTACCTGTGTATTTTCAAAATGCAGCTTCGCTGGACTCAAAATCCAGGATCTCCTATCCTACCTTTAAGTTCATATGCGTGTAAAGGCAGATGAGCGAACACTTTTGGTAATATAGTGTATCATTAAAAGATTCAGAGGATCTGGAGCTATTTTTGTGCATATGGCACTAGGCAAAAGAAAATCAGTTTTGGATCCCTGTGATCTTTGGGCCCTCAGGCAGCACTGCATTAAACACAGACGTGTTTCTGTCCTGTAAAGCACAACATGGGCTCAAGAACACTCAGTTCACTGTGCCATTCACAAATGCAGGTTAAAGTTCTTCCGTGCAAGAAACCAGCCATGTGTGAGCACGACCCGATCTCCTTTGGCCAAATGTTTATTTAAAATGGACTGAGGTAAATTGAAAAACTCAAACACAAATTTGAAGTTGTTTTTTGAAAACTTTTGAACTGTATCCTCCAGACTAAAGACGAGAGGGATCATTCAGCTTGGTAATAACGCTCCGTTCAAAAGCCAGCACCTCTGATGGTGTGGGGTTGCATTAGTGCCTATGGAACTGGCAAAATGCAAACCTGGAAAGTCGCCATCAGTGAGTTTTAGAGCGACGTACAACACCTTTTTTTGGGGAGTTCCATGCTTTTTTTTAGTTAAGGCAATCCAAACCTGCATAGTGTTTCTCTTACAGCGTGACAGCTTTATAGTAGAAGAGTATGAACTGGCTCGTCTGCAGTCCTGACCTTTCACCATTTGAAAACAGTTGGTGCATCATGACTATGACAAAGAAGACCCAGGACTGTTGAGCAGCAAGAATCCTACATCAGGCAAGACTGGGACACCATTGTTCTCTTAAAGACCCAGCAACTGGTCTCAGTTCCCAGATGTTTACAGAATGTTGTTAAATGTTGATTTTTACATATTTTCCACGAGAGGGTAAAATGTCTCAATTTCAGCATTCAATATTTTTCGATGTTATACTGTGCATAAAATATAGGTTTATGAGATGTGCAAATCATTGCCTTCTGTTTTTAATCAACATTTTACCTCTGTTAGAGTTGTGCATCTGTAGGAATTAAAAGTTAAGTACTTTCATATTTATTGTTAATCTTGATCTACCCCACATCATACTGATCCATTCCCAGGATCTGAGAACAGCATGTGCCATTTCCAAGACCCGAAGAGTTTGGATAAAATGTGGGCTAGTCAAAACAGTGACAGAATATCAATATGTTCTAAGCCAGACCAGAATAGGAAAGACAAACAATGCTACTGTTGGTCTTCACAGATGTCCGGCCTCCTCCATAGCGTAGTTCTGTCTGGACGTTATTTGTCCAGCTTTGATGGAGATTGTTCAGTTGCCAGGAGAACAAGTTTTCACTGGCTCGGGCCAGACACATGCAGAGAGACCGTGTACTGTAGACTGCAAATGAGGCCAAGAGGTTTACTGCAGCAGAATCCAAAGTGTACCAAATGTTCTGTCCACTAGACTATGGAGAGCAAAACTGTAAGCAACCAAAGGATGCATTTATTTGCACTTAATCTCAAGAACCCTTCCAAGGGTTGAAAACACTTTCACAACGGTATTTTAAATATCCGGTGTATCCCATTTTGTTGGTTCTGTTGGCAGAAATGGAATCTAATATTCAGAACTATGTTTTTACTTGTTTATCGTGTGTGAATGAAAATAATAATTTTGCTTCAGTTGTCTTTGAAAGTACCATCAACATCAACAGCTTTTTTAACCCTAACCAAGGCATCTATTGCCTCTGCCTAACCGGGTGGTTTTGGTGCCTAAACTTCACCAACAATGAGTCAAAGCGGAAGCTAACAAAAGAAAGTGTAACCTTTAAACCCAGAAAGCAGTCCTTTTGTCTCAGTTTTCCCTGTTTCCTGTGTTAAATTAGACTAAATTAGGTTTTAATTAGGCTGTGACACATGTATGCAGAAACATTTATGCTGAAAAAGGGAGAGAGAGATATTATTATATCGTCACAAAGGGCTGTGTTATATGCCCGAACTAATAGGAAATTCTATTCATTAAATTGCTTATGTGCTGTACTAGAAAATAAGGTTGTGGTGAAATATTGAAAATATCTTGTACAGTTTTGACTTCCATTTTGTTAAGTCGGAAGGCTCAGGGGACAAAGTGTTGTAGATGGTAAGCAAGGCCCCCAAACAAAGAATGTTGGACATCTTGTCAGGATACACAAGAATACAATGTAACCAAAGCAAGGGTATTCAGGCCTCCATATTTCTTTGTGCCTTCCAGTTTCTCCTTTTCTGTTTCACCCAATCTGATGCTGCACATCTGTGATGAATGATTTCTTAATACCGTGTGATAATAACACAGCAAAGTTTATCTTTTGTCTTCTGTTTCGAGGTCAGGACAGCAACGCTTCTGCTGGCAGGAAGTTATTGTCAGCCATTTCCCCCCCATTTTCTTTCACACCCTTCCTTCCATTCTTTTACATTCCTCATGGATTTGACACCTTGGAGCGTGCCATCTGAATAAGTGTTCAGCCTTTTGCACATAAAGTTTACTTAAAGCGCAAACTGTATATGATAGATAGATTAAATGCAGTTACAGTTTCCCACTTTCCCAAGTGCTGTTTTGACATAGTTGTACAGTATTTATCATAGATAATATAACCCTGAAAAGTTGTATAAATGATTAACCCAAGTTTTTTCAGGCCTGTGGTCTTATTTGGCACGTCAGAAACCGCATGAAAGAGATACATACTCTTGTGAAGTGCTCTGTCGGTTTGGAATTTCAGTGCAACTGGCACAAGGCGAAGGCAGCAGGATTCGCACTTCGCCTCCACACTGAGATTTGAATGCAGTAATGTGTTCCTACCACGCCAGACTTGGCACGGGCTGCTCGTACTTGTGTCGCAGGCCTCTTCTCCTCAGGTCTCAGCCCTCATTCTCGCAATTTATTTTTTACGGGGTTTTCTTTGGCTGGAGCCTGTGTACCGTCGTGCCTCAGAGTCCAAGCAAAACAGGAGCATAGCAGGGAAGGGTAGATGGTTAAGGACAGCATGCAGAGCCTGAAACTAAAGAACTTTGTCACACCATATACGGACGTGAGCTGGACGACACCCTTTAACCCTCTCACTAGTGATTTAACAGATGTTAGCCACGGATGAATTATTCATCACTCGTAATTTGCATCTGATAATGTATCTAATAAAATTGACCGACAGTATAAAGATGTGACCTCAAGAGCAACTATGTACCCCAAAGAGAATAATTATTCTGTAAAAACAATCAATATCCTTTTGAGAAATAAAATCACTTATTGCAAAGTGATCTTTTTGTTTTGGGAGAAACTTTGTGAAACTTTAGCTGCAGGTTTTGGTGGTTACAGCTATCAAGAATTATTAAGTCAATAAAGTCTTCAAAGCATCAAATAGATAGTTGTAGCATTTGCTCATGGAATGGTGAGTTAATATAGAAATAGGTGGTCCAATTCAAAGTCATGTGACAAAGTCATGTGACCCCAGCATGAAGCATTATCCCAGATTCTCTTGGTTCGTTTAACCTGAAATATAGAAGATATTACATAAAAACATAAAAATGATCGCATTCAAAAAGTTAAGGGCCTCAGGGTATTTTGTTGCTGCAGTACGGTTAGTATCTGTAATGTTGCCCTCTTGTGGCAGCCAACATAACTGTACTCACGCAAAAGTCAAGTCGGTACAATTTAATGATTCTCCAGAACGTTGCCTAACTTGTGCAAATTACGACACAGGCATTTCATTATTATCATAAATCAGAGATGCACTTAGGTTTTTGTAATCTCTTTTAAAAAAAATCCACTTCACTCTTCTGTAAAATGTATGTCGCAACGAGAAAGAGTATAGAGGTTATTTCCTAAGTGACCAAATCCGAGGGAAGTTCATTGAGCCAAAAGGCGAAAAACTTGAGGAATTCGTATCACCCACAATTCCTTGGGCCAGGATCCCAGCTGTCTGCTTAGACTCTGTCTGTAAACAAGATCTAATTTCTGAAATTGACGTATTTGAGGTAACGTTCCTTTGCCTCGGCTCTAAAAAGCAGCTCAGGGCTCCAGCGTTGGCAAACTCAAGCAGCAAAACTTGGAGAAACCCAGAGCCACAGAGAAGGACACACAAATAATCTAAGAAGTTCAAAAATAAATACATAAAAAAGTATGAACTCTGAACCTTGTGATTTTAAAACTAAGCCCATTTTCCAGAAAAAAAAGCGTATCGCTCAGGTTGAGTTTGACAGAAAGGAAAGCTGATTTTATTAATATAAAACTATTAAATTTAATAGAAGGATATGGATCCATCATACCCACCCTGCGCTTATATTACTTTGGTCTTGGCTGGGTCATTGTGTTTGACCACTAGACAAAAATCTCTTCTTGGAACTGTGCAAGTTATGCGTGTTTAGCTGAGAGGGGGAAAAAGGGGAAATCTCTTGTCAGGTACTGAGGATTATAGCCAGGCTGTAAACGAGCCTCTCAGATTGCACGAAAAGTCAAGGATCAAGGTCCAAGGTGGAAAAAAAATTGAACAGAGCTTCCGATGTTAAAAGAGATGTTGCTATTGTTGCAAGGACTGTAGCTGTTTGTGAAGAAAATCCTGGCAATTGATGGAAGTGTGTTAGTTCAGATTCAATTTGTAAACCAAGAAGATGCCTCGGAACATTTAAAAGGTCAGCCCCTTTTTTTTTTTTTCACACCTCCCCAGACTCACCGACAGTGAATGTTGGGTGTTTTTACTCCTATGCCATTACATTTGACGAGCAGTTGCCCCTAACATAGTTACACAGCCATGACTATCAAGAAAAAAAGAAAGGGAAATTAAATAGATGCACCAGAATTTGACTGATACATTTTCTATAGATTAAAGTTTAATGAAAGGACAAAAAAGAAGTTGGTTTTGGTTCAAAGGACAAGGACTCATAATCAAAAAAATTCACATTTGCTGCATAGGAAACTGAAATCAAGCTGTAAGAATTACAAAGAAACTTAATTTTTAACCACAAACATCTAATTTTCTTCAGTTTATCACATAGACTTATGTTTGAGACCCTAGCACTAACAACACTTAATTCAACATAGAAACTCAAGTCTGCTCTAATGATTCTGCTTATTAGAGTGCCAACTTTACAGTTATTTAGCACCCTTTTTTTTTTTGGCAAAAGATGAAACAAATTTTTCCTCATGACAGCAATTCTTTCAACTAGAAATGTCCATGTTTTAAACTTGCTGGCAGCCCAGTCAGGCTGTTTCCCCTGCTGCTGGCCCAAGACTGCAAAAGTGGGAAACGAAAAAATGGAGACAGGGCTGTTTTTAATTTTATGGCAACAAATTCTGTCAAAATCCTGTTATACTGACGGTCGGTACGGAACCTTTGGTATCACATAAGGCTTGTTTAGCATGTACAGTTACTCTCGGATAGAAGGTGGACGAGAACAGGCAGCAACGGTGGGAGACAAAAAGCTGTGGTAAAGCTTGACAGTTTCAACCATCCCTCAGTCTGTGAAGAACTTACAGAAACGGTCAAATCCTGTTTGAATAATTATGATACAAAGAAATGTTGCCAAATTCTTACATCTGTTTAAACAGTCTCCAACCGTTTTAATCATACCAAGGTAGCTGATTAAAATTCATTCCATTCATGCTTCAACTGCCTTAGTGATGACCTGTCCAGGGGATAACCTGCTACTTGCTCTATGACAGCTGGGATAGTAATAGCCTCCAACAATCCTACCCAGACAAAAGTGGCTATGGATAATGAATGGATGGACAATCCTTTCTCTCTGAAGATGAATCAATAGATTGGAAACAATTACTCTGCAACAGGGAACTTTGATGTATCACTATATGTGTACATAGATCATTTAGAATCCCATCTAAGCTACTGTTTGTGTGATGTAGGCCACTTTATCAAAGTCAGTTGTATATTTAGAAGGTGAGACGTGTGAAATTGATGCCTGTCTGATTGAATTATTAGCGTGCATGGTTGTCATTTATCTGTGTGGCCCTGTGATGGATTGGTTACCTGTCCAGGTCGTATCCCGCCTCTCGCCCAACAACAGCTGGGATAGGCTCCAGCCCTCCTACGACCCTAAATTGGATTAAGCAGGTATAGAAAATAGATGGATGGATGATAGCATTATCACCCACACACAATGGCCCTCATTTATCAAACTTGCGTAAGACGAAAAACGTGCGTAGGTCGTGTGTACGTTCTTTTCTGCGCAAAGGTTGGCATTTATCAAATCCATCGTGAGCGCAGGAAAGATGAAATCGCCACGACAGCTCTGAGGCCGTGTACGCACTTTTCCATTTTGACTTGCGGTGACTGCAATACAGCAGCGTCACTAGTGCGTGCTCAGGAGTCGCAACAAATCCCTTGGTTAAAATTACAGACTTATCACTTTAAAGAAGGCCCATGTTTTATTTGACTTCAACATAAATATAAACATAAACGCAAATTAAATAAATTAAACAAGTACAACTCCGTAATTGGAAGAGTGATGGCTCATTATTCAACCGTGCACCCTCACACCGAACAGGAGAGGCGCTTTAACACTGCGCATTCGCGCACGCGTGCCACTGTGGAGAGGTGTATAGGGCTCCTAAAGCTGGATCTGTCTCTCGGCTGCGGGGGGAACCCTATACGCCCGAAAAGGTATGCAATATTATTATTGCATGCGGGGATCTCCATAACATTACCCAAAAAAATGGAGTGCCATTTCCAGATGTACATCCAGAGAACCCCGCACCCAGAGATCCCTACCACCAGCCTGCACAGCCAAGAGCGCTCAGGAGGAGAGAGGAACGTATTCAGCGATTCTGACTTTTGGTAAGCATTCTGTTATTCAAGGAAAAAAGAAAGGAGAACAACGATTTCTTTCAGCATTTATTCTGTGACTTCAGTGTTTCATTTATGTCTTTCAATGTACTGTCGATAGATTGCATGGTGTGTGTTAAAGCCATCATCCACTTCACGATCTCTGTTTGTCTTTCTAGGACCTCTGTGGTTAACACGGCTGGCCGGTGTGACGCTGCAGACCGGGGGGCAGAGGCAGAGGCAGAGGCTTCGGATGTTGACGGGGCCGCGTATTCGTTGCGCGGGTCAGGTTGCCCGGATGCCACTTCGGATTCATCTGTGAATGAAAAATATTAGTTTGATTAGGAACCTCATTTGTGTTGAAAATTAAAGCAACTGTTTTATTTAAACGTCTTGGGTGTGCAGTCATTCTTACCATTCTCGAGCTCTATGGGCGCATCAGTGTCAAGTTTCCCTGGCACGCCTGATGAGGACGTAGCTCCGATCACGCCAGCCACCCTCTCCTCCAAGGCACTCAAATCCAAACCTTGATTTTTATCTGAAAGGTTCCGTGTTTAATCTGCTTCAATAGGACCATGTTCGAATTGTTTTCTGGATCAAGACTATTTACAACTTATCAAGAGGATATGTGCATCTTAGCTGTAATGTAATGGATGGGCCAATTTGTTGAGAATGGCCAAAAAAAAAAAAAAAAAAAACTGGGCTCAAGACATTTAGTTTTCCTTTAATCAATGAAATATCAAGTCTTCACAATAGTGGTTAAAGGTGTAGAATGCTGGATACTCCAAAATAAACTATCACTGAGGAAAAAAAATAAATAAGGCATTGGCCATGTGTGTTGACAATTAAAGGTTTCCTATTTACATGCCTAACTGCTTTAATTATGACAGACATCCATTTTGTCTTTCTAGGTTTTACAGTAATTTACATCTGACACCCCCCCATAATTTTTTTTAGACCCTTTTGGATTCAACTGTGAAGTGTCCAGCGCTTATGGATGGACAAGGCGTTGTTGTGCACATTAAGCAGAATCTGATTTAAAGCATCCTCCACGATTACCTGGATATGAAAAGTTCACTTTATTTTTCCCATAAACAAAAAATAAGTAAAAACAGTGAATAAAATTGAAAAGATAGTCAAAAGTTTCATTCTCCTAAGCAGGTGTCACCAAACTTTCACTGGTTATAAATTAAACAAATTGTTGGAATTATTTAAGTTGGTATGCAAACCAAAATGTATGGATTAATGAAATTTGACCAAGAAACAAAATGCCAGCCTCACAGTGAACCTTCAATAAAATCCAGGACATTAGCAAATTTTCAAGGATCAATTCTCTAGGAATCAGCACCTGAAATTGGCATTCAACTGTTAAGACATTTCAGTGTAAATTGAAGTTGTGGAGCCGCTAAGCAGTCAAGTAAGTTCACCTCCTGTTTGCTATCCTCTTGGATCGTCTCAGAGCAGCATTTTGTGTTTCTTCGTGAGCAGTTTCGTCTGCCGCGACAGCTGCTTTCTTTCTGCTGCGCGAGGCAACTACTTGTTGCGATGTGGAATGATCTTCCGCAGCATTCACTTTCCTTTGGTTTTTAGCCTCTGAAGCGGTTGTCTGAGCAGTTCCAGCAGACTTTTGTCTCCCTCCCACAGCTGGTACAGACTCGTGGGACTGCAATTCTTGCTCCTTAACTCTGGGTTTCCTTCTAGCTGCTTTTACCGGCTTCGTCAGCTTCTGCGATGCTGCTTCTGAATTCTTTTTCACGTCGTCCGTCGATTCAGTTAGAGGTTCGCTTGAGCTCTTTTCTGGGTGATCATCCGTCACGCTGATCTGATGGTCTGCCTGTTTCCATCTTGTTGACTTCTCTTTCACTGTTGTGTTGCGCAAATCTTCCTTTTTTCTTCCTTCACGTTTTACTTTACTTTTAGTTGCTTGTAGTTGCTTCAGATGATCCCGCGGTGCTTTTTGAGTGTTCATCTGCACTGCAAGGGATGTACAAGTCTCCTGTGAAAGCATAGAAAAGAAAACCTCAAAAGCCTTTTTGGTTACGCAGGGCAGATTATTTCCTATTAAATCATCACATTTCTTAGGTGGAGAAAATGCACGGAACATTATTCAAAGCAGATTCTCACATCTTGTTTTGATAGCTCATATTTGAGGTCAACCAACTGGTTCATCAGCGCCTGGATCTTCATCTGAAAAACAGAATATGATCAGCAAGTGAACAGCGTAACAAAATGTTCACATTGCAATTTCTCTAACCTTCTCAATAGCAATTTGTTGTTCAAGCTTCCCCTTCTCTTCAGCCTCTTCCTTACTCCTTAACATGAACATGGATGAGCAATTTTTGAACCAGTGATCAAACAGCATACATGAGCTACACTAATCAGTATTGACTTTAGTCCACCACAGGTTTTTACTTTCTTGCCAGGATCTTCTTAATCTGGGTGATCTCTTTCTTCTTCTCATCCATTGCACTCTGGACGTTTTCGGTTGTCACCTTGGCCAGAAGAGACTTGACATCCACATCCACCGACGTGAACTCCGTCAGTGGAGACGTCCTTCTGAGCACCGCTTTCAGCCACTCCGTGAGCTCGTCACAGGAAGGGAGCTTACAAGAAAAATGACACATGGAACAGGGTTTTTTTTTTTTGTTACATTTAGTTTGAAAACAACCCGTCCCACAAAGTTATGCTTTCGCCGATGATGCCGTGCGATTGGTGGTCTTTTGTTCGAAGTTGCGGATTCGATTTGGACGTCAGCAGCTTTGTTTAGGGGAATTTCCAGAGAGCAACAGACTTTTGAGAAATAATGCTATTAGAGGCAATCACAAATGCTTGCGAAAGTGCTGGAACAGAATCAGACTTGAACACTCAAATGATTTATGGTGATAGAATATAATGGGGATATATGCTCACCAGAGGAACTATTAGGGACAGAGAGAAGGTGCATTTGGATAACAAGCTGTAAAATGCTGAGTTGCTGAGAAATTGGTATTGTGGAAGAAAGGTTTTTTCATGTAATATGGTTCAGTAAAAAGGACAAATATCAGAAACTATTGAGCAGTCAGAAAAGGCTACATACAGTTTTAGTAGGCTGCCAGCCTAGATCTAGCTGATGATAGGTTGGCACTGGTAACTAACATGCGGTGCAGGACCTCCAGACTCTGCAATAGTTTTTTTCCCCACAGGCCATCAGACTACTCAACTCACTTAAGGAAAGTCTATGAACATGAAAATACA
Source organism: Odontesthes bonariensis (assembly GCF_027942865.1). NCBI lineage: Eukaryota > Metazoa > Chordata > Actinopteri > Atheriniformes > Atherinopsidae > Odontesthes > Odontesthes bonariensis. Next base: position 12,460,887 of record NC_134516.1, on the reverse strand, counting down.
CACCCACTGTATGCTGCTTTTGTCACTCTGCACTTTACTTACTGTACCTTTGCACATCACTATCTACCTCTAATTATTCACCCGTCCATTTGTCTGTACACGTGTGTTTATTTTGTCTTACCTGTGTGCATTATTGTATGTTGCGTATTTTGTGTGTGTTATGTTGCTGCACATTGACGTATGGGGGAACGCAATTTCGATCCTCTATGTAATTACTTGCACTGATTGCATAGTTGGATTGACAATAAAGTTCACTTTGACTTTGACTAGGTGGCCAGTTGTGACAAATGACAAGGTGATTACTCATCGAATGTAGGTGGGAATCCATGGCAGCTCCAAATATATAGATGTAACCTCTGCCGAACAGTTGCTCGTTTCAATTTAGTCCCTTTACCATCTAGTCTTGCAGAAGTTTAGCCATCATCTCCTGCAAAACCGATGTTCATTGTAATTCAGAGAGACTTACCTTGTTGAGCTCAGCCTGCGCTCTCTCTCTGGATATGTACACAAGCTCCAGGGCCATCGTTTCCTTTTTCAGCAGTATCTGCACCTTTTTCAAGTCTCCCTGAGGACCATCATCATACTGCATCAGAATACAGGCAAATTAGCGGTGACAATCAGTGGGGTTACATGGCACTGAAAGGATCGTATTATTGGCTAAATTACAATAAGACTGAGATACACCTTAATCGGACAAGAAATTTGATCGGATTACTCGCGATCGGATTTAGACCCCGAGATAACTCGGTTGAAAGTCAAATTAAACGTGCTTGTAGATGGTGAAGCACGTGGTGAATTAGACTTTGCGTTCTGCGCATGGTCGAGATTTCTTCCCGGGGTCGTGAACCGGAAGTCGGAAAGAGACGATATTACTGTTGTTGTCGCCGCCGTCGGACAGAAACAAACAACGTGATGGAGAATGCGCCGTTGTGTATCGCGTTTGTGCAATAAGCATGATCGTCACAGACGAAATGTAGAAACGTACCTTCATCTTGCTCTTCGATCCCCATTTTCTCGAATACCAGAGTTTGTTGTTGTTGTTGTTGGTGGTGAAGCGGTCAACCGGAAGTGGCTCTATTAGCAATAGTTGAAATGGGTAAAGCGCCACCTATCGTATCGGAGTATGAAATGCTTTGTGCCAATGATTCGATTAATTCACCGCCACATATCCAAGGATAATAACCCTTGCTCAAATAAGGAGCAACTCAGTCTTATTGTAATTTAGCCAATAATCCGATCCTTTCAGTGCCATGTAACTCCACTGAATGTCGTAAAAAAAAAAAAAAAAAAAAAAGAGGAGTTAAAATTACCTCAAGTTTTGTAATAAGTTGCTCTTCTTTCATCTTTTTAATGAAGTCTAAATCACTTGCAGTCAACTGATATCCCTTCATCCCTTTCAGCATGGAGTGGGGGGCATCTGGTTTTTAGGAGTTAAGGAAAAACAAAGAAAACATTTAGTTTAACAGAAATTCAAAACGAGAGTTCAGGAAATTCTGTGTTATGCTTCGGAAAACTGCAGGCAAGTCAAAAGAATCATATCACCATAAATCCATTTTCTATACCCGCTTAATCCAACTCAGGATCGCGGGGGGGCCTGGAGCCTATCCCAGGTGTCATTGGGCGAGAGGCAGGGTACACCCTGGACAGGTCGCCAGTCCATCACAGGGCAGCATCAAAGCACCATACAGGTACATTAAAGCAAGCACACTACATACGTCACTCAGTACCTGCGTTTGTTTCAAGATAGCTGCCATCAAGTGTCCCATTTTGGTCACAGCCACTAGGACCTCTGCTACCAGCCTGTTAGCAGGAGGAGATATATTTCATTCTAAAAAAAATAAATAAAAGAAGCACTTTGACAAAAGGGGGACTGTGGAACAATGCGTGTACCTCAGTGCTCTGCTGCGGTTTATCGAAATGTACATCTGGATCGCAAAAATCCAATTGCTTCTTCACATCCGTCAGAGGAGGAGTCCTGGGAAGCTGTCGGCCTGATGGTATGCAGTTTCCAGCATGACTGCGTCTCAGGGTTTCAAAATATCCGTCTGACATGTTTCTCTTCACAAAAAACTAATTTCAGTTCAACTATAGACAGTCAAGCCTGGCAGCCAAACTCAGCACAGTAGTCAAAGTAGTCAGCTCTTTATCAATAATGGCCTTGACACTCAAAGTGGGGACATTAAATAAGCATTGAATAGACTATATCCACTTGGGGGAAATTTTCACCATTATTTTACTAAAACAATCTGACCTGCTTTGTCCATGCTGTGTGTTCATCATCACTGCGGCATTGCTTTCAGCTGTGGCTTAGGAGCTGGCTGCTCTTCTCCTTTCAACCAGTAGGTGGTGACAGTGCACTGGCAGCCTTTCATAATAGTTTCACTACATTTTTTAGGGGGATAATGTCCCTGATGTCATTTTCCCCTACCTTTATTTGACAGGTTTTTTTTCACAATTCATTTTGATCTCACTAATTGCAAACCATCATTTGAAAACTATACTTAAGTAAAATGGTACAAAGACAAGATATTAAATTTGTAATTCCAGAATGGCGCCCCACTAGAGGCAGGCACCCTGCTCCAGCAGCTCTTGACATCCTATCTTTCTTTGCATCTTCTTTAGATTTTCTACACAGCTTTTTTCTTTTAAAATACAAATTTCTGAATGATTTTCCATGCTGGTGGAAAGGACTTCTGCTGGTGACTCTGGCAATGTTTCACATCTCTTGTGATGCATAACGATGGCAACAGGCTTCCCAAAACCCAAGCAATACCTGGAATAAGACCCCAGGATGCAGAGCAGAAACAAAAAAAAAGAAAAAGGTGCAAGAAGGTTGAAGCCATTTATTTCTGATCAACAAAAGAAATGTGAGATCACTGTAGGAACAACTCTAACACATGTTTGTTATTCACCTTTAAGACTATATGTCAGACAGAGACTGTTTTAGAGTGAGTTCCTGTCCATGTTGTCTACTAATAGAGTTAATTTGTGTTACCTGCCCAATGCTGCATGTGCACTCATCAGCTAAGTTGTTGCCAAGCGACAAAAAAAATTTCAACTTTCAACTTCAACATTTTTTCTACGCGTTCGTCAGCTGATTTATATTTAATTTTGTTATCTATCTATAACAATAGCACATATTTAATAACAATGAATACCGAATAAGGAATACTACAGAAATATGATTTTTGTTTATCAAACACCACTAAAAATGTTCGAGATTATAAAGGACAGACACATTTGTGATCTCCCCTAAGACACAAAATGATTCCAGAGAAGAAGTTGTTTTTCCCTCAGATTTGACACACGCTGAGTAAGTTCATTTCGAAAATATCAAGTCGTGCTTAATCTGCTCACGGCAGACAGAAAAGCAGGTGTGCTGACCCTGATACAAATAGGCAGAACCAACACCCCGTCTATCTTTAAACTGAGCCGGTGGTGTCACACTGCAAGTCCCACATGCTTAGTGGAGCTCCAGGAACTCTAGAGGAGAGTGCTGAGTCGTAAATACCTCTGTTTTTAAACAGCCCGCTCCCATAATGCTGGAGAAGAGGGTAGGAGAAACTTTATGACTCTGCCTTGGCAAAGTGCAGTGGAAAACATTTGCATGGTTTAACATTGCAGCGAAAAAAAAAAAAAAAAAAATCATACCAATAATTTACTCTCTGTGTACACCACCTATCTGAATTTTCACTGGCAGCACATGTAAAGGTAGGGGCTCACTGCCTGCATGTCTGCTTCAGTCTGAAATCACATATTCCAAATGTTTTTAAATCAATAAACCCCAAGTGAGCCCTCATCATAAATGTAGGCACAAACAGCATCAACCATTCAGTCTCGAGAACATCATTCAGACCGGCGTTTGTGTCCTGAAACAGCTCTCCAGGGATTAGAAAAGTGTCCCAAAAAGGTAGTTTATAGCTGGTCCGACATGTAGCATATTGAACAGGCCAAGGCGGACAGGTCGTTAAAGGGGGCTGATAAAACAGCAGGGACAGGTGCTCTGACTCACTGAGAGACTAAAAAAATGGAAAAATGGATTTGTGCCACTGTGGTAAGAATGGTGTAGTTTTTAGTGTTTCACTCCCAAAGCCACAAGAAACACAAGGAGATTTACCACAGTTTTATGTGGAAAGTTATCGCTGGACCGTTTGTCTTCAGCTCATAAATTGGGGCATAAACATCTTGCAAAAGCATCGTTATTGTCTTTCTACTTATGTTGGCGATTTGACTCATATAAATATCCTGATTTTAGTCCAAGACTCAGGTCAGTAAAAAAAACAGTGATGACAGATTAACATAAAATAATCTTGCAATGATGTGTGGCTCTACCGACCAACAAGTTGGGAACTATTTTAGAAGATTAAACGACCATTTCTGGCCCGAGTTTGTTTTTAAACTAAACCACTGTTATTTTGGATAAAGTTGAACTAACTCTGGAGCTTCAGAGCATATCCTCAACCAGTCGCGGCAGATGGCCGCCCTTCTTGAGTTTGGGTCCACCAGAGGTTTCTCCCCTCAAAAAAGGAGTTTTTTTTCCTTTCCACCGTTGCCTCGTTCATGCTAAGGACAGGCGACTGAATCGAAGAGGTTTTGATGCAATCCGTTGGTTTTCGTTAGCTGGGGAACTTTTTGGAATTGGCTTTATATGAATTGGACCAATTTGTATTTGATTGGATTATGATAGTTAATTGGATCATGTTTGGCTTGAATTGGATTGCATCTTTGCTGTGCCTTGAGATTTGGTGCGATATAAACCTGAATTGAAATAAACTGAACTGAATAGAATCCCACTGAATGATAACAAACTGTAATCACTGCTTGCTAAAGAAGTTGTGTAATATTATCAAAAGCTTGAGAAGAATGGTGAGATCGTGAAGTGGTTTGCTTTTTTATGATTTAAAAGGGCGTGTTAGCTCCAGATACATTTAAGACTGACTAAATGGAATAAACTGACTTTAAAACTCAATGTAAACTATATAAACTAACAGCCCATCCCTACACGCAGAAAAAGAACGAGACGAGTAATCCGACAGCGCATGCGTTGCCGCAGTGATTGACAGCACGCAGCATCTGACCAATCAGCGGTCAGATGCGCTGACAGGCAGTTGGATGCAGGTGGAGAGATGGCCTCCAAACGGCGGTACGAGTCGGGAGCAAGCAAAAGAAAGAAAAGGTCTAAAGAACGAGGCTCGTGATTCACTTGAAGGTGGGTATGTTGTTGAAATAAAAAAGAAAAACTTTGTGGCATAAACACCCGCAGCTGCTAGCCTGCTGAACACGGGACAGAAGAGAGGATAATTCTGTGTAGATGTGGACTGGAGATTCAATTTTCCAGCGGCCCTGATTATCATTTATTGAATGTCTCCTCATTGATGACTTTTGTGGGGGGCCTCAAAATAAAATTCTGCTTAGGGCCCCAGTTTGGCCAGGGGCGGCAGGTATTTGTCCTTTTCAAGTTTGTTGATCTCATCTTATAAGGCCTTTTTTTTTGCCAATAAGAAAGTAAACAGTCCTGATAAGTGAATGAGAGTAAGGCTAAATGAAACTCTTGGGCATGCACACATGTAAGCATACATGCAAACACACTGACACACGCACACACACACATGAGGGTGATGAAAGATGGCCTGTTGGAAACTAGAGGGCCAGCACTTTCTTGTGCCGCCCTCAGAGCTGTCAGTCAGGTTCATTTTGAGAGGTTTCTCTTTGGCGAGCAGTGTAAAGTTACTGCATTCTGAGAACCAGCCTTACACTCATCGATGCACAATAAGATCAATAATGTGTTAGTCATTTGTTCAGTGTGAGTCCTTTCTATCCACTTTTTCCTATCCACGGATGCCAGTCAACCATAAATCCTATTTTGGAGGATTTGCAATTCTGACTGCTTCACACATGAAATTTCAGAGGTAAAGATAACCAAGACATACTGTTGTCATGCGCATTAAACACAAAGTGATATCTCACCGTTCGCTGCATTTAACACTAAATCAACTATCAGTTTTTTGTTTCTGTTATCACACAATTGGATCACATGCAGGTATATCCACAGCGAAACAGGACCGGGGTTCAAGAAAATTCTCTCTTAATGAGGCTCAGAGTCGCTGGAGACAATTAACACAAGACATTTATTCTTGCCGCAAGGAGACAAGTCTGCACAACATATCACAAAGCTGACCCAGAGGAGCCGAACGGTCAATTTTGATGATTTATGTACAATCAATGATTAGGACCCATTACAACCCACAAGTCCTCTACACTGCTCAACTCACTTCAGCGAATGATGCCCAGCCTGTGGGACAAAAATGGTTGTTTTCTGTTGCAAGTCAGTGATGCAGAGCAGGAGAAAGCGCTATTCAACTCGTCAGACTTTTCCTTTAAAAGAAAATGTATTAGAAAATGTGAACCAATAGGTGCTTTACTGGAACGTTTGCATTTAAATCATGAATTTTCTTGATGTTTTTTACAAGGCTAATGTGTAGATCAGAACGGGTTATGATTTTTAAACTCTATGGGCCCGTCTTACTTAAGTGAGCTGTTGCAGCCCTACACTCCACCCAGAGCACTGAGGTCAGCCGACCAGCTCCTGTTGGCTGTTCCCAAAGCCAGGCTAAAGACCAGAGGTGATGGAGCCTTCTCTGGGGCAGCGCCCAGACTGTGGAACAGCATCCCGTTGTCTGTCAGGTCCTCTCAGTCTTTAGGCCAGCTCAAATCCAGACTGAAAACATATCTCTTTTCCCTGGCCTTCCACTGGCTGAAATGGAGTTTACCTTGGCTAGCTACTTTTATTGTTACTTTTATTGTCATTTTATTGCTAATTTTATTACAAATTTTATTCTATCTGTAAGTTATTCTTATTCTTATTGCTATTTTATTGACGACTTTCTTAACATGTGATGCAGTTGCTATTGTGAAGCACTTTGGTCAGCTGAGGTTGTTTTAATGTGCTATTTAAATACATTTTGAATTGAATTGAATTGATGATTTTTAAAGAATTAAATCATATATATATATATAAAAAAAAAAGGAGGTGACAATTTGTGTATTGTTAAACACCATGAGTGTTCTGCTACTCCGCACTGAAATGACTCAGCTGAGGTGGTTCGGGTATCTGGTTAATATGCCTCCTGGTCGCCTCCCTTTGGAGGTTTTCCGGACACATCCTGAGGCCCCGGGGCAGACTTAGGACTCGTTGGAGGGATTATGTATCCCTTCTGTTCTGGGAACGCCTTGGGTTCCCCCAGGAGGAGCTGGAGAGGGTCGCTGGGGAGAAGGATGTCTGGGTTTCTCTCTTGGACCTGTTGCTTCCGCGACCCGACCTCGGATAAGCGGGCGAAAATGGATGGATGGATGTATGAACACCATGAGTGAAGGTGTCATACAATATACTTTGCAAACCATTTCACACATTGTTATATTAAAAGTTTTAATCTTCACATTTATGCCAGTTCATCATCAAATATCTGAGCTTCTGGCGTCATTTTTTAAAATACTGCAGCAAAATTTGGGTGTCACACTTTGCCGAACTGCCGAGTCCCCTCCTTTAATTCACTGCAAGCTGAAGAAAAACATGTCAAGTGTTTCACCTAGTTTTCCCCATCTCCATAATTTAATCCGCAGGCACTACAGGAAACTGCAAACACTAGACTGCTGGGAGTTTATGTGTTTAAAAGAGAAATTGAAGAACTCAGAATAGCTTGCCATGACACACATACACGCATTTACAGACACCTGGGTAAATACAAGTGAAAGAAAAGAGAGTTAGCATGAAGATCTATGGCCGCGTGTCAAAGAGATCAATGGCTGACAGCTGAAGGACTCTGAATCTCTACACAGTTCCAGGCTCACACTCAAAGAGACACAATCATTCACATAAATCCACACGTCAGCCCTTGTTTAGCTACTTTGGTCTGATATCAGCCTTCCCTGCATGCAATCCAAAACTGAACAATACCCATCATTCGATTACGGCTGTGACGTCTGCCTGTGACTCAACTGCTGCATCAGATAAAACGCAATTTGTTTTTAAAGGCAGAGAAGGGGTTGCCACTAGACGTATCAGGTGTCTATTTTTGCTGCAACCCCACCCCTACCCTAAAACTCCCCACTACCCCACCCTCTCTTTCTCGCACGCACGCAGGCACGCACGCAGGCACGCACGCACGCACGCACGCACGCACGCACGCACGCACGCACGCACGCCACCACCACTCTCCTTGCTTGTTCACTCCTTAGGGTTAGTCACAGACTCCCAAGGGCTCAGTCTTCTGTCAGGGGCCATATGGTACCGTCAGAGCCTTGAGTGTGCTGGAGTGGAAGGGCAGCCGCGGCTTGAGGTGTCAGAGGGGAGGGTGGTTTAAATTTAACTGCAACAGGGCTGATATCTGTATGGCAGGTCCTGTCTCTCCCCCTCTGCTCACCCTCCTTCACACACACACACACACACACACACGCACGCACGCACACAAACACGCGCACATACAGCCTGTTTTCACAGTCACCAGCCACAGACACCATCACACTCACAGCAACAGCAGCTCTTACAGTGCACCGGGCGACGCATCATCACGTCCACCTGGATTGTACAAGAGGCCGGCTGAGGAAGTGAGAGAGTAGAGAGAAGGGACGTGCTTTGCCGCCGCACTCGCACTGAGGATAACGCTGCATTTGAGCTGGCAGGCTGAAGGAAGCCACTGCAGAGGCACAGCAGTACAGTGGGCTAAAGCGTCACTGTGAGAGGTAAGACTGGAGCTAGGCTCAGAGAGACTGTGTGGGTGCGTGTGTCAGGAGATGTGTATGTCCATGTTCCAAGCTAATATACCTCTCCTTTCTCGTCAGGTAAATATGCAAATGCAAAAAGGCACGGCTATTAGTCTGCGTGATACGTGCAATTTATTTAAATATTTCTTTCAGATAATGAGAAACAAAATATCACAGCTGATAACCCCGTCATTATAAACACTGTTCATATTCTAATTCAATAATGCTATATCTATACATAAAAAAAACTTTTCTGTATTTTCTTTGTTCGTCTGTGTTTCTGCAAAGATGCAGGCTGCTGTGCAGTCACTTAGAGGGACGTAATCTGCATTGTGGCTGCTTTTGTGCAAGGTTGTTGCAAATTGGACAGATATGGGGATTAGAGGCTGGAGGAGACCAGTGTTTCTGGGGGTCACAGTGAATTCCTGCTGATCTTAACTTAATCTAATTGGATTGAATATGCTCTAATGAGGTTGAATCTATTTGGCACATTTTGGCTCAAAGTCATACTTCTGTTATGTAGTCTTAGAGTAAAAAAACAAACAATCTTTTTCCATTGAATTTGCTGATGAGCACAAAAACTGATATCACCCCACGGTCAATTTGTCCACCACATCAAAGCTGATGGTGATAATTTATCTGCTTCCGTGCAGTAATATCGTCTTGTATGGATGATGGTGTTGCACGACGGGCCGTATTGGTTGCAGCCAGGGAATTTCCAAAGGGCAGAGTGTCCATGAGAACTCGCAGCGGAGTCATACAGTAACTGAGTGCAATGAGGACAACTGAGGGAGGGAGGAGGTCGGGTTACCAGGCCTGCACTCGGGGCTCAGTTTGGAAACACACATAGGGCAGTAGAAGTGATGGACAACAGTCAATTGCCAGGCCAAGAAAGCATTTTCACCACAGCTAAATTAAATGACGAATTTCTTTTTTTGCATTAAAAATGCCAAAACAATTAGCACATGCTCAGACTGGGTCTCCCGTGCTGGCATCCATAGCCTGATGATGTGTTGGCATGTGGTGGTCAGCACAGTAAAAGAGAGATGTTATTAATAAAAGGATTAGCAAAGCCTTTAGAGATCATCACCAAATATTATGGTTTGCGGTCACTCAAAGGTTTCTAAATGAAAAATAGCTCAAGGCTGACATTTAAAGTTGCATCGAGTACTGCAAAGCATGTCAAAGTCCCAAAACTTAAAGTTGTTGCACTGAAATAGCCAACCATTTCTGCCCTTTTCTCTCACATTTGTTGCAAGTGATAGGTTAATCTACTTAGCTCTGCATGATAGCGAGGCGGAGAGCCACTGCGTTCTAGTACAGTAGTAATCTCCTGTTCGACAACAAAGAGGAGGCCGTCCAGCAGATTGATCAGCAAGTTTAGGGTGAATGGTGTTTGCAAGTTCATGTGAACTGAAGCGGAAGTTGAATGTTTTTACCCGCTTAATCCAATTTTAGGGTCGCAGGAGGGCTATCCCAGCATTGGGCGAGATGCAGGGTACACCCATGACAGGTCGCCAGTCCATCGCAGGGCCACACAGACAAACAAGACACGTGTTCTCGCTTACTCCTAGGGACAATTTAGAGTCACAAATCGTGCATGGTTTTGGACGGTGGGAGGAAACCGGTGTTCTCGGAGAGAACATGCAAACTCCACACAGAAAGGCTCCAGTCGGTAATCAAACCTGCAGCCCTCTTGCTGCGAGGTCGACGGTGCTGACCACCACACCACCAATGAGCATTAATTGAAAATCTTCTCTTCCACATTTTGTGATGTTGCACACTCCCCTTGCAAATAAATGTTTTATTTTAAACACATATTATGAGACACTATGGCAAATAGTGGGAAAACTAGGCCCCGAGCATTGCCACACAAAAACCATATCTACAGTCAAACATGGTGATGCCAGTATCATGCTGTGGAAATGTTCTGTTCTGTGGGAAAAGGCAGAGATTTCAAAACTGGTCAGGAATGCGTGACATAAAGCAATGATTTGTTAAAACCATTCACAGAATGCTTAGAATCTTAAGGTGGAGCAACGTTTTACAAGTGTCAAGTGGAAATGCGTGACAGCTTCCTGAAGCGAACCACCAAGAAAACACGAGAGTGACTTTAAAAAAAGAAATTCAGTGAAAGTCCTGCACTGACCGAGCTAGAGTCTGTACCTGAATCCAGTAGAGCATCTCTGGAGTCATGGGAAAGTGGCTTTGCAGTGATGCTCCCCATCTATATCGACTGAGAATCTGAGTATGAGGAACAGGAGAAAGCTCCCAATGACAGTTGTTCCCCTTTTGTGCAATGATTTCGAAGACCACGGGAGGCTGATGCACAAGGTGCTTATTCCTTTTTGAATTTTGGAAACGATCATCTGTAATTTAGAATGAAAGAAATGCACATGGAACATTTCAATATTTACGGTAATTTAATGTTTACTCTGTCTTTTCTTCAGCAAACTACTGCAAACTGCTATGCTTTGTTGAGTGATTGACAGTTTGAGGGTAGTGGGGCAGGGGTCATTAAACAACACACGCATTAAGGCAAACCTCCTGGCACCTTGAGCTTCACCAGCTGTAACTTGGATTAGAGAGCCTGGCTCAGAGGATTTATTGGTCTTTGATTCATCAATAGCAAGAGCTGCCCTGCGCTGCTCTGTACTTTTCTGTTGCTACCAATCCAAAGCAGGATTGAGCTGTGAGGGTGAGAGCAGCTGAAAATAAAAGATGCTTTTTACGTCGTGCACTCAGACCGCACACAAACACGACACAGTCCGAGAAACGAAAAATGTAAACCTTTATTCAATTCTAAGGTTCCACGTATTTGGACACAATAAAACAAATGACTTGGTTCTCACCAAGTGTTAAAAATAAGGTAAATTCAACCTCAAATGAACAACAACACATGACAAATTACACTGTCATTATTTCTTGAACAAAAACTAAGTCAAAATGCAAGAAGCGGTATGAGGAAAATTAATTTCATCCCCCAATTCAATAGCTTGTAAAATCTGCTTCAGCAGCAAAAATTTAAACTAATCATTCTCTGTATATTGTCTGACATTATAAGGCTCTCACATGATTGATGAGGAATGTTGGCCCACTCTTCTTTATAATGTTACTCACGCTCATTGAGGTTGGTGGACATTAATTAATGAACAGCTCTCTTAAGGTCCCAGTCAAGGTGAGGTCTAAACTTTGATTGGACCATTTTCTTTTTCATCCATTCTGTGATAGATTTTCTGCTGTGTTTGGGATCATTATCCTGTGGCATGACCTGATCCTGGCTAAGTTTAAGCTGTCGGGGCAGATGGCCTCACATTTGACTAATACTTTGGTATACAGAGTAGTTTGTGGTTGACTTAATGACAGCAAGGTCCTCAGGTCCTTTGGCTGCAAAACAAGCCCAAATCATCAGCCCTCCACCACTGTGCTTGACAGTTTTTATGAGGTGTTTGTGCTGAATGCTGTGTTTATTTTGAACCAAACTGTGGTGCTCTGCATTATGACCAAACATCTCCACTTTGGTCTCTTCTATCCAAAAGACATTGTTCCAGAAATCTTCCACTCTCTTCAGATGTAACTTAATTAACCTAAGCCATGTTTGTCTAAAACGAAGATGGCGGCTCCTGGCACTCCTTCCAAGTGTGGACTCCAGATTGTTTGGAATTGACCCTCTAACCCTTCGAAGATTGATGAATGGAGACAATTGCTCCTCCAAGATTATTGCTGATGTTTTTCTTTCTTGACATTGCATTAACACACACCTGAATGCTCCAGACCAGCAAAAAATGCCAAAACTTCAACTGCCCTCTTAATTCCTATGGAGGCAGTGAAGCTATACTTTTTATCCACTGCTTTGCAATTTGGCTCAGTCTTTATGAGTAATATTTCATGTCATGTTGCTAATTTACCTAATTCTAAACCCTGGTAGGGAACAGGTCATTTTTCATTATGCCCTGATATGTGAAATTCTTTTACATGTGACTGTAACATGAAATAAGGAGATGTTGACGAGAATATTCGTGAGTCATAACTGTCATTTTGTCTCGTTGACATGCATTGTCATATTTACCTAAGGCTTCTTGAAGTGTCTTTTGGCAGGACATTGAATGTTTGTGCTGGAAAGACACCAAAATAAATAAGTGTTTCCTTGTAGGAATCAATAAAAAGGATCGCATTACACTTTTGGATTATACTGTAATGGGACATGGTCCAATTTAAGGTAGTCCGGATTCCTTAGATAACTTCCCCTGGGATGAGGAGATCACTTCTGGTGGTGAATTGTGGCAAGAGTAAGATATATCACACTTGATTAAAATATCTTGGTCTGGGAAAAAAGGACAGTCTGCTATATCAACACCGCCACCCTTAGCAATGAGGAGATCGTGAAGGGATTACTAACTCAAATTTGACAAGAGTAAAGCTTTAAAACAAACTTGAAAAGAGGAACGAATGTTGCCACATTAGTTCTTATCCCTTTTATGTCACTTCAGACTTTTGGTTTTAATTCGTCTATTGGGTTGATAATGGGACAAAAAGTACTAGGTAAGGTTTAGGAAAATGCTCGTCCGACACCTTGGATAATGAAGGGGAAATACAACATTTCACTGTTTACCCTGGATGCTGAAAACTGGCGCTAAATGGCTTCCCTCTGCATTGATTTGTGACATGAAGACACGAACATGCTATCTTTGCACAAAGAGGATTTCTGTTCCTCCCAGGTGGAAAAGAACAGGACTGAACCAATTATGATAAATGGATTTGAAAAAGGACTTCTTGTAACATTCGGGGAAAAATGGTAGTAGTAGGAAATCATAAATTTGATTTCTTGTGTAATGTGCATTAGATCAAAATTTTGGTTCTTGGAATTGTTTAACTGAACAGCGTGGCTGAAAAGAGTCGACCAAACCAACCAACAACCAGGATATGGATTGGGAGAAGCACATGGACTTTGGTTGCAGCAACAGGGACTTGTTTCATCTTCTCCTGTGGAAGGGACCGCTATTTATACTGAGATAGGAGCACCAGTGTTGTCCGACATTAGGCCCTCTCCATTTCTCACATCTTGACCTGCAGTCTTCTGCTGCCAAGAGAAGTCAAAACAGGTTATCTGAGACCACTTTGTACAGCGGGGTTTGGCGCTGAAAGATCAGGTGGAGTGTGCTTTCGCAGAACCCGTCTCGATGAGATCAAGTGAAGACAGGAAAACTTAAAAGGCTCAGGGAGTGACGACTATAAAAAGAGGGCGGAGGATGGTCCATGTCTCAATTTTCTTGTGTGATACCTCGTATTTTGTGTTGACGGAGACATTAATTTAAAGATTTGTAAGAAGTTCACAGATCTTTAAAGCTCCTATTAAAACATTCTGCATTAACTCAAGCTGTCTGTTCAGATTAAGTTGAAATACCTTTAGACTACTTACTGCATTTCTTTTGCTGCAGGTGCGCAAATGGTTCATGCATATCTTCAATAGTGTTCCAGAGACGGTAACAGTGAGATTCGCCGTAGCAGACGAAGCCACCGCTCATCTCTGTGGAAGTATAAAGGAGAGAAAAACTTGTGCTGCATTGGCACACCATTGGAGCGCTGACTTGCTCAGATAGATCAAATTGATTTCTTTTGTCTGGCCAATGTCACGTGTGTTTTCAAATTGAGGAAATCTGTTCCTATGAGATCAGCACCTGCACAGATGATTTTACATATGGGAGTCACGTAAATTCTGGAGATTTTTGCAACAAGAAAAATAGGGAAAGTAAGAAAGCTGCTGAAAAAGCCACAAGACTTGCTTGAAGTCCTGCCTGTAGTGTAATCATGACTTTCAGATGTTTAGAAAAACATGCATCAGGTAGCTTGTCAGCTACACTATGAAAAATAATCATTTTGAATCTGAAGACATTATGAATCAGGTTATGAAGATCAAATGAAATACTGAAAAAAAGGACACGACTATGTCCCTGCAGGTCCTATCTACCCTGGGCATGTCAATGGTCAGAGCAGTGCCCTCATTTATCTTGAATATCAATGTAATATTACCATCTAATGTTGCAGAGCATAGAGAAGTTTGATGACTCATTGACTGAGATGAAACTTCTCACCTGAGTAGATTAATAACCCCGACTGTCATTTCATTTCCTGATGCTTTTGACGTCAGTACATCGCTAGGATTTGCAGGCGCGTCATCACCTTTTCTTTATTTAGCCCCTGCAGTACTGTATGTGCAGTGTTATATATACAATGGGGCCCAGCTGTAGTCAAATTCCTCTGGAAGATGTTTGAAAGGGGCCAGTCCTTTCCATGATGCAGCAGAAATCATTGGGACCATGAGCGTTTTGAAGAGCACAGCTGCTGTTGGCAGTTCTGCTCATACCACAAATGACCAAGTAACACGAATAGCATATTTTAAGTTATAAATATTGAAAAAAAAATTTTTGCAAAAAAACAGCAAAAGCAATATCGATTTTTTTTTTTATCTAGTTGGCAATATTTTGTATTCTGGTCTGAGATAGACCTTCTTTAGCCACTCAGTTCACTTGATCAATTAAACAGTGTATAACAATTACAATTTTAACTCTTGTTGCCATATTGCGTCCAGTTGGCTCAGGACCACTTACTGTGATGCAGTGGAAAAGCCTTGTTTATTTCTTCATATGTAAAATGTCGTGAAAGGGTACATATCAACAGCATTTACAATATTGGCTGAACTACAATATCAATAACTCTAAAACAGAACTTTCAAAAATTAGATGAATAAATAAAACCCTACGTGAATGTTTTTAACAGCCACGATTGTTTCTTTGACACTCATGGGAAGGGCAAAGTGAGGCCAAAATTATTCAAGTGGTTGCAGCATGCCATTTCACTACTAGATGTCACCAAATCATCTTTACATCTCATTTAAGCTAAGTCATAATCATAATAATTGGAAGGGTTAGAAAGGATAGGCGGCCCAAAGACAAGGTTTTGAACTGCCAGCTGACAAGGAAAGGACAAGGCTATAACTGCACAGAGACTCAGAAGACACAGGTGAAGTCAAACAATCAAGTGAAATGTAAAAGGAGAAGAAGACAACACACACATGAGAAGAACTCTTTCAAAACAAACTTGAAAGACAAAGCATAACCAAAACTGAATAAATGAAATTGAACCCATCACCAATGCCGGCTCAGACACTGTCCGGATTAACAAGGTCACGTGTTTGGAGACCCGGACATACTGATGACTTGTGGGCTACTGCAACACGACATTCGTGGACGAGAAAGAAGTATTTCACATTGCTGGAGTGCTACTGTCCCAGCAATCCCAGTGAGAGTGGATATATGCAGACTATGCAAACCAACTAATTCTAATGTTCAGAAACAGGATCCGCTATCCCAACTAGAGGTTGATGAAGTACAACAAAGATGCCACGGCGAAGGGCGACAGGCCAGGGAGGATACATCATCATCTCTACTGTCAGAGAGTTGGTACCAAGCCCCATTACAAAGCCCTTATAACTTTAACACAAGAGCAGCTTACCTAAGATGGAAGATGATGGATAACCTGGATAATTGGAGCCTGTGTGGCCTTTTGCCATTACTAAGAGACAAAGAACCTTCTGAAAGTCTGCTACGGGATGTGAATGTCCCACTATTCCTACTGTGACCATCACAGAGACCAATAAGCTGATGTACAGCACAGCTGCAGTGATCCTTGAGATTCTAGGCTACAAGATAAACAATACAAGGAGGAGAAAGGGACAGTACTTCCCGTGGAAATAAGATTGGAGGGCCAAGATCAAGGCAACACACAGGGAGTTTAGCCAGCTATCATAGCTTCAGAAAGGTGCAATGAAGAAAGAACTCCCAAAGTCTCCAGTACCTGAATACCGGAGACTATCAAAACATAGACTCACAGCACTAGAGACGCTGCAGCCAAAAGAATATATAGGATGTTCTCAACTGAACCATCCAAAGTGTACTCTCAATGGTAAGGAAAAAAGGTGATAATAGATTCACCCAGAGCTGAGACTGAACAATACTGGAAAAGCTTATGGGGAGAAAGAGGGATCACATAACACCAATACTCCATGGCCAGTGGATCTGATAGCCGACCATAGCAATCTCCCAGAACAGAAACCAGTGACCGTTGCAGCGGCAGACATCCAAGAAAGTCTCAAGACTTTCACCAGGCCCTAACATGATCAGTGTTGTATAGTAACGAAGTAAAAATACTTCATTACTGTGCTTAAGTATATTTTGGAATACTTTGTACTTTCCTCAAGTTTAAAATTTTTTGACAACTTTCACTTTTACTTCACTATATTTCCGAACTTAATTGCATACTTTTACTCCAATACATTTTCATTGTTCGGTTTAGTTACTCGTTACAAAAAAAGAGAGAGAGAGAGAGAGAAAAAAAACGCAACAGTGTTTTGACCCCATGCATGTTATGCTTGCCCAAAGACGTGGAAATTCTACCTTACAGAAACTCCCCTTTTTTAGGTTTTAAGGTAGTTTTACAAAAAAGGTCTTCCTCTTCAGATGCCAGATAAGCTGCAGTTCCCTCCCAATTCTTTTTTTCTTTTGTATAATGACCGGTTGTGTGTGCACCTCCTATAGCTTGTGAAGTACAGTAATCGTAACAGCTTTTTTTCTTGGTGATGTTGGCCGCATTTTCTGTACTGAGTTATTTTATTTATTTTTCAGAAAGGTTTACAAAAGGGGTTTCAAACTGGACTCCCTCTTCAGATGCCAGATAAGCTTGAGATTTCTCCTATTTTTTTCTTTACATTTTGTTTATAATGATGGCAATAACAGTAGCAGCCTCTTTTGTTTAATTTTTTTCTTAATGGTGTAATGTACGCCTCATTTTCAGCACTGACCTTACTTGAAGAAGAAAAACTTAAAGGTTCACAAAGTTTGTATTTTCTGTCTAAAGCTGGTCTAAATTTTGCCTGCACTTAGTTGTGTGTAGATTTTAAGTGTATTTGACCTTCAAAATTGACCAAAATATAAAAAATGTCATTCAAACTGCGTTTACCTTGTTTTCTTTTTACTTATACTTGTCATTACATTACTTAAGTACATCTATTTTTACAGTAATTCTCATACTTAAGTACAAGACGTTTCGGATACTTTAAGACTTTAACTCAAGTAACATTTCAGTCAGTGACTTGGACTTTTACCAAAGTCATATTTTGGAGGGGTACCTATACTTTTACTTGAGTGTGAGATTTCAGTACTTTATACAACACTGAACATGACACACGCCTACTGCAGCAAATTTCCTAACATCTTCATTTTTTTTTTTTCGATAATAAAAAATGAGCATGTTGTGTATAATCATCATGTTTTCCGCTTCCTCGATTATGTAACAATGGGTTTTACCCTGGAAGCTAAATCTGCACCCCATCAAAGCATGGCTCGCTCTTCATCTAGCTGAGCTTACTCTGTGGAGATATGTTTCCTGAAAAAATTTTTTTTAGCAGAGCTCTCCATCATGCCAACGTCAAAGTGAACCAGCTCACATATTGCTGCTATTTCTGCCCCGTATTCCCACCAGGGCTCAAATTTGGTTGTGAAATTCTTAACATATGTAACATGATTGTATAAAATGACACAGGTGGCGGCAGGACACTGGATATGAACCAGAGAGAAGAAAAAAAACTGAAAAAAAACACACCAAGGAAGCCTGCTGTGAGTGCTTTGCTTTCGGCTTAAGCCTCCATTGTTGCCCCTCTCTGTGTTTGCTGTTGCTATAGACATGGACTCAGATGAGATGAGAGGGCTTAGCATGGCTCTGGGACTTTGCATGGTTCTCACATTCAATACACGACAGGGTCAATTATGAGGCTATTTTTTCTGATGACCCACTGGCATTTTCCTCCTACCTCCTATTAAAGATAAGTTAGGTATGTTGAGGGCCGACAAGAGCAGAGGAGGAAAGGACAGTGGCGCTACAGAGTTGAGGAATGTCAGTGTCGCACTCTATGACGGCTAATTTACCCACCTTAACTTGGGCAGATTTGGAGAAAAGTCTTAAATGGATATGATTTGCAACGAGTGGGATTGTGTTTGGCAGGAATGCTGCAGTGTTCAAATGGGATGAGTCCCATAGGGTGAAGGAGGGTACACTACAATCTGCCAAGATGACTCATAACTGGAACAGTGGAACCAAAGCCGCAACAGTGCTTCAGAGTTTAGTGTCTAAATCAGGGATGGGCAACTGGCGGCCCGGGGGCCGAACACGGCCCTCGTCCTCACTCAGTACGGCCCGCAAATAGATCAATAATAATAATTTAATAATAAAAAAAAATAAAATAAAAATAAATAAAATAAAATTGTAATTATACTGTTGACCGATAGAGGGCGCGCCATACGCAAACAATAGCGGGGCCCGGGCCGCTTTCCGCAACAGCGAATAGAAAAGTCAAGAGCCATGGCCACTAGCAGTGGCAAAAAGAGAAAACTTGACCGAGAAAATCGCATTTTTTAGCCAAAATGGGAAGAAGAGTACCTCTTCACCGAATTCAAAGGAAAACCAATGTGTCTAGTTTGCTTGGAGACATTATCAGCCCTAAAAGATTACAACTTGAGTCGCCATTACAACACCTTGCATAAGGTTAAATATGCAATCAGTTTTGTTCTTTGTTATGAAGGAGTTCAAATTCCTTTTTGCACTTTTTTTAAGCAAATGTTTTGTCTTTGTTGCTGATTAAGGACGTGTTAAAATGCATTTATTGCAGAAAATAGTTGTATGTTGGTGCAATAAACATACAGATATAAATTCATATAAAATGTGTTCTTATTGAGAATCATTTGTAGCGTCTTTCATATCCAATTATTCGAAGTGCGTGGTCATGTGGCCCTCCAATGATAGTGCTGAAAAAATGTTGGCCCTCTTTATCATGGAAGTTCCCCATCCCTGGTCTAAATTATGGCCTAGCGCTCCTCTTCCTAACAGCGTAGGTTCATCTTTCTTCCCGAGTCCTAGATTTGTTACCATCCGCTCAGAAAAAATATTTTGAATACAAAAATTCCGAAGGATATGGCTTGAATTAAATGTAGGTTTTTCTTTTTAACTCGATGCACACTGAAAAATGGTGCAAAACTGCGCATTACAGCTGAACCGCAGCACTGCTGACGAGTCAGATCCCTGCTGAGCATTGGCTTCCTGCTTGGATGAAGCACAGTCCCTAATTATTAACCATGCTAGAGGAAGACCAGATAAATGAAGTATTATCCTTTGTGTTTGGGATACACTGGGGCACCATGCTGTGGAGCATAATGCTGTGCACCCTTTCAGCCACAGTTAGCAAATTAGGGGTCTTTGAGATACTCTAGTAGATGTTTTATAATTAAGTAAGTTTATAATAAGTAAATACATAAATGACAAGAGTTGCTTGTGTTGATGAACCCACCATATTCGGCTATTTAGACTACCACTCAGATTGATGTGATCTTGGATTACCTTACTACACAAATAAGTTGAAGGTATTGAAATAATTTCCTGGATATCCAGTTGTCACCCTGATTAACCTGGGAAAGATCAGAAGTAATTAAGTACAAAAGCTTCTTGTTCTTAAGTAGAATTTTTCAGGTATCTTCCATCTGGGAGATGCCACACCGATGCCTAGTCTTATTTTCCATCTTCACCTCTCCTTCCCCCATCTCAAAATCACTGTGCCTGATGAGGTCAAAGAGAACACATCTCTTTTCCTACATGCCTTTTCTAAGGGTAATATGGCTGTTACCTGGCAAAGAGCTATAACTGATCTATTCTAAGCTTATAAAAGATTCTCTTGATAAGATCCAAACTTTTTGATACTCATAATTTTCTTCTTTTTTTCTATTGATAAACACTGCACCTTAAGATGCCTCAAATTTTGAAAGACCTAAGATACTATCCACTTCCTCCATAGACATACACATGCAACTTGTCATTCATGTAAACTCAAACACTTTCATTTTTGGAATATACCATAGGACCGGTGTGAAACATACAAGACCTGTCTGCTTTGTGATTCAGGCTCATCGGTGGCAAGTACATATAACACTTGGAATATAACGGAAAACACAAAAGTCTAGTTGAATACAGATAGGGCCTGAATCAACTCTTGTCTTGTCCTCACATTTACTGTGCTGGGGAGTGCATTAACCCCCAATTTTAGCCTGGGATTTGTCAGCCGTTTGGATTTCAGGCAGAAAATAATCTGATGCAGCAGCCAGTTTTTGGGAGATAAAAGGGAATATAACAGAATGTTTTTCTTATAATAATTTGATATATTTGCTCCCTTTTGAGAGCATTTTCTTTGTTGCCTCCGGCAATTATAATTGGCTGTGATTCATATTCAAGCCCAGTGTCGCTTTGAACTAAATGCTAACATCAGCCTCCGAACATACTCACAGTGTCAATGATGACACCGATGTTTTTGCGTCAAACGTACGTGTGATGTACAATGGCTTAGAGGTGAAGCAGGCTGATGTAATGCAGATGAGCACAGAGAACAGCTGAAGCTGAAAAGAATGTAATTAGTTCTGCTGGTGTTTGTGATAAGCCATGTATTGGTCTGGGGATTATGGATGTCTGAATGAAAAGCGAATGCAAATATCACTGTCCATGTAGATCAGCAGGGCAAAAAAAACATGAAAATGATGTAATCTTCCCTTTAACCATTAACACTATACTGCAAATGGATGTTACACTAATTCTCATTCTCCCAACCATTTGAGTCAATGTGTGAATCAGCGATAAATTAACTGACACATGAAACGCACCGTCCTCAGCAGAGTAAATCTTTCAGTCAGTGGCATTACTTGTGTGGGCTAAAGTGACAGCATGCGGACCAGCTGATGGATGCTGTGACCCTGTAATCCTCTATTGTCAATCCTCAGCGACTAGACAGATGGATGGACAGACTGGGATCGCATGCATGAATGAATGCATGCATGCCGACGCTGTATGTAGGTGGTTTTCTTTCCTCATCTGTTTGCTGGATAGATATAGAAGGAACACACATACTCAGATGTTATAGTTCATGTAATGGGTGGTGAGACAGGTTTATGTGTACACAGGTGCAATTACTGCAGACAAAGTGATGACCAGCTGATGAACTCCCTTGACCCTCTAACATACTATCAGTTGCCATTTTCACAAATGTATTTGACAGTGTAAGATGCCTAATATTTTTCCAGCAGGTGCAGGTGGCTGACTTAGCTCAATAAATACTACATGTAGACATTACTGAGGAAGCTAAGTAGCATAGTTCACAGTCCAAAGGCTTCAAAGGGCCTCTCTTTAAAATAAAACAGTGCTGCCATCTGCTGGTTGGTCAGAGTAGAGAATCCCAGTGAAAAAACAAAAAACAAACAAAAAAAACAAGACAAATAAAATAATACAGGCTTAAAAATCACATTCTAAAAACAGGACTGACATATGCCTTGAATGCTAAAGTCCTGACACAGGTTTTAATGGGAAGGTGTGTCATTGGGTGAAGCAAAAATGTAATTAAACAACAGTTGTTCTCTGAAAGTAAAAGGATTTCATTTGAATTAGAATAAGTTAAATACTACATAAATTATAGGAATGAAAAAAATCCAACCCCAATTCCAAACAGAGTCGGGATGCCGTGCAACAATATGTCAATAGACACAGAATGCAATCATTTTCAAGTCTCATGCACCCATGTCTCATTCACAGTAGAACATAGAAAACAACAAATGTTGAAGTGAGACATTTTGCTGATTCATAGAAAACATTTGCTCATCTTGAACTTAATGGCAGCAACACGTCTAAAAGATGTTTACCGCTGTGTAACATCCCCTCTTCTTTTACCAGTTGCCGGCCCTTTTGGATAGTAATGTTGTTCCATTCTTGTTGGAGAAAGAACTCGAGCTGCTCGACGGTCTTATTTTGGTCTTCTTTGGCATATTTTGCCTTACATGATGCGGCGCATGTTTTCAGTCGGTGAAAGGACTGGGCTGCAGCCGGACTAGTCCAACACCCGGACGACGATGTGACGTTGCAATAGATGCAGCATGCGGTTTAGCATTGTCCTAAATATGCATATCCCTCACTGAAAAAGATGCCACTCGCATGGGAGCAT
This sequence comes from Odontesthes bonariensis, assembly GCF_027942865.1. Classification (NCBI taxonomy): domain Eukaryota; kingdom Metazoa; phylum Chordata; class Actinopteri; order Atheriniformes; family Atherinopsidae; genus Odontesthes; species Odontesthes bonariensis. The sequence goes on along the minus strand of NC_134516.1, from coordinate 12,438,047 downwards.
ATGTTGCTCTAAAACCTCTGTATACCTTTCAGCATTGCTGGTGCCTTTCCAGATGTGCAAGTTGCCAGTTCAATAGGTACTATTGTGCCCACATACCATCACAAGATGCCCACAAAGTACAGACTATTGAGTGTTGATAACAAGCTGGATGGTCCCTCGCTTTCCATTTTTCCTTAGTCCATTTTAAATGAGATTTGGCTCTGAGAAGATGACTGTGTTTTTGGGTGATTTCCTGAGTCTCGAAATCTTTTGATGATATCGCCTAATGTTGTTGATAAATTAATCATAAGATCCTTTGCAATTTCACATTTGAAAAACATTGCAGCCCAATTTGAAGATGCAGTTTTGTGCAAATTGCCGAACTTCTGCCCATCATTACCTCTGAGAGAATCCTTTTTTTACCCTGTCGTGTTACTGACCTGTTGCTAATCCACCCAATTAGTTGCAATATATTCCTTTTTCTTCCTTTTTAGCCCTACTTACTTTTCCAGCCTTTCGCAATGCCTGTCCTAACTTTTTTTCAGACAAGTTGTGACCATCAAGTTCAAGATTAGCTAACTCAAAGTGTTTTCTTTGTTCTATTGTGAATGAAACATTGGTTTATGAGATTTTAAAATCTTTGCATTTGTTCTTTATTCACATATCAGCTTGTAAAAATGAGAAAAAGAGAAATCTGTTAACAAAGGACTTAACGTAATCTGGTCTTGACAACAGTCTAGGCTTGCAAGTTGGGACCTGCTTCCCAAACCCTTCTCTCAACCTTAACCCTAAAGGTGCATGAGTCGGTTCCGTGTTCCCACAGAAAGAACATCTTCATAGTTCAAAGATATAGATAAAAGTTGCAGCACTTTTTTGGTTTTAAACGTTGTGTTTGTGAACCAAATCCCAGAAGAGCCAGTGACTTCAGAATAGGCTCTGTTGGCCTGGCTTTTCATAACACCATTTGATGAAATGCAACTTTTGTATGGACAAACACTTCATCCGGCAGGGCTGTTAATGTGCATGAGCTTGTATGTTTGGGACAGAGCTGGCAGGCTCAAGTTGGGGCTTGTACAGTACTGTAGGTGATCTATCTTCCTCCCTGGTGGCCTTTGCGGTGACGGGACCATTTCAGCTATTCACACTCATCTACCATCGGATCTGTCTGGAGTTGCTCTGTCATGCTGGACCCACAGTGGGGGTGCGAGAGGAAGCAGGAAGAGAGGATCAGATTTTATAGGTGGTTAGAGATCTTTGTGCCTAAAACATTGCCTTCTATCAGAGCTGGTGATTCACTTGATCGGTTCTGCTTGATAGCGGCCCCGATACAAATTAAACTACCAGTGAATGCTGAAAAAAAATCTACTGCATTAGGTATGAGCAACTGCCTCGCCTCTTACATTTCACCCGCTCTCTTGGGAGGCAGGCTTTAAAAAGATAGCAGCCAAAAACAGAGCGTTTCAAACGGGAGGTAACAGGAGGTGCAGCAGCAATGTACAAAATAAGAAAATGCAAACCCATTCTTCTACACCCCTAAAATAGAATGAGCACCCTGTCAATGAGATGCATATGTAGCCACTGTAGAATTATTATTGCAATACTGACTCAGATGAAAATATATTTCTGCTGTCTGGTGTAGCTCTGCACTGTTTCTGGTTCTATTTTCATGTTCAAGCTCGCCTGTGGGCATATTGATTTATGTGTTGGCTTTTCCTCACACAAACTTTTTTTTAAATTAATCTAGGTAAACAGTCAGAGATGATCTACGAGCTCACTAAAAGACAACCGGCCACTAGAATGATTGTGTTCATCAGAAATGATGATGTTTCCTTTGAGAAGAGAATGTCGAGCAAATGGTGCATCACAAGGTTAACTGTCTAACTTTAGAAATGTTCGGTGCCGAGCGGGTAATGTACATTGTACATAATGTTTATTAGAGATATCGCTGGTAGGAGGAATCAACCCAAAATATTAAATTTGCTAAAATCCTGAAGGTGACAGCAGAGATGAGTGATACGTCTGAATATAAATTAAATCCAAATAATGCGATTAAACAATATTTCATTAATCTCAGTGGATTATTTGGATTATCTCAGGGGAAATCAAACACACCCCCCCCCCCATTGTAATGACAAAATAATCGATTAGTGCTACTTTCAAGTCATGCTACCATCTGAACCACAGCAGCCGGGCCTTTCACTGAACTGGATGACCCCACCCTCACTTCTGCTTTGTTCAGCATGACACCCAGCGCAGTGACACTGCCACCACCGAGCAACTTCCAGCATCAAACCCCATCAGCTCTATCTCTCATAATCACCTGCTGCAGAACAGGCCAGGTTACAGTCTGATGACAGTGAGCGTGAAGCACCTGCCAAAGAAAGAAAGCTGACTCAGGATATTGAATGCACCGGGCGTGTTTAGCTAAACATAGCATCGGTTTTTGAGAATTCGAAGAGCAACAGCAATAGCATTAAGTCCACTTTCCATTCTGTTGTGACAACGTTTGAATAAATAGAGCACGAAGGGCGCCATTTAAAAGCCACTTTTGGTGCTTTAATGCTTGTTAAGAGGTCGCAGAACTTTAGTGTGCCACTGTCCGCTTTTATTCTCAACAGCTCGACCTTGTTAAATGTGACGATCTTGACATCACGGAGGAGAAAACAGAAGCTCTAATATACAGTGTGGACCGGGACACTTAAAAACACAAGCAACATGTGGAGTCAGCCATGAAGTCATGAAGAAGATATTCTCATGGCAACACTGTTGCTCAAATAAAAATGCAAACATTCAGGCCAGCACAAGAAGATTAGTGTAAAAACACCCGTTGTCTTGTTTCATACCAAGTCCTTCAACCCCTCCTTAAATGTAAACCTGTCAGATGCATAAATCTGCATCAGTTCTCTAATCAAACTCCCAACTTAACTAAAACTGATGTTCCGTGTTGTGCTAATTTGATTAACTAAGGCAGGGGAGATGTGTTTCAGGTCAGAGTGGGTTAATCCTAATTCTCTTTAAAAAAATTTTTTTTTAAAAAACTTGGTGTAAATTTCATTGACCTCTGAAAACATCAAAAACCAATCCTAAATATCACCCTCCGTGTTTTGTGAGCCCATTCTGCACTTTATGCACTGCAAAAACAAATGTTTTATTTAGATTTAAACTGTCAATATAATAAGGAATCAACAGCTAAAATACACTGAAAGAACACTTCTCATCACATAACTGATTTCTTGTAAAAAGTTTACCAGAGTAAACCATTTAGGGATGTTCTGCACACAAACTAGAGTCTTTTTTTCTTTTAACGTTGCAGGGGAGAAGAGTAGACACGTTCATTTCACACGCAGAGAGATTAAGTTAAAGGAGACACAATAAGTCTAAAAAACATTTTCACCAGTTAACGAAATTTCTTGAGGTTTTGATTAAATTTTTGAGACATGCTTTTTGTCGAAAGAATACAGTGAGACACGGCAGCAACTCCCTTTTCTTCCATGAATTTACACCTCCATTAATCATTTTAGGGGCGTGGAGTGACCCACACGATTCCACTCCCCCCTCTCTTCTTCAGGGTTCTCATCTTTTGAGATCTATAGGTCTTAGTATCCCTTGGACCACATTATTACTATGGTATGAGAAAAGTAAGCAAAAATTTAGACGTCCTCGTTCTGATCTAAAACATTAATGAGTACTGGAAGAGCAATGTTAGCCTATTTATTTATTCTCCTTGTAGAGTGACGCATGTTTTACCTGCTAACATGAACAGCTCACTAAATGTTACATTTTCAGATGGTTTCCGAAACAAAATGCCTTGTTTTTTTCCTGAATTTTTGACTTGGTGGTCACTTCAGACTCCCAACTATATGCCAACAGGCACAGAAAAATGATTTTTCCATAACATTTACCCTATAGCTGGAGATTATAAAGCTTGTCCCATATGTTACATATAGTTTTAACCAGTAAAAGTGTCATTTTACTGCTGCTAAATCACACAATATAAATAAGAAAATGGAATGATTACAAAGAACCTCGAAGCTTCAAACATTCATGTCAATATGGCGCCCTCTGGTGAGGAAAAGATGCTGTACTGGTGCGTATTTTTGTGAGTTGAAAGAGAAATAATGGGATATTAGAACAAAAAAAGATTCATATTACAAGGCAACTCCTGAATGACTTATTACGGTGTTGTCTCCCAATATCAGTGCTCTATTTTCAGTTGTATGACCACTTTTTAAAGTTAATCTTTATTAAAAGCTTAATCTATATCCATTAGATTTAAAAATTCAAAGTGGAACTACATTGTTACCGACCGTGAGACTGGTCTCTGAGATATGCTCGCACTCAAGATGTGTTAAGCTGAAATTGTAACAGATTCTGACAAGTTCTAAGATTTCCTGGGTTTGCGTCATCTCGCAAAGTTCAGCAGTGCGCTCTTTCTCTTAAAACTGGCATTTTAACAGCCCTGTAGCAGCAAGGCACCGTCATATACTATATCCTACAGTTTTAAATAACAGCAAGCCTCCATAAGAGGTGAAACATCTCTGTTTCTCTGCCTGACCGTCCGTTCTGGGGGGAGTTATTTGTCTGAGTTGTGGACGACTTCAGCGCTGAGGAATTCCCCAAACTGCTTCTCTTGTTGCTTTACAGCCCGGGCAGCTTTAAGGCTTGCAGGAAACATCTCCGACGGGTTTATGGCACCTCATCCAACCTCGAGGTTTGAGCGCTGATGGCTACCTGTTGCCGGGGCAACCGCAGCTCTGTTTGTAAACATTTGACTAGTTTCTTTTGGCTTTAAGAAACTATCCGGCACTGCTATCAACACCATTGACCCATTTTACATTGAAGAATAAGACTTTAAGTGAAGCGATACAAATAAATCACTGGAAGAAAAACTATTCTCAAGATGCCCCACACCTTTTACCAAAGCATTTGTCTAAAACTGTCCCTTTGTTCACTGTTTGCGCAGATTTACTGCAAAATTAAAGGATGATAGTGGAGTAGAGTGTTTAAGTATTAGGGCGGTTAGGTCCCAGATTTATCTGGTGCATAAATGGGTTGTAGAGATTCCTATCTTATTTCAGTTCATAACAGCAGCAGGCACAGAACAATCCTGGATAATCAAATCTTGAAAATGTATCATAAAATATATCTTTCACGTTCTTATCAAATGTATTTCAGCATAATGTATGCTGGCTCTACCAAATAAATCTGAATGCCTCACTAAACTAAAAAGAAGGTGATTGTGGCTCTCAGTTTTTGACCTCCTTTGTGCTCAAATTGCATTTTTTAAAATTTATTCTAATCATCACTGACACTGAAACGTACTTGCTTCGATTCGTACATTTCGCTTCCTCTCCCAGAGCACGGCCTCGCATTCATGCAAAAACGTTATTAGGATAGTGGACGATGATGTGTGTTATTTTCCTGGAACAACTGAGGAATGGTTTGCGATTGATGGATTTCATACAAACTCATACTTGAATTAATCCGTGGGCTGCATTTGCCGGAACGAATACAAGAAAATAAAACCCTGACGGAGAGAGCCAGACATCAGCCTTAAGTTCATGCTAGACAAACCTGAGAGCGAATATCAAATGAAACAATTTGTTAACACAGTCCAGCACATGATGCACTTCAACATGCGTCATGTCTGGGCAGAACTGAGCAGAACACTTGAAAATTGGGAAAAAATGTGTGACACCTAATCTGATTTTACATGGAACAGACTCCGCAGCTCACCTCCGAACTGAACACACAGTTTCTTTTGATACTGATGCATAACTCCGCCTGTGGTTGAATCAGAAGAAGTATTTCAAAACAAGGATTTTGCCACACATTCCCCCTTAGAAACACCACCTTCTCCTTTTTTTTTCACGTGATATATTTTTCACAGGACACAGGCTTGTGTGTTTCTAGAGAAACAAGGTGGGACGCTTGCTTCTGCTGCACACGATTGCTCATACTTTATACGAAATAGTGACAGAAATGTCCGTTTGGCGGGTTTTCTTGCTGGGGGCCAGGTAACAAGGTTGATATCACTCTCTGTAAGGCAAATATATTCGAACGAAGTATGATGTTTGTTTTGATACCTAAAACATCTTAACATCACAGAAAAACAGACTGTTGTAGACATCACTGCATGTGCTCAGGAATCTGTTCACATCTGCGAACACATTTCATTACTATATCCACATAGTGAGTAGTGAGTAAGTAAATAAATGAATAAATAACTATTAAACTATTAAAAACTATTAATAAGTTTATAAGATAATAAGATAAGGGACCACTCAGCTTTTAAGGCATAGATGCTGAATGACACAGTATATACATGTTTATATACGAGCCCACGACCCTGAGTTGGACTGAGCGGGTATACAGAATGGACGGATGGATGGATATACTACCATCCAGACTCTATATATTTCCGAGAAGTCCCTGTTAATTTCATTAAGCCAATGCCTAACCACATTTATACATATTACAGCGGCTCGGCTCTACGGCGAGAGAGTCCAGATCTGCTGAACAGCTGAACTCCCATATCAAACAAAAAAAGATTTTCAGATTAAACCAATTGGTCTCATTAGTAACAAAACAACTCAATAGCAGCACCTGTTCTGCTAAAAACCAAAGCATTTCTCACTTGTACGACCGGATGGGTTGTGATTCGCAAATCATTGACAATTCAAGGCTCGTATTGCTCTACTTCTTAAATTTTGGCACACCATATCAACAACAACGGCAGCGCTGTTCCCACATGAATGTGCCAGGATGACGACGGCAACCATCTTTTGGATATTTACGCACAATAAAAAAAGATGCAAAGAAGAAAAACAGCAAAACTTTTAAATTAAACTTTTCTTCACATTGTGGCTGTTCTGTTTTCTGTTGAATAAAGAAACTTTACAAGAACAGAAGGGGAGGTGGGGTGGCACTTTGCATGTCTGAGTTCATCCAGTGGGATTCAGAAAAGGTGGATTAATGTTACAGAACATACTCCTGCCACCTGAAAGCACTTACAAACACCAAAGTCACCTCTCGAAATGATTCTGCGGTAACTGGTTTTGTGTACAAAGCTGCAGACTGCCAGGAGATCCTCCCGAGGATAAACTGCTACTCCTCCATCTTACCCTCCCCTCTCTTTGCCTTTTCTCCGTACTTGTTTGATCTGCGTTTCTCTTCCCCTCAATCATACAGACAGCAGAATGATGTCAGGCCGCAGGAATTTTTTTTTCTTCTAATTTGTGTGTTCCTGTTCAATGGTGGGTGTGTGCTTGCATGCATAAGTTCTGTGCATTTCTGCCTGCCTGTTACACAGGCTGCTGTTTGCATTTGTGTGCGCGCAGTTAAAAAAAAAAAAAAAAAAGTCAGGCGGTCTATTTTTTTTGTAGCACACCTGCTTCCTCACCTTTCACCCTCTTGACTTTAACAACCATTCCTCTGCTTTACTTCCAGCTCACATGAAAAGTGAAGTCATCACTAAAAAGCCATCTTTTTTTCGTTGTAAAAGACCCCGAATCTCCACGGGTTTAGCTTATTTAAAAGCATATTGACAAAGTTTGTACAACATGTGGGAAAGGGTTTCTATGTGTGGCGGGATGTGTTGCAGGTTTAGATTGTGAGTCCCAGCAGTCAAAGAAAACAACCTAAATAATAAGCTTAATCGTCTGTTGAAGAGCTTATATGTGTGATAAAAATTTCTTGATGGTCATTATAGACGGACTTTATGATGGTTTATAAGTTGATGTCTGGCTGGCTGGCTTGGTGAGTTCTCTGTGTAAAAGCTATTTAAATGAATGAGCTTTTTGACCTGTTAGCTAGTTTGAGAAACCTTGGTGGTCTCTGCTAGACGAGCCCAAACTGCCAACTGTTTCCAGTAACCGCTTTGCTTTTGGCTTTGGACATTGTCCTCTCTGCTTAATGAGAACACAAGGTAATGGAAGGACCTCAGGGAAGAGGGGGGGGGAAAAAAAAAGGAAAGTTCTTACGAACAAATAACAAGGCTGCTTTCATTAATATTGATCATTTATGGCCATGTCAGAGCTGTATGGATGATACAGTGACTCTGGTCCAAACCGAAATATTTAAAAAGCTTTTAAACAGCCATAAACATTTGTATACATTCTATGTGCCCCCAGAATAACTCCCCAAAACATTGGGCAAACATTTCCATTGGTTTAGCTGCATTTTGTGTTATTCTAGCAAAAAAAAAAAAAAGAAATACAATTAAACAAAGGTTGACAGTCTGTCCAATCAAATGACAATATCATACTCAATATTTATGGGATTCCAAACCTAATGTCTCACAAATGGGTAAATCAAGCACGGCCTCTTTGACACCACATACGCGGTAGGCGTGTAATGTGTTTGAATTGCATGTTGGCATTATGGAAACAGGTAAATAATGAGTCTACTTGGGGAAAGAGTCCACTCTGGGAGACAGGAATGCATTGATTTTACAAAGATTCCCTTTCCTGGGTGGGATCATCCTTCTGTTTAGCCCTAGTGTACAGATGCTTTTCATTCTGTCAGTTCAGTTGGTGCTTGATTAAGTTTTGGCACATACAGTAGAACTTACTTTTGGTTTTAGTCTGTGTTTAGTTAGGTTTGGGGGAAAAAAACAACAAACAAACAAAAAAAGCTGACCTGATTAGGTTTTGGCACCAAAGACACTTTGTTATATCTAGACCAAAAGATGGTTGCCTGCAATAGAATCTGATTTCTTGGCAATGGACATCCTGGCAAAGCCATCAGACAATAAGTGGGTTTGAGACTCTATTCCCGTCATTGGTGTTTTGTTGCTGTTGTATTCCTTACAGTACATCCAGCCAAATCTGGTCCAACACAGCAGGTTAATACAACTGATAATAACAAAAGACTATAAATAGTAACTAGAAAACCTTCAGTAGAAAATACTCTTGGTTTCATCGCAAAAAAGGTTCTTCATATTCATATGAACATATTTGCTAATAGAGATGACCTCAGCTTGTCAGAAGCCTGTGGAAGTCTCTGTGGAATGATGCCATAGCTATACCTCACACTGTATCGGTTCACCAGCTCAGTTCAGGCTAAGGAAACCAACAGATTGCACTGAAACGTCACTTTGATCCAAAGTCACATCCCGAGCGTGTACGAAGGCGACTGTTGAAAGAAAAAACTCCCTTTTAACAGGACGAAACCTCTAGCGGAACCAGACTCAGAGTGAATGACAACAATAATGTCAATAAACAATTCCCTCTGTTCTAAATTTCTGTTCTAAAGGTTTACGGTGTAAGGAGAAGGTTTGTCTCCTCCACAGACCCCTGCTGCTCTGATTTGATGTTTTTAGTGAAGGTTTGGGATTTCTTTTCTTCTTTGGATCAAGATGATATACCAGCTAGTTTTTTATTTATTTTTTTTATTTTTCATTTGTTGCTTCATGGTTTTGTTAAGTTTTTCTGACCGAAACACAAAGAAATGATTTGAGATCTAAGAACTAATGAATGCATCAATTATCTAAGCTATGCTTAAGTAAATAGTTGCACATTTTACACGAAAATGTGCTCAGACTTGTCAAAAATTTTATTGGTTCTTCCTCCGAGAATAATCATGGCTGTACTTGAGTGATTCCTCTTAGCATTATGCCTTCATTGCCAAAACCAAACTGAGCAGCCAAGTCTGTTGAATAAGATCTGAGCACCTGTTAATCATAACATCACCTTCTGGCACTGATCATTGCTCACATAATGAAAAACGAGTGGATTTTATCCAAGTTGCTCTGACACCGGTTGCATGGGATTAGTAAGAGGACAAAGCACGGTTAAGTCATCTCTGGGCAGTTTTACACATGTCACACACCCATTCATTCACGCCGTAATTGTAAGTGTTTCAACAGATGGAAATTATGATGTATTATTATTATTACGTTAGCACCGCAGGTACAAACATGATAACGGTTGGAAAGGTACAGTTGGGTAATGCTCTGACTTCATCTGAAATGTTTACACGCTTTGCTAAGTTTTGCTCATGTTTCCCACTTAAGACTTCCAGAGAAAGGTTTCATTCATTCATTTTGTCACAGAGATTGATAGGAACTCATTTACTCACCGCAAACACAAATGTTTCATTGGTTCTGATGAAAATAATGTCACAAGTGGCTCTGACAAAGTTGATCTGAGGTCTCTTTCTACATGAGTTGCTGCTCGGCTTTGTTTTAGTGGTGTTTTATAGTTTAAGCCGAAGGCACTGGCGACATGGTTGTGGAAAAAAAATATAAAATACGTGTGATCACTAGTGTTTATTGTGAAGGAAGCCCTGAGAGACATTTCCACTAATTTTTCCAAAGTGCTACCTTCCGAAGTGTTGTTTCAAAATTGCAAGCAGGTGATGGGACTTTTAGGTGTAGCTGTGAACAATGATTAATTTGGTTCTATCATATTATCAACTGTCAATCAGCCAGTGTCTGTTTAACCAAAATGAACCGTTTGCCATCTTATTCGAACGTTTACAATGTTTGTTTTGGGCATAAAGAGCAGTAACAGCTTCATATTAGGGGGCTCGTTGTGCTATTCTAATGCTTTTAGAGTATTAACTGTAATTTAGGCATTTATTTCATTCAAATGCTCAAAGGAAAAATACATGAATGGAATCATAGTATTTGGATAATGACAAAAATGTGCTTTCAGGAGTGTAACTACAGTTCAACAAATCCTTTTTACATCTGTCCAATAATACAAACCACCGCAGCTGGCCCGTGTCTCCAGTTCTGTCCGACTTCTTCCAAGTTTCTTAAAACCAATAACACAGATCACAGAAATCGGGACCATCATTCAGCAGAGATACGACTCCAAGCTCGAAACTCTTTATTCGACTCCCACCACAACAGCGAGGGATTGATTTTGGAGCTGTTTTTCTTGACCCTTCAGTGAACTTTTTTTATGAACTATGTGATATATTTCTGATCCTTCTTGGAGATTCTGCAGATATGTGATACTTGCACATGTAGGAATCCCAGCAGGGCTTGCATTGCGTGTCTGTGACCCCTGGATCTGTTGCACAACCTCAGCTCAAATCTACATCCTCAAGCTCATTATGTATGTATAAGATGTGTGTGCTTTTCAGTGCGAACAAGTTGCAGTTGTGTGGTAGTGACTAACAGCTGCTTTTGACAAGAGAGGACTACACCTTTCTTACTGCTTAGTTACTGCTCTGATGATTCTCAGGACAAACTGTACTGGATCCTTCATGCACTGTACAGAAAAAGTGTCTTTATCAACACACACGGTTGCACACACATCTTTAGGAGTTCTGTCTATCGCCTGTAGCCCAGATCTCTGAGTAAGCTGGTGTGGAGTTTGTCTTTGGCTGCAGGGAATTACCTCAGCTCTGAATCATGTGGCGCCTTGCCTAGAGTGAGCACGATGCAATCAGCCAGCCATCTTTCTTACTCATAAACTGTCAGAAGGGCCTCACACAGAGGCTGGACACACACTGCAGGAGTCATGTCGCTTTAATGTGCCAATTAGGCAGTTTCAGGAAAATTAGGAGTACTTTTTTATTTTGTTTCAACGGCAACTCTGGACCAATGCTGAAAACGCACTTTTTTTTTTTTTTTCTAATTTCAATTTGTTTTCTTTAACAGACATATCATGAAGTGCAATAAGAAAACGAGATAATGTTCTGCTACATTCCCTTGGCAGCATGACCGAAAACCTCATGGACACCATTTTGCTGGTCTGCTTTGGTTAAACTTAAACTTATAACATGTTTAAACAAAATGCTGTCCCATTCTGGTCAGTTTTAGAAAATTTGGTTAGGATTAGGAATCAAAGATACTTGGCTGGGGTTAGAAAAACATTATCAAACAACAACGTTGTGGTTAGGGATATTCTTTTTTTTTACCAGCAATGAGAGACATTTTTAACCTTCATAAGCAGCTGCTCACACGACCACCAGAGGTACTTGGAACGTATTCATTGGCTGTATCTGCCTGCTTAAACAAACACAGCACTGACACCTTTTGGGGAGGAAGGGGTAGATTTGTGATTGGGTAAGAGCCATTTAAATTGTAATGAACTTGGCGTATTGTTATAATCACTTTGAACTATTTAAAAAAAAAAAGTGACACATCATTTTAACTTCTTACCTAAAGTACGCTAATTATAGTATCTCACTGTATTATTTTTCTGCTCGCAGGCTGTGGCTCATAGTTTCAGGAACTGCAACAAACTTGATTTTCATACCTGGACTACATGCATGCAGTGATGTAGTTACTTATTTGGTAAAATCTTCAATCATGCTGAGAGATGGTGATGTAATGTCTTTGGGCAGATTACTGCACTCAGAAATGAGTCTCTTTGCTTTAGCTAAGCATACATCCTGAGCAAGTAATAAAATACTTGGCAAATGAGCATATAGTTTCTTTCCCTGCGAGCGTACAGTTAAAAACATTCATCTGTGTATCACAATATGATTTATCATTGTCAGTGTCCCTGAAAGGAGCATTCGTCAAACAGATGTGACAAAGTAACGCACTCCAAACGCACCTCAATATGTCATTCATTCATAGCTCACAAAACATATGCCTGATGTTAACCCTTTTACTGACCACATCTGGGGGTCAAATCACCAACAGTATAGTATGTCAATCAGAAAGACCAAGTGAGACCACAGCAAGCACTCAAGCGTCTAAATCTTCAGGAAGACTGGTTTTGGCTGCCCTATATTCCAGCTGTGAGAGACGGTCGGCAGTTTTTGGGTAATTTGTCGCGACAAGGTCTGAAATAGTTCTAGCACTCTCAAAAAGTAACAAAAAAACCCTTAAACTACATAATTGTGCATTGTGGCACGTTGATATGTTGTGTTGACGTCTTTTCCCGCCGAGTGTCCGTGTTGTTACATGGCAGGCAATGACGATATTTTTGTACACTTGACAGTGAGGCAGATTCATTTCTGCGCTCATGATGGGCCATTCATCTCATTTCCAGGGCTTTTTGTGTTTTCTTTTTCCAAATGCACATTAGGCTAAACAGGATATCACCGACTGGAAGAGTCATAGAGGATTTAACAGAGGCTTGAATCACCATGTTCATATTTGAACAAACGAAACGAGTCACAAAGTAGCTTTATATGAGTGCATACAAGTATCCAGGAGTGTTCTGTTCTTGTAATTTCTTACAAAAGTGGCTGAATTCAAATCTGAAACTTTTGTACAGTGCAAAATTTTAGGCCCACAGATGAACTGATCTGATTAGATAGTATTTTTTAACATTGAAAAAGAGCTAATTGTGTATTGCACATACAGAAAGCACAGAAGGAAAAGATGAATAGAATGTTTAGAACTAGTGTTTAAAAGCTGGAATACCTGCATAATAGAATACTGACCACTGACAAGACAGAGAGCCTAAGCTTTTACTTTGGTACTTCAAGCCTGTAAAAGATGGAAATAAGAATGCCATTTTTAAAAAAAACATTTTTAGGAAATGCATCACATCTAACTTTATTTCTTTTGGTATTCAGGCCACATTTGAATTGCACTTTGATTTCTCACTTTTGTACCCATGTTGACTTAATGCAAATATAAATAATGCACAAAACAGACAAAGGCAAATTACATGGAGCAGGAAATGTGTGTATTTCTGCATGCAGTATATTAAGAAAAAACATTAGTTTTCGTTCATTTTCAATCCATTGAACAGGTAGAAGAACATGCGGTCTCGCAGCAACAGTTTGGAAGATGTAGCCAAGGCCAAGCTGGCACAGCAGCATCAGGTAGATGCCCGAAAACGATCTGCAGAACGAGAGGAGCCCTCGGGAAGAGCGGAGCGTCGTATTCAACACCGGGAGCCTCCGGACGACACTGGCACCATTCAGCGGAACCACAAGACAGCCAAGAACGACGGCAGTGCCGGCGGCAGTGGAAGCTCCAGCACCTACAATGCTGAGAAGAGCGCTCGGAGGGAGAAGAGCAGGGACCTTTCCCGAGATGACCTCGTCTTTCTACTGAGCTTGCTGGAAGGAGAACTACAGGTAATTCAAACTGCAAAGGTGCCTGTGCCAACTTTGATCATGCCCAGGGGACATTTAATTAATACAGCAGCCGACAGGTCAGCACATATGGCAATGAGCCCAGTCGGACCTAAAAGTCAGACATGCTTATCGAGAAGGATTAAAAGTCTTATGTTTAAAAGTCAGACTTTTTAATGAGCTTATGGGCTAAATACATGGACTAGTGCAGAAAAACACACTCTGAAATTCCATAGCAAAACATTTCTGGACATAATCTGCCAACCAGAAAAGCAAAAATGGCTGACAAATAATATTTTTAATGTTACTTGTTATTGGTATTGTAACTTTACTATAGTTCAGCCCCAAACTAAATGGCAATTCTACTTCGAAGGTTTGAATATACAGTATAGGCTACAGTATCTTTTTAAATTACTTTTTAAGTCAAGTAACTGATCAATCAAATTAGAGGACCACCCAAAGTTACTCTGGGAGCCAGACGCACATACACATACAAAAAAGATCCTCCACATAAACTGGCAAAAACTCTATATTGCCAAACGCATTCGCTCATCTGCCTTTACACGCATATGAACTTAAGTGACATCCTGTTCTTAATCCATAGGGTTTAATATGCCATCGGCCGACTCTTTGCAGCTATAACAGCTTCAACTCTTCTGGGCTAGCTTTCCACAAGGTTTAGGAGTGTGTTTATGGGAATTTTTGACCATTCTTCCAGAAGCGCATTTGTGAGGTCAGACACTGATGTTGGACGAGAAGAACTGGCTCCGCTCTAATTCATCCCAAAGGTGTTCTATCGGGTTGAGGTCAGGACTCTGTGCAGGACAGTCAAGTTCTTCCACAGAAAACTCACTCATCCACGTCTTTATGGACCTTGCTTTGTGCACTGGTGCTGCAGTCATGTTGGAACAGGAAGGGGCCATCCCCAAACTGTTTCCACTAAGTTGGGAGCATGAAATTGTCCAAAATCTCTTGGTATGCTGAAGCATTCAGAGTTCCTTTCACTGGAACTAAGGGGCCAAGCCCAGCTCTTGAAAAACAACCCCACACCATAATCCTCCCTCCACCAAACTTTACACTTGGCACAATGCAGTCTGACACGTACCGTTCTCCTGGAAACTGCCAAACTCAGACTCCTCCATTAGATCGCCAGACGGAGAAGCGTGATTGGTCACTCCAAAGAACGTGTCTCCACTGCTCTAGAGTCCAGTGGCGGTGTGCTTTACACCACTGCATCCGATGCTCTGCATTGCACTTGGTGATGTATGGCTTGGATGCAGCTGCTCGGCCATGGAAACCCATTCCATGAAGCTCTCTAAGCACTGTTCTTGAGCTAATATGAAGTCCACATGATGTTTGGAGGTCTGTAGCGACTGACTCTGCAGAAAGTTGGCGACCTCTGCGCACTATGTGCCTCAGCATCCGCTGACCTCGCTCTATCATTTTACGTGGCCTACCACTTCGTGGCTGAATTGCTGACGTTCCCAATCGCTTCCACTTTGTTATAATACCACTGACAGCTGACTGGGGAATACTGTATCTAGTTGCAAGAAAATTTCCCGAATGGACTTGCACAAGTGGCATCCTATTACGGTACCAGGCTGGAATTCACTGAGCTCCTGAGGGCGACCCATTCTTTCACAAATGTTTGTAGAAGCAGTCTGCATGCCTAGGTGCTTGAATTTATACACCTGTGGCCATGGAAGTGATTGGAACACCTGAGTTTAGATATTTGGATGAAAATTTTTGGCAATATAGTGTATATCAAAATGTATGTTCTATATATGTATATTAGTGGTGGGCCGTTATCGGCGTTAACGTGCTGCGATAATTTGAGAGTCTTATCGGGCGATATAAAAAATATCGCTGTTAATCTATTCTCAGAGTTGGGTTGGGAACTGGGTCAAAATAGGTAAGCAAACTGTGATGACTTTTACCTTGATATTTTAGCTCGGGTGTAGGCCGATGTACTTTGTCTGCCGTTAGGTGTGATGAAAACAGAAGAACGCCACTTTGCAGAAGCCTGTGCTAGGCAGTTTATGGAGGTCGCTAATCTGTGGGGGATAGTTGACAAAATCTGCTCTGTTGGAACAGACAGCACTCCTAATATGGTGGCCGCAGGGAGGATACTGCCCTTCGAGCATCTGCCGTGTGTTGCACATGTTGTACAGAGAGCGATTGTAATGTCACTGCGAGAAGAGGGTTTTGATGCTGCACTTGCCAAGTGTCGTCAAATGGTGGGACATTTCAAACACAGTCCGGCCAACGCAGACGAGCTGAAAGTCCAGCAAACCTCCCTTGGGCAAGTTCAGGAGCCGCTCGTGCAAGATGTTCCAACACATGGAATTCCACCCTCGAGATGATCAAGCGCGTGTGGCGCAACAGAGACACACTGCACACAACGCTATCTCAACAGCAGCACAACGTGGCCCTCCCAATAAGTGCTGAATATGAGAAGTTGGCGAAGCTAGAGAAACTGCTGGAGCCATGCATGTGAATAAGCTGGTCTGCCTAATGCTGCGTGTACACCAAGAGCGACCTACGCTACCTGGTAGCGGAGGTAGCTGGAGAAGCTTCGCTTGAGAATTTGCTTTGGTAGCTTTGGTAGCTCGTGACGTCACATTTAGAATGTTAAATTTTTAAAGGCCCCGCGGCTGTGCAGCACCCCCGCGAGAAAAAAACATGAGGAAAGTGAGGGCAGGGACACAAATAAACGTGTTGTTATTTACAATTTGTTATACAAGATATACATCACGTTACAAATTATGTAAAACTACATTAGGTACACCTGAGAAGAGCAGGAATAGCAGAGGCAGCTGTGAAAAATAAACTAAATTCGAAATAAAATCCGAAATAAATCCGAAATAAAACTTAATTGCAGTGAGAAGGTATACGTGGGGTTACTACACTATTGTATTGAAGCACTCGACACGGCAATTGCAACAGTCTCAGGATTAAACGACTATTGTTTGGATAGGAACTAAAGTTTACACGTCTGTTTCCGCGAACCCCGCGGATTGTCGGACCCCTACAATCTGTGGATTGTCATTGGTTTTCGCCAAAACGCGTCATAGCTCATTAGCATAATGTTAGCTTGAGTTTAATTGCTTGAATCCGCTCTGGTAGCGCAGTTCTCTTCGCCACTGGAGAATCTGCTCTGGTCGCCCAGGTAGCTCACCCTCCATAGAAAAATAATGATTTCCGGCGCTCAGGTAGCGTAGGTCGCTCTTGGTGTACACGCAGCATTAGTGACTGGTGGAAGAAGGAAAAGTAGCGCTTGGACTGATTAACAAAAAGCTACTGATGTAAACCTTGTAGGCTTACCGTACTAATTTTCATGTTTAACTGAATAAACCGTTTAACACACCTACATTTTATTGAGAATGTTTTTTTTTCTTCACCAAATATCAAAGTAGAACAGCTTTCTCAAGCAATCAGTGATGGGTTTTGGAAACAGGAAATGAGCCCCTGGTTTAATGCACCCCCTGTATTAAGAAACCCTATCTCAAAGACTGATTTTTAGTCATTACTTGGGTAGCACGCATATTCTGAATGAGCCATTTTAATCTAGATTAATCTAGATTAATTTCAAGATTTCAGTGAGATTAATCTAGATTAAAAAAATGTATCTATGCCCACCACTAATATATATATATATGTTCTAGAATGCGCCGCTGAGGGTGGCAGCACGTTGGAGTAGCTCTGTACCTCACATTGAGATTTTTTCTTTTTTCTAAATTTCATTCCTGTTTTTTCTTGGAAGAAATTGCATTTTTTGGACAACTGTTCCTTCCTGCCTTGGATGCTGTGCAGCTGGATTGATTTTTCCTAATATTTTTGTACATTTTGCTCTTTTGTTATGATGCATAACCATAGCAACAGGGTGGTTTACAACAGGGAGCAGCTGATTAACATTGGAAAAGCAGAAATAATTCGACAACTGATGCCAGAAATCCCACTGGAATTGAAAAGGAGGCGTCGTGGATGCAGAGCAGGAGCAAAGAGGAGAGAGAGAGAGAAAGAAGAAGTTCAAACCATCTCTGCCATCCATCATCATGGGCAATGTAAGATTGTTAGCTAACAAGTTGGATGAACTTTTAGCCTTGACAAGGACTCAGCAAGAATATCGGAATGTAGCATTATGTGTTTTACTGAGACATGGCTGCAGGATCATATCCCCGACTCCAGCGTCTCTCTGCCGGGCTTCCTGACTGTACGAGCAGATCGAGATTTAAAGAGTAGCAGGAAAAGGAAAGGGGGTGGATTGGCAGTGCTTGTCAACAACAGATGGTGTCACCCAGGACATGTTAGTGTGAAGAGTCGTCTCTGCAGTCCTGACATTGAACTATTGGCAGTAAGTTTTCGTCCATATTATTTGCCAAGAGAGTTCACCAGTGTTGTTTTGGTGGCTGTTTACATTCCACCCTCAGCTGTTGCCGACACTGCATGTGATGTCATCAGTTCCGTTGTTGCTAAGATGCAGACACAACACCGCAATTCTTTTGTGGCAATATCTGGTAATTTTAATCATGCCTCACTCTCTGCTACACTGCCAACTTTTCAACAGTTTGTCAGCTGCTCTACCAGAGAAAACAACACATTGGATTTGTTTTACACAAATGTCAAGGATTCATACATTTCCAAATCAAGACCTCCCCTGGGTAAATCAGATCACAACCTTTTTTTTTCTCTATTCAGCATATAAACCCCTTGTCCAGAGACTACCTGTCACAAAAAGGACTGTTAGAAAGTGGTCACATGAAGCTGAAGAAGCCTTACAGGGTTGTTTTGATGCAACTGATTGGATTTCTCTTTGTTAGCCACATGAGGAGGACATTAATGCCATGACTGAGTGTGTGACTGACTATATAAACTTCTGTGTGGACAACACCATCCCACCAGAACAGTGAGATGCTTCCCTAATAACAAACCCTGGATCACCAGTGAGCTAAAGGAACTATTGGACAAGAAAAAAAGAGCCTTTAGGGAGCGAGACAGGGAGTTACTGAGGAGTATACAGAAGCAGCTCAAAGTCAGGATCAGAGAGAGCAAGGAGGTGTATAGAAAGAAGCTTGAGAGTAAACTGGAGAGGAACAATATCAGAGATGTGTGGTCAGGAATGAAGAAGATCACAGGCTTCAAGCAGAGGGAGGATCAGATGGATGGAAGTCTGGACAGAGCAAATGAGCTGAACACATTCTTCAACAGGTTCAGTTCAGGAACAAGCTCACCATCCTCCCCTCCTGTTCCCAGCCAAAGAGACATCCCACTCTCCTCTGACCCACAGCTTTCCTGTAACATCTCCACCTCCACCTCAGTCATGGATTCTTCTGCTTCTACTAGTTTGTCTTCAACCAAATCAGGAGATGCTGCTGTCCCCTTTGCCTCCCCCTCCCACTTTTCTGTTTCTAGAAGTCAGGTGAAGAGGCAGTTGGAGAGACTGAACCGGAACAAGGCTGCAGGTCCAGATGGTGTCAGCCCCCGAGTCCTGAAGGCCTGTGCAGAGCAGCTCTGTGGGATTCTGCAACACCTTTTCAACCTTAGCTTGACCCAAGAGAAGGTACCACTGTTGTGGAAGACATCCTGTCTGGTTCCGGTACCAAAGAAAACTCATCCTTCAGTCATCAATGACTATAGACCTGTTGCCCTGACATCCCACATCATGAAGGTCCTGGAGAGACTCCTGTTGACCCACCTGTGTAAGCAAACCAGCACATATCAGGACCCCCTGCAGTTTGCTTATCGCCATGGAGTTGGAGTTGAAGACGCTATCATACACCTGCTTCAACAAACCCACTGTCATCTGGACAAAGCAGGCAGCACTGTGAGGATCATGTTCTTTGATTTCTCCAGTGCATTTAACACAATCCAGCCTGATCTGCTTCATCTGAAACTCCAGAAGACTCAGGTGGAGGCCTCAACAATCACCTGGATTAATGACTACCTGACAAACAGACCACAGTTTGTCAGACTGAAGAATTGTGTGTCTAACCAGGTGATCATCAACACAGGAGCACCACAGGGGACTGTACTCTCACCATTCCTTTTCACTCTGTACACTTCAGACTTCCAGTACAAGTCAGACTCCTGTCATCTACAGAAATATTCAGATGACTCTGCAGTTGTCGGGTGTATCAGAGATGGACAAGAAGCTGAGGACAGAGAGCTGGTGGACCGCTTTGTGGCATGGTGTGGGAACAATCATCTCATCTTGAATGTTAACAAAACAAAGGAGATGATTGTAGATTTCAGGAGAAACAGGGTCAGATCAAACCCTGTTTCCATCATGGGAGAAGAAGTGGAGGTGGTTGAGGAATATAAATACCCTGGTGTTCATCTGGACAACAGACTGGACTGGAGACACAACAGTGAAGCCATCTACAAGAAAGGACAGAGCAGACTGTACTTCTTGAGGAAGCTAAGGTCCTTCAAGGTTTGCAGCAAGATGTTGCAGAAATTCTACAAGTCTGTTGTTGAGAGCGTCATTTCCTCTTGCGTCATCTGTTGGGGCAGCAGCATCAGAACCAGGGACCTAAAAAGACTCAACAACCTGATAAGGAAGGCTGGTTCTGTTCTGGGGACGACTGTGGAACCTCTGGAGACAATAATGCAAAGAAGGATTTTGCATAAAATCAAGAGAATTATGGACAACCCTGAACATCCTCTCCAGGAGACTGTTATCGGAAAACAGAGTCTCTTCAGTCAAAGGTTTCTTCAGTTTGGATGCAAAACGGACCGCTACAGGAAATCTTGCCCACAGCCATCAGCATCTATAATAACTCCTTGATTTAATTGAGTTACATCAACATTTAATTTCCCTCTTGGATAAATAAAGTATTTTTGAATTGAATTGAAAAGAGACTGTGTGATGAGAATATGCGGATCTCACACATTCTTCAGATCATGTGTTCACACATATTTACACCAATTCTGTTCTTATATGAGATGGAAACAAAAACATACAACGAAACTGAAAACTTCAGCTTGATTAGTAACATATTGGCTGATATCCTAGGCCATGTAGGCTTTCAAAGACAGTTTAAGTACAACATATAATGCTCTATTTGTACGTCTTTGTTTCCCCCTGATCATCTTGATGCAAGGCCGTAAAGGCTGTGTTCACTGGTTGCAGATAAAGCAGGGGTTGCAGGTCCTAATTCTGAGACCGTGCGTGAGCTTATGCACATTTTTTTTGTTCTTTTTTTGTTCTGTTGTTCATTCCGGAACTAAGACTTAAAAAAAAAGGAAAAAAAACTTCACAAGAGTCTCAGTTTTACATTTGGTAAAACTGGGCTTCTTTATTTGCTTTTGGCTTAAAATGGGAGTGGTAATCAGGTTCGTGCACACACATATAGTTTCACAATAATTGAGATTGAGAAACATTGGTAAGCATGGCTACGAAAACCTAGTGAGAAGAATGTATATGCACAGTTCTTCCTTTGTGCACTCCCAAAAGTTTAGCCCGGGCTTGTATGCTCGATGCTCTCTGCTGCGAATTATTTCTGCATTACAAGCTGAATCTACCCAAACCCACTTTATTTTTTCTCATTGCAGGCCAGAGATGAGGTGATTACAGTGCTGAAGGCTGAGAAAATCGACTTGGCCCTGCTGGAGGCCAAATATGGTTTTGTCACACCACAAAAAGTCTTGCAGGCCTTGCAGAGAGACGCCATCCAGGGCAAGTCCGACGTCTTCCAGGAAGATATCTATGAGAGACCCATGGCAGAGGTAATGCTAACTGTAGAGTACTATAATATTCCTGATAACAGCCAACATGTAGGTAACATAGTGCAGTTCAGACATGAGACACTTTTCTTTGCCCTCCTGACGTAGCTGGATAAGTTGGTGGAGAAGCAGAGAGAGACCCACCGAAGGATGCTGGAGCAGCTGCTGATGGTGGAGCAGGCACACAAACAGGCTCTGTACAAGCTGGAGGACGAGAAGAGGAACCACGGAGAGTTCATGAAGAAGAGCGACGAGTTCACCAACTTGCTGGAGCAGGAGCGTGAGAGGTCAGTTGGAGAACACACAAGAAAAAACAAAAACAAAATCAAACAATAAAAAAAACAAAATCAAACGAGGAATCGTTATGTCACACAGTACCTGCAGTTTCCAAGGCTTCCTTGGAGAAAAAAAACTAAAGGCCAGCTGTATGATCTGGTGACTCATACAGAAAATCGAATTTCAATTTCTTAAAAGAACGCCATTTTGGGTTTTTTTCTAATTCAAACGATTTTGAACGACATTCAGCCACATTTGATATATCATTCCCCCGTTGTGTAAAATCTTCACTTCTCCTTTAAGCACTGCTTACACACTTGGCTCTATGTGAAAAAGCGAGAAACATCCCACTCTGCTGACCACCCATGCTGACCTGCGCTGCATGCAACTGTAACCATGGATTTGGCCCCCTAAATGTAGCATCCACATCTAAAGCCAAAATTACAGCTGAAGCATATTTCTTCTTTAAGCAGTAACTGTCATGTCTAACTGCCTCGCTCTCCCTGCGGCATGAGCATCTTTATGAGCAAATGTCAGCAAGTTCTTGAGTAATTTCAGCAGACATAGTCGCGGTACAATCATAAAATTTTAGTATTTTCCAACGGCCTAGTGGTAGAGGCTGAAGATAGAAGCCTGTGAACAATCTTTAGATCTGAATGCCTTTGCTTAAAAATTGTTTGATGCCAGTAACAGTGGCTCAGATCCTCCGTCTAACTCCAAGCCAATCAGTGCTGCTTCAGTCTTAACAACCCTATGTGGCATTATATCAAAATGTGTTCAGTATAACAGGGTAAAATCCCACCTGAACAATGTTCATTACCATTGTTCCCATGACAGTTCGCTTTTATGAACATGTATTATTGAAAGGCTTTGCACAAACCTGAAGCAAACCACGAGTTGTTTCTGGAAGCGATCCCGTCAATATGGGTGGGAGGCAAAACATTTTTGGACAGATGATTTAGGTGACTTAGGTTTGAAACTTAAGCACACAGCTAGGTCTTACATTTCAATTTGAACGCAGACTTTTCCTTTCTAGTAGCGTTGTGAATACTTGTGAGCTTGAGTGAAAAACCATGTCTCAAGTAAAAACTAATATCTGCGGATGGGTGCCAGTTTCATAATGTGCTACAATATGAAGTAATACACTAAACTGAATCGGATAAAAGATGATTAAAGGTGCATTAATTCAGCGTTTTCTTGCAATCTCTTTGAAACCCCGTCCTGTACTTTCCCCCCCGACACCACAACAGGTTCCTTACGCTGGGTGATAGCAGGATCTTTCAGTGGAACGATTTGATCCAAACTGAAATATTTCACTCAGTTTAAAGGAATTTCTCACTGTTTGGTGCTGCCATTTATAGTTTCTATGGGGTTAGGCTACATGACTTTGTTAATATTTCGGCTTCTTTTACCTCGGAAAACATCCCAGTTTACATTTGTTGTTTTGAGTGAAATGCCATGTCAGCAATTTAGTGGATTACCAGACTTTTTGGCAGGTGAATTTATTCCTCCCTTAGGATAGATTATAACATTAGCTGTTCGTGGGCTTTTCCTTTAGCACCTTAATTTATTTCCCATTAGGCATTTACACTGTTTTACCCCTAACTTTACAAGCATTTCAGATGATTGCTTGCTCAGATGAAGTCTTGACACCTCTGACGACGAAACTATGAACCATAAAATGTTGTAATGTGAGATGAACCTGGCCTTGATTATTTCGAAGCGCTGTCTGACATTGCTAGCCACAGAGGCATCTAGAAGCAGAAAACGCGTCTGAATTATTCCTCCTGTAAATGTCACATAGAAAACAGAGCGGTGCTCTGTTTACTGCTTTCTCAGCAATATCACATATCATGCACACACAAACGCGCACAGGGCGTGAGCACTAACTCAGCAACTCGCGACACACACAAACGCTCTCTCAGCATTTATTTTCACTACGGAAACACAGCTGAAAGGCGGCCCGTGACCTGCTCGGGACAATCCCATCACTGCACTTGAAGCCGGAGCGGAGTGTGTTTGAGTTGGACCACAGGGGCGGTGTGACGTGTGTTCTGTGCTGTCACCGAGCATGTCGGGAAGGATGGGCTGCCATGAAAAATAGTCCCCCCTGTCCAGACTGAAGCTAATAACTGTGTGAGAAAAAGTGAAAGATTTATACAAATTAAATTTGGGAGGGGGGGAGAAAAGCTAACCTCCCGGCTTTGAAAAGAATCAGCCACGCCTCATGATCGACAACGTGCCAGGTTACTTTAGAAATACTTGATAAGCCAGTTATTTTTCAGTGAAGAGTTCACCAGTAGACACAGTGTATGTGCGTAGGTGCTGTTTACATATGCATGACCTTATTAGGTGTGTATCTGTGGGTATCCTTTTCATTCATTTCATTCTATCCCACTTGTTCAAACAATTCCTCACCTGAACCGTTTACCATCATCAGAATCAGAATCAGCTTTATTGGCCAGGTTTGACTAAACAAACAAGGAATTTGACTCCGGTAACTTCACTCACAAAGTACAACACTCAACAATAACATAAAATGATAAAAATTAGAAATGCAGAACAGTAAGAGTGGAATTGAGTATGGGTGGTAAATAGGGATGTGTACGAGAATAATAAATGCAGTATATACATTTGCAATAAATAGACACTATGGGTAAGAATGCTATTCCTGGGTGTTCAACAGAGTGACTGCTTGGGGGAAGAAGCTGTCTTTGTGTCGTCTGGTTTTAGCAAGCAGTGTCCTGTATCGTCTGCCAGAGGGGAGGAGATTGAACAGTTTGGGACCAGTAATGTGAGGGGTCTGCAGAGATTTTTACTGGCCTTTTCTTGGCCCTGGACTGGTACAGGTCCTGGATGGAAGGGAGGTCAATTCCAATAATCCTCTCTGCAGCCCTAATTGTCCGTTGCAGTTTGGCCCTGTCTCGTTTGGTGGCTGACCCAAACCAGACAGTGATGGAGGTGCAGATGACAGACTGGATGATCGCAGAGTAGAAAGTGGTCAGCAGCTCCTTAGGCAGATTAAACTTCCTTAGCCGTCTCAGGAAGTATAACCTCTGCTGGGCCTTCTCCTAAAGTCCATTTTCATCTCCACATTCTTCTTGGGGTTAAGCTCCAGGTGGTTCTGACTGCACCACTGGACCAGCTGCTCCACCTCCTGTCTGTAGTCAGACTCATCCCCATCCTGGATCAGACCAATGACAGTGGCGTCATCCGCGAACTTCAGGAGTTTTACAGATGGGCTCTTTGAGGTGCAGTCATTTGTGTAGAGGGAGAAGAGCAGTGGGGGGAGGACACACCCCTGTGGGGCGCCAGTATTGATAGATCGGGTCATTTAGATGATTATGAGTTATACTACATACATGGTGATGTTGTGTATGCTTCAGTACGGATGTGGAAGCGCCGTACATTCCTGAATTTAGGTCACAACTTGGTTCTTACGGCTATGATAACACCCTCATCTCAAATCCAGACAGAAGAAGAGGCAAGGTTGGTAAACGATTCCACAGGTTTATGAACAATTCCTCGTTACAGCCACATGTAAACAGAAAATGAAATCAAATAAAGAGCATCAAATCTGCGTGCCATTGGTCAATAAATTAGAGTTGGTGCAATCTTTTTTTGTGATTGGCGACCTACCGTTATTATTTCATCACGTCTAGACCACTGTAACAGCCTGTTCACCCGTCTGAGCAAGAGGGATTTGACTCGTTTACAGCTTGCGAGGATCCTGACGCGCATCAACAGAAGAGCCCACATTACCCCCGTCTTAAAAACTCTTCACTGGCTCCCTGTATTTTACCGGAGAAAGGATAAAATTTTGGTTTTGACATTCAGAGCGTTGCATGGACAGGCCCCTCCCTACATTTGTGATTTGATCCGGCCTTGTGCTTCAGCTCGTAGCTTGAGATCCCCTGAGCAACATATCTATTGATGGTCCCTCGCACTCGCTTTAGGACCCGAGGAGACGGACCTTTCCGAGCTGTTGGACCAAGAATGTGGAAGGAATTACCACTTCAGGAGTTCTGTTGTAACTGGGCGAGTACTGTATGTTACATTGTGACGTTTGAGCTTTATTCGTTTGTTGGGTAAAGTAGATCATTTCTGGATTCAGATATCTGGCTTGTTTTCCTAAATGTGTACCAGCTCAACTTAACCAATGATTTTCACGGTATCAGTAGATTGAGGAAATTTTTTAGTTCCTCGACGAGCCCTTTTCTAGCTTTTATTTATTGGATTTTTTGCAGAGGAAAAAAAAAAGTCCAGAGCCATTTTTTTCAATTCAGTAGGAAGCAAATCTAAAGCGATCTTTTTAAAAGTAAAAAAAAAAGAAATTTGAATCAGACATGTTTCCATAGCCTAAAGAGAATAAACTAAGCTGTGAAGCATCACCAGGGGGTGGGAGTAGAGGTAATGTTGCTAGTTCTTCAGCAGAGGAAGCAATGGTCCTAACTGGGAAACTAGTGCTCTTACTTTGTAGAAAAAGGAAAATAAAGAAAACTGCTTTCAAGTACCACAGTACCACTTAAACCATCTACAAGAGGAAAATGAGAGAGTTCCTCTTCAGGAATGACTTTAATCACTGGGAATCTCTGGGATATTATACTAAATCTGGGAGGACACTGATCAGTCACGTCGAATTTGTTTTCTGGCTCAGCCGAAAACAGCTTGGGAGCGATGTCATTTTAGTCTAATTTGTGCCTTATTTGCATATTCTAAATGAACTCTCCAAAAAAAAAGGCAATGGAAACACGGCGAGTGACAGAAACTAGCGAGAAGTAGCACCTGTGCAGCTCTTCTCTCATGTTTGTTGTTGAGGTTCGTCAACAGAGGTTGTGCAGTGTGTGAATACAAAGACTGGCAATACAAATCAATTATTTTAGCATAGAGATATGGCTAAAATAATGTAGCTTTCCCACCCACCGACATGTGTCCCTTGTTGTGGTAGCCGGGTCTGGCCATATGAACATGTGAGTCCCTGCTATGCAAGCATTCGTAAAGAGATGGATAAAACATTCTTTATTACGAGTTGTCTGAAATACTCCATGTTAGGTCCTGCAAAGTCTTGTTTAAAAAGATGGTGCATTTTAACATGTTTACATGTAAAGTAAACAGTTGTTCTACACATTGAAAATCAAGTACCTGAGCTCAACAGTACGCCTCTGTAAAACGTAAATACGGAGTGTTGTGAATATGTAAATATTCAAAGGAAGTATACACAACTCAGTTTTGCACTTTAATCTCAATTTAGAAACTTAGTTCTAAAAAGAAGTTCCTCCGAGAGAGAGAGGAGAGAGAGAGAGAGAGAGAGAGAGAGAGAGAGAGAGAGAGAGAGAGATGAGTGTGGCCGAGGACCCATGTGGCTTTCTCTGGTTTTATTCTTCATACTCTGTTTTAACCATCAAACACTAGGCTAGCTGGTTTCTGTGAGTAGCTCCATATATCATGATGAGCTGTACAGAAAGGAGAGTCATTCCAGTCTTTCCACTTTCTCGTTTTCTTCAACACATGGTCATGACAGAAAGATTAATTTCTTATTGTTTTAGTGATCTCAACCATCACTTTGGTGCGCACAATATTATCAGAACTAATAGAAGTAAAGGTCTGCACGATCAAACTGGGTAAAGTGGAAACACAAAATGATAAAAAATTAAAAAGAGATTTAAAATAACAAAAAAAACAGCCTGTAAAGTCACACTAAATCTAAACATCCAGTGCTGATTACCACAAAGTCATAACAAGAACCTGAGAAAACATGTTTCCGCTAAATAACAGTCCTGTGACCCTCTAAAGATGTAGAGGTAGACCTGTCATCAAGACTGCCTGAAAGCAGGAAGAAAGTGAGAATCCCAGAGGAGCTTGAGTAAACGGAGTTTAGTCCTTCACGCAGGCTCAATATGCAGAGATTGTTCAGCAGCTTCTGTTTAAGTCTGCCCTCCTTGCAAAACATTATTGCAGGCAGCTTGAAAAACTGACCAAAAAAGAAAAAAAAAACAACTAAAAGCTTTGACTTCTAGACGGAAACGCCACTTATCACTCGTTTAAGGAGAGCTGAAACAGCCCTCTGTGTTTTGAAAGCAGCTGCCACAGCTCGACTTGTACTCCATGAGAGACGAGCATGTTGCCGCGGGCTTTCATTTCACTCTTGTTAATCCACTGTAGTGCGATTGCATTTTCGCTGCATGTAATCATTTCCTTTTATAGGGCCCTGGAAAACAGCGAGTCGCGATTACATCCCGGGGTGTGTGGAGCAGAATTCAGGAGTGGACCAAACTTTTTCGCCCCCCTCTCTTTCTTTCTCTAAATGCACACACACTCATGCTGTTCATTAACAGACACATCTCCCGCTGCTGTTTTTATTTTGATCCCTCTTTTTTTTTTTTTTTTTTGGCAAAGAGGCCTGTGATTGACCTCCTCCGAGGAATCTCTAAAAAGCTTGTAAATCCATGCAGGGGGTCGGGGATGAACCTGGTTTTCCTCTTGATTAATTGTCGATCGGGCAGCGCTCCACCAGCGATGACCTCATCGCACGCCTGGCACTGCAGAAGCAGCAGGGGTGTGAGAGCGAGAGCGGCATCCTAACCATCAACAGATGTTACTTTAAACATGACTTCAGCTAACAGATATAAACACACACACTGCACACGGCAAGGCCTCAACAAGCCTTTTGCTCGCCTTTGTTCTTTTTGAAGAGAGGGCAGGGAGTGAATTTTACGACCACGTGTGGCCTCTGGCTTAATGTGTATCGTCATTAAGAAAGAAAAAAAAAAACTTACTGAGGCATGTTTATATGATGTATTGGACCAAGAGAGGCTAGAGAGTACTGTGCTATCTTTGCACAATGTCTCCAGATGACAGCAACCTTTACAAAACATCCTGTGAAAAAGTCCTGTGATGTAACTTCAGTGAAATGCACACAGCCAAGCATGCAGGTCTGGTATCATTTTAACCTAAAACGCAAAAAGCGAAAAAAAAAAAAAAGGGTCCGATGCTAGTGGCTCCAGGGATTTTAAGCTCACATGCTGCTGTTTAGTCTTCACCTTGTTACTATTTCAGTCTTGTTGTTTATCTTGTGGGAGATCGAGTGAACATATCTGGCACAAGAGTTTGAGTGGAAAACCTCAATTCAGAAACCTTGTCGCGCAATGATAGTGAAACGGCACCGTTCATACGTCAAAACTTGGGATGCGAACACGTGGACACAGATGATTTCATATGCTGCAACAAGCATAATGGGTTGCAAGTGAGAAGAGCTCACTTGGGAGTTAGAGAGGGGATTCACAGAGGAGAAAGAGGGCCCAAGTTGTGGGTATACGAATCTTTAAATCCATCTCCTTCTCAACATCAGTTGATAAGTTCCAGTTTTAAAGGTCCAGTGTGCAGAATTTCATAACTTTTGGTAGAAATTGCAAACTGCAACCTCCAAAACTCAACACACCCTTCCAATTGTACAGGAAAAACTACGAGGGCAGGAACAAAGCAATTCCTTCTGGGCTACTACAGTAACCTACTGCGGTTTCTTCTTAAGGCTGATTCATGCTTCAGACGCAAAGCCTCTGACGCTCGGACGCATAGCCTCTGCGAGTGTCAAAATCTTGACCACTCCCCCACGCAGAGGCTCTGCGCGCGTTCTCGTGCACCTCCAAAAAATCCTGACTACGCGACAGACGCACGCAGACCACCAACGGAAGTGCGCAGACAAAAGCGGCTGTGATTGGTCCTCGGTGTGCCTTTCCGTTGTCTGTGTGGCTTCCTCCTTTGCATTTTCGCCAACTCCAATAAAAGAAGCTGTTCTTCTTCGATGTCGAGCAACTCCAAATCCATATCTTGCATACACTTTTTTTTTTTTTGAAAAATAAACACTTCCGCCGGCGCCGCCGAAGTTCTCGTCACCGCCCACCGAAATTCTCGCAAGTTGCACTGCTGTGCGTCCCTAGAAATTCCAGACCGAGGTTGCAGAACCATAACATGAAAAGTGGTTCGCGACCAGAGCAGAGCAACACGTCAAGATGATAGACGCAGAACTATAATCTGCCCTTTATGGATCACTTGTTCCGAGCTTATGCAATTAGAACTATTCTTATATTGGAGGTTCAAACAAACAGACTGTCGGTGCACCACTTTAGTCAAGTTATAGAGGAGCTCCAAATACTTGTTTTGATCTTTTACTTTCTTTGAGCGGGAAGTTTTCTTTTGACAGTGCGGGTTGATACTTACTGGTCACTATTAACCTTTTACACATGTTGTATGTTGTTTTTTGAGAAAACGACGTCCCCCGTTACACCCACGCAGCCGGTAACCGTGGAAACAGCTGAAGGACGACAGGATAATTGGATTGAGAGGCATGTTCTGTAATGCTATCTTGCCTTTACCACACATTACCTCTCTTACTACCACCCTTGTTGTCTTGGAGACAAATCAGCGGCTCCCCTTGCCACCTATGTACTTTCCCACATGATACTGCTACGAAAACAAAGGCGTGTCAGTTTGGGCACGAAAGTCCTGTGAAAAAGCGGGATTTTGTTGTCATCTGAACAAACCCTTTAAAAGTCGGTCTGTATCTCCTGTACTCTGCTATGAGATGAAACCACAACATACATCAACTTAATGGCTGTTTTGTTTGAGTTGTGAACAAAAAATGCAACGCAAGCTTCTTTCTGAGCAGGTGAAGTATTCATAGAGGATGAAATACTTTTTAAAATACAAGGTATTTACTATATAAAAGTTGCCAAATTGTTGCTGTTATTATTCTAAGCTATTATGGGGAATTAAAGACGACAGCTGCAATGATAATAATTTAAAAAAAAGGGGTCTGATTTATTTTACAGGGACAATTACTGACATTGACGGAGTGTTACTT
Source organism: Odontesthes bonariensis (assembly GCF_027942865.1). Lineage (NCBI taxonomy): Eukaryota > Metazoa > Chordata > Actinopteri > Atheriniformes > Atherinopsidae > Odontesthes > Odontesthes bonariensis. Next base: position 12,407,209 of record NC_134516.1, on the reverse strand, counting down.
AGTTTCTCACAACTCACAAAAGAACAGTAGCTGCAAACCTTACAACACACAACCCTCATCCACCTCTTAACAATTTACAGTGCATGCAGTATGTGTTCATGCCATCTGGTTGACTTAACTGCAGCCGTTGTGACATCACTCATGTGGATCAGATTGAGAACATTCCTCGGCAATGCACTCATCGTCATCATCGCCGAGGTGCTTATTATCCAGGCCTGCCCTCCTCTTTCAAATAAGTGTTTTGATTTTTTTACAATCTAGGAATTTTTGGATATCAATTATTGCCTCTCGTGCCTCTGCAAGTTCACCTCCGAGGCAGGTTGTGAACTCTGGAGAAAAAGGGAGCAAGAGTTAGCCTGTGCTTTATACAAATGACTGTATGTTTCTGGAAGTTGTCAAGCAGCTGCACGAGTGCACATACATGCATACGCTGTGCACAAGGAGCAGGATCTGTCTGCACCTATGCATCATAAAGATTTAATCTGTACTACCAAAAACACAAATATTTGCCTTCTTCTTCAGCTAAAGCTGGTATGCGATGGCTGAGCTGGTAACAGAGGCTGTTATATGGGAGCAGCACATCTTTATTCCTCCCACAAAAGTTTCAGCTTCACAAAAATCACTTAACGCAGAACATTTAAAACATTAATGTCCAAGGCCAAGTGAAAGTTTTTGGATATGACGCAATGCAGGTTTGCGATTGGCTATGTTGATCGGATATTTGTTCAAAAAATATCTCCATAAGACATTCCGGGAGGCTCCATGTCAAACATTTCCTTTTATGGAAAGAAAAGTCCTTTCTCGAGATGTGTGTGACGTTGCTCAGATCAGTCTGCAGTTGTAAACAATGTGCAGCTCAGCAATCGCACAAATATGACACATTCGGCAACGCCATCAAAACACACACACATATGACCTGCAGTCAGTTAAAAAAAAACCACACTCGGCCTTGTTCCCGCATGTGTCAGTACATTGCTGGTTCCTGAGCGAATGAATCAGCATTCTCGTGGAATGTCTGCTTGTGTAGTCAACAGATGTGCAACTGAATGATGAATGAATGACTGATGAATTCCGGGATAAACAAACATTTCTTAGGTATCAAACTTGAAGAAGGTCTGATCATTTTGGTGAAAACCTTTAAAAAACATGTATAAGTTAGGTCTATGTAGCCCAGAGTAAAAATGTGCCTGTAACACCTTTGCCAGATGTACGAAAGTGCAAATTGGTCACCGACTGTCAACACTGTTCGTCTCTGCTCCGACACTGTACAACTATTAGCAATATTGGCAATATTTATGGAAAACCTGTTCAAACTGGACACCAACGAGGAAGAAAAACAGTTGTAAAACTTTTTAGAACTGTCATCATTTCATGCATCGGTTTCTACAGCTTTAAAAACTGAACAGGGATTTATAACACGATCGGAAGCATGGACAGAAATATGTCGCACAGCCTATAAAATCGTGGCTATCCGCATCGAAGCTAGGTCCAAAGGTAGTAAATGATCAGCCCAGTCACATCAGAAACGAATGGTTTCACAATCCAGGCTTTAAAATCAAACGTTGTGAGATGACAGCATTTTGGTAGGCAGCTTTGTGTCACTGGACCGTAACCGCCACCAATGCTATGGGTCTATAACTCGTAACCATAAAAGTAGACTTTGACCGTGAAGTAGCTGTGAAAATGTTCCTCAGGACGGTAATTGAAGTAGCATTCTCTTGCTTGAAAGTGAGTGGCTTAACGCCACCCTAACGGCAGCTTTTTTTTTCCTTCTTTCTTTGCCGTAGTTGAGAACATCGTCTGTGTCGACATCATCACGCCACACGTCTCACTGCAGCGTCATCAGCAGTGTGACGGAAACCGTATCACAGTCGAGAACTGTCGAGAACTGAAAAAGGATCAGTCAACTATGGTCCAATTTTACCATTTTTAATTAACACGTCACTGTTGCAGAAGGTTGCGTCGCATCAGTCTCTATCAAGCTTCCGACTCACACTGAAAAAAACAACTCATAAGATTTACTTAAAAAAACCTTTTGTAAGTATTTGCACTCAAATGATTTAAGTAATATTAAAGCTGCAATATCAAGTAACACTCACTTGCCAGTATCAAGTAAATTTTGCTTACCATAAAACAACAGTTTTGAAGATATTAAGTAACATTTACTTAATTACATCTAAGTTTTAAGTTATATTTAGTTAAACAAATTAAGTAAAGTCTACTTGTTTTTCATTGGCAGGAACATCATTTTACTCAAAATTTTAAGTAAATTTTATATATCTGTAGTATCTGCTGTTATGAAGTAACTTAGTAGATTTTAACGATACACTTTCAGAGTAAAGTTTATGTAGTATTTCTAGGTTTATGTTCATACAACTATTAAACATTTAAATTGTATGAGGAAACCTAAGTAAAACTTACTTTTCCCCCATAATTCATGTATTACGTTAATAAAATGTTTAATTTTACTTAAGAAGCTCTAGTTCTTACTGAATCTTAAAAATACAAGGTAGAAATTATGACAGTTACTCTAATAGAGTTTCTTTTTTCTTTTATTTCTCTATTTATTTGATATGGACAGCAATTACATTGGACGTACCAGATGCATTGTTTAAATGTTTTAGCACAAGTGCTAATTCTCAACACTTGTCCATAGGCAGCTTTGAGAGGATAGGACAGTTAAGATATAGGACAATAAAAATAAAAAGGAAAAAACAGACAGAAATATGAAGAAAAAAAACAAACAAAAAAACAGCAACAACCACAACAACAACAACAACAAAAAATGGCAACAAGACAATGAGGAAATAAGTCAAAGAAATACAAGCAATTCACAATAAGGAATATAAAAAGGCAACAGAGCAAAGGCAGTATGAGCAACCAGTTAAGAGCTATTCATGTGTGCACTGTTGATTAGATTTTAGCCACTGTTTGAGACCTTTGTTAAAAACTTTACTATTGGTCTCTAATTTCAATTCAGTGGGTAGAGAGTTTGGCCCCTTTTACTTTTACTTCACCAAAAAGTCACTTGTTTCAGTGCATGTGCGAATGCAAAAAGAAACAGTTCCCCTGGGGAAGGACAGTTATCAGAACGAAATTCGAGGTGGACCGTTCTTTGAACTGCTCTGTCCGAATGCGGCTATAAACACAGAGGTTACAGGTTGGTCTCACAGAAATGAGCGAAATTAGCGCGTAATATGTCAAAGAAAATGTTGACTCAGTCTGTACTTGGAGGTGGATACGATGTTCTCCTCCAATGAAACAATGAAACGTGAGCAGATAACTTCCACGCATTACATGCTGCTACCAGGTCACGTGATGAGGAACTTGTGCTGATTTCACACATTTCTGCGTGAAATCAGGTTTCACACATTTCTGCGTGAAATCAGGTTTCACACATTTCTGCGTGAAATCAGGTTTCACAAGTAATATTTGTAACAGTCCGACACCATAAGCAACCTCTCTTAGAACTCCTCGCGCCTTGTTTGCTGTAACTAATGATACGACATGCTGCTTCAGCTGATTGAATTTCACTCCAGTAGGCAGTAAGAACTTAAAAAAAAAAAACTTGTAAGAATCGAGCAGATGCAGCAAAAGGTGGCATTAAAAAAAAAAAAAGGTTAAAGGTGATTCGGATTTACCGACATGTGTGGGATGGATTGTGTGATGGACGAGGCCACACTGTGCTGTATTTGTTCTCTTGCTCCTCACAAGTTGTTAAATGTGTTTGTAGTCGGTCATGACTATATCACTCCTACATTAAGGGAAAATCTGAGCGGCTACTGACCTAATTTGGTCCGGTCAGTAAACACTCCCTCCTCTGCTTTGGGCAGATAACGAGTAGATTTCACCACAGGCTCATTTGTCTAAATCTACTCTAAAAACGATGGTATTAAGACAAATCGTACTCCTTTCTTTCACTCACATAACTGTCTCTCTGCTGAAGCACACTGATTCTCTATAAAGGGTGATTTATTGGGCTAATGATCTTTTCTTCAGTTTAAAATGCATATTAAAAGGGAATTTTTGCGATAAGATTTTGGCATGTAGGAGTTGAGCGTTCTCCACAGGACTAAAAACGCAGGCCTGAGTCTCGTCATTGTTTTCGAGCCGAAGCTGGAAGCTTTCTCAAGCTTGACCTTGTAACTTTTGAAAAGTGTGGGAACAACGCGATGCGAGGTTGCATTTTGTTGTTCTGCTTGGATGCAGAAGATGAAACTGTTGGTGAGAGACAGAGAGAGAGAGAGAGACCAAAAAATGTACATCCATGCACTGCAGATGTGCAGCACGCAAATGTTAAAAAGATGCGTCATGTGTTTGTTCGTTCCTACCATAAATCGAGTGAGTGAAACTGTAAAAAAAATCTTACTCCACTACATCTGTAAACTGGGTGGTAATTAGAGCCAGCAATTCGTCAGTGTATGGCGTAATGTGATTACATCTCCCCTGACAGAATGCAGTGATTAGACCTCACAGACCACAGGGCTTCAAGACTTGCTGCTTTTCCAACCAGTTTTAGACTTACAAAATAAGAAACGTCCCAAAAATAGCAAGCACACATGGCCTCTTCTGTCCGTGGCAGTGCAGATATGTGAACCACAGCTGCTCAACTGATAAAGATACGAATGAAAAATCTTGCAGCGCTGTTTTGCCTTGGCATTGGCAACTTTTTTTTCCATTTAATCTTATTTCATTCTATAAATCAGGTTTGGAAAAAAAACTTTAGGACATACCTATAAAATCAGCCTCTATAAACTGTCTTCCTTATACAAATGAAGTCATTCATTCTTTGGTAAATTGCTTTTGTTGCCAGAATTCATGAGAGATTGTCTAATTCAGGGTGCAATTCCTCCTGTGAGGGGGTTAAACTTGACCGTGAATATGTCATGGTTTAGAGATGAAGCAGAACTTGACTGGGCACAAAACAAGAACAATTAAGACCCCAAAGAGCAGCTGGTGATGTTTTGCTTCGTGATGAGCTCAATTTGTTGAAATGAAGAGTTCATTTCCACAGCACTTCCACAGCCAGATCTGTAAGTTCAAATACTTGCCAGGGTTAAAGAAGAGCAGAAACGGCTTCCGGTTTGGCAATGTCGTAGAAGGACGTAGGTTGGAGGGGCTCCCGATCAACTTTTCTAATAACTTGAATAACCAAAGTTTTATTCACATATTAGGCGTCGTACAGTGTAGCTGTTGAACCCTCACGACCACGGAATGGCAAGCCTTAATTCCAAAGCCTTAATTCCAAATCGCAGAGACATTCAACTTCGACCAGACGTACAGACAGCGTAGCTAGCAAGCTAGCAACAATGGCGGCTACAGCTACCGATGCGGAGATACCTGGCGGTAGTAAATGCGGAGATCCTGTCTCCATGTCCCAGCTGATTACAGAGCTATCTAAGCAACGGACCAACTTTAAGGAAGATGTGGCCTCTTTAATCCAGGAGACAATTCAGCCTCTGCAAGCCTCAGTGGATGGGCTGCGTGACGAAGTCAGCTCTTTTCAGGGCCGACTCGTTGCGGCAGAAACACTGACGGGTGACAATTTTCAACGGATTTGTGAAGCTGAAGCTACCGTCAAACTCCTTCAGGCCCAGAACACAACCCTGCTGGATCGCATTGAAAACCTGGAGAACCGATCTCGCAGAGCCAACCTTCGCATCCTGAATTTGCCTGAAGGAAGTGAAGATGGCCATGACCCGACTACTTTTATTTCAGAAATGCTGAAAGATGTCATGGGGGATAACGTATTCCCGTCCCCCCAAGAGCTTGACCGTGCACACTGCGCAGCCGGACCCAAGCCCGCAGCCGGACGACCTCCACGGCCCTTCATCCTGTGTTTTCATTGGTACCGGGAGAAGGACGTCGCTTTGAGATGGTCCAGGCAGCACGAAGTCAAGTACAAGGGGGCTTCTCTGAGAATATACCCAGACCTCAGCACCGCTCTCGCTAAGAAAAGATCGGTATTCAACGGCGTCAAACAGGTTCTTTACCAGAAAGGAGTACCGTTCCGTCTGCTTTTTCCAGCCCGACTCAGAGTCACTTATGATGGAGAAAGCCACCTTTTTGAGACTCCGGAAGAAGCCCAAAAATTCTTTGATCGCCGTGTTGCAAAGTAAACATCTGCCCGCGGGTTTGCAACGGCTGGAGAGGTAATGACTGTGATCCATATTCTGTGGCAACCGTGCACTCTGTGTTCAGGGACCGACTGCTAACTTTGATAATGGAAAAAGAAACAGAAAGAATAACTCAGCCTTAACGTGGACTGCCCTTGGTTTGAGCTTCTCCAGACTTTTGGGACTCAGTGGGTAAGATAAAAACTCAGGTTCAAGAACTCAAATGTTTACTTTATTTTCTCAGTATCAACTCACACATCCACGAGTAATGTTGGATTCTATATGGTCTTGTTTGGATCACTACCAAATTATTATTATTTATTTATCTCTTTCTTTGACTTATCTTGTCTTATTTTCTAACCACCTTATCCAAGGCCATGATGTTAATAATCTTAAATTAAAGGACCATATGTTTAATTGCTCTGTTTTAATGTACTACAGCCAGAGAGCTGCACCTTTATGTTAACTTTAATTTGAATCTGGGCCACTGATTACATTGATACAAGGTTGATTATAATGCTTATATGGTTAACATGCTGCCCTGAAAAACGTATATTTGAATGTATATGCCACTGTTTATAACCATTGTTACTGGTTCGGTTTATGGAACAATAGTGTAATTCCTACATAGTTGATTGGGAGCCCTCCCAAGTCAGTTAATGAGAGGATGGTCTATCGGGAGATCTACGAGTTATATAAGGAACAGCAGTTCGCTTCAGTTGGGGAAGCGAAGGCACAGTTAGGATGGGTTCTAATGGAGTTCAAGTTCAGTGCTGTCGTATCGGGGTTAATTAATTTGTGTTTGTTTTTTTACTTTATTCTATTTGGTTTTGTGGATAAGACAACATGTGGTTGTATGATGGGTTTTCAGATGAGGTCACTGGGTCAGGACGGCCATAAAATTTAACAACTATGACTGACTTATCAAGCAGCAGCACAAGAATGGGAGGTTCAGCAGTTTGCTTTACGAGCTGGAATGTTAAAGGCATGAGAGGGCCGGTGAAACGGGCCAAAATTCTTGCCCACCTAAAAAAATTAAAAACAGAGATAGCATTCTTACAAGAAACACATTTGGTAAAAGCAGACCATATGAAACTTAAAAAGCCATGGGTAGGACAACTTTACCATTCATAATTCAATACCAGGGCAAGAGGAACGGCGATATTAATTCATAAAAGTGTACAGTTTACTCTTAAGGAGTCCATATCAGACCCACAGGGCCGATTTGTCACAGTGACCGGCTCCCTCTTTAATATTCAAGTTGCACTTGCTTGTATATATGCGCCTAATTGGGATGATACCAGTTTTGTATCCAAGCTCATCTCTGTTTTACCTAACATTAATTCTCACCGTTTGATCCTTGGTGGTGACTTAAACTACGTTATGGATCAGACCTTGGATCGATCTAGCTCCAAGTCAGTGTCCCCATCCAAGATGGCTCATGCTCTATCTACATTTATGAATGAGACGGGCTGTGTGGACCCATGGCGTTTTATTTTCCCACGTAATAAGGAGTTTTCATTCTTCTCACATGTACACCAATCATATTCGAGAATTGATTATTTTTTTATAGATAAAACCCTTCTACCCCTCGTTAGGAAAAGTGAATATTCAGCCATTGTAGAGTCAGATCACTCGCCAGTATTACTGGATTTAGACTTTCCCCTTAATCAAGCTCAGCGTCCCAGTTGGAGATTGGACTCAACTTTACTGGCAGTTGAAAACTTTTACCAATTGATATCCACCGCCATAGATAATTTCTTACTGACAAATAAATCAGACTCAATAACACCGTCTGTCTTGTGGGAGACACTGAAAGTGGTAATTAGAGGTGAAATTATTTCTTACACAGCAGCACGTAACAAATCCAGGAAATCAAAGCAGAAACAACTCATAGACGCAATGCTTGATTTAGATTGTAGACACTCCACATCACCCTCCCCTGAACTGTATAAAGAAAGACTGGGCTTACAAATGCAATACAACCTAGTATCAACCCAGGAAACGGAACAATATCTGCTCAGGTCTCGAGGTTTTATATACGAGCATGGTGAAAAGGCAGGCCGTCTTTTAGCCCATCAACTAAAATGTAGATCGGCAGCTCAGCTCATTCCACAGGTCAAGAAACCCTTTGATGAGCTAACAGTCGACCCTATTGAAATTAATAATATTTTTAAGACTTTTTATTCAAACTTATACACATCTGAATTCCCAGAGGATAATTCGGACATGTTAAATTTTTTGGATAATTTAGATGCCCCCTCTATTAATCCTGACGAGAGGTCAGATTTGGATAAACCCATTACACTTAATGAAGTCATCAGTTCTATTTCAGCAATGCAAAGTGGCAAGGCCCCCGGACCAGACGGCTACCCAGTCGAATTTTACAAGAGATTTTCCTTCAAATTAGCCCCGTTGCTACTTGAAATGTTCAACCACTCACTGAATCAGGGAGCCCTGCCACAAACCCTCACGGAAGCTAATATTACACTTTTGTTAAAATCTGGCAAAAATGCAGCTGATTGTGGCTCCTATAGGCCCATATCCCTTCTGAATGGAGATGTTAAGATACTAGCCAAACTTCTTGCTATTAGACTGGATTCTGTTATGATGGACATAATTTCGCCAGACCAGACAGGCTTTATTGGAGGTCGCCATTCTTTTTCTAATATACGCAGGCTCCTCAGTGTTGTTTACTCTTCCGCATCCTTGGAGACTCCCGAGATGGTTGTCTCCCAGGATGCGGAAAAAGCATTCGATCGGGTTGAGTGGCCCTATTTATTTGCAGTGCTGGGAAAATTTGGATGTGGGCCCAAACTTCTTGGATCTTGCGATACAACTGTTAAATGCATCACCAAAAGCAAGTGTAATAATAACTAATAAATTGTGTTCTAAGTCCTTCCTTCAGGTTCTCAGGATATAAATTAAACTTTTTAAAGAGTGAATGTTTTCCAATCAATAACCTAGCCCTCCAAATTGCAGAAACGGATCTGCCTTTCCCTCTCTCTAAATCAGGATTTAAATATCTGGGAATCAATGTTACCCGCTCATTCTCTAGTCTGTATGACAAAAATTTTACTCCCCTGATTAATAATCTTAATTGTGATCTTCAGAAGTGGGATGTTCTAAACCTATCCTTAGCAGGTAAAATAGCATGTATAAAAATGAACATATTGCCGAGGTTTTTATACCTCTTTCAGAGTATTGCAGTCTTCCTCCCAAAGTCTTTTTTCAGACTTGTTGATAAATTGCTGTCGTCATTTTTATGGGGTAGCAAACATCCAAGAATTCGTAAGGTATTCCTTCAGAGACATAAGGCAGAAGGGGGTATGGCTCTACCCAATCTGATGTATTACTATTGGGCAGCAAACCTACAAAAAATTGTTTATTGGATTCAGAAACCAAATGTTGACTGGTGCCAACGAGAAATTAATGCCTGTATTTCATCATCACTCCCTGCATTAGCTCAAAGCTCCCCCTCTCTCCTAAACAATACTCCTCATGTCCTATTGTAATTTTTCACCTTAAAAATTTGGTCACAATTCAGACAAAATTTTTATCTGACAGACTTCTCTCTTTATAGTCCCATCTGCAATAATCATTTCTTTCTCCCAGCCAAATTAGATCCTGTCTTTCTTCAGTGGCAGAGGGTAGGCTTAAGCAAATTTAGTGACCTCTATATAGATGGAACTTTTGCTACTTTTGATGCTCTCGCCACCAAATTTAATTTATAGCGCTCTAACCTTTTCCGCTATTTTCAGATTCGCCAGTTTGTTCGTACCAGTAGCCCATGTTTCCCTAACTTACCTCTGAAAAAAGGAATAGATATCATTTTGCAAATTCCCACTCACCGTAGAGGTCTTATCTCAAAACTTTATAATAGTATCACATCACTTAACAAAGTGACACTTGACAGGATCAGAGCAGATTGGGTAGGAGAACTTGGAATAGATATCTCCGATGCAACCTGGGATAGTGCATTATATAGAGTAAATGGGACAACCTCGTGTGCTCGCCTTGGCTTAATTCAGTTCAAGGTTCTCCATCGTATCCATTATAGTAAAGTCAGACTCTCTAAGATCTATCCGAATGTCAGTGAAACATGTGAGCGTTGTCATATAGCAAAGGCCGACTTGGCCCATATGTTCTGGTCCTGTAATAAACTATATAATTTTTGGACTACGATATTTCAAACGTTATCTGAAGCTTTTAACAAAGATATCCAACCCAGTGCTGAAATGGCTATATTTGGAGTCCCAGGGGAGGGTATACCAATGACAAATAAAATTAAAAATGTGCTTGCTTTTTCAACTCTCCTTGCCCGGAGAAGAATCCTACTTGAGTGGAAATCAGCACATCCACCCAAAGCCTCCTCCTGGTTGAAAGACCTGACTCTATTCCTTAAATTAGAAAAGATAAAATATTGCATTAGAGGATCGACCCAAAAATTCCATGAAACTTGGACCCCACTTTTATCTTATTTTGAAAAGCTTGAAGCCCTCCCTCATGATTGAAAAGTAAACGGGGAATGAAGACTCAGAGACCTCAGAAGACCTGTGTAGTGACAATTAAATAAAGCAAATAGCCTACTGGTACTGTCCTGAATATCCACTTTTTCTTTATTTCCTTTCTTTTTATTTTTTTTTATTATTATTTTATTCATTTATGTATTTTTATTTTTATTTTGTATCATTATTGTCTTTATTATTTTAATCTTGTATATTTTCATGTCTGTAACTTTTTTCTAGTGTAACACTTCAGTCACTGTTTATTTTTATTATTCAGCTTTTTTTTTGGGGTGGGGGGAAGAAAGGAAAAAAAAAATGAGAAAAACATGTATGTTGAATAACTTTGATCTATGCTCATTCTCTCAAATAACAGTTAAAAGTTAAAAAAAGGATGAAAAAAAAAACAGCTAATGTACACTTAACATGACATTTCTACACTTTCTGTGAACTTTGCACGGCCTCTGGCAGCACTGGAAAAAAAAAATTATGGGGAGACTGAAAATGCAACAGGCAACAGAGAAAAATCCAAGGAGCGACATGCAAGCTCGACATTGTAGAGGATACTTGTACCTGCCAGCGAGTTGCTAAGATTTACTCTCCTCTCACATTTGTTCGTGCAGACACTGTCGTGAGTTATAGCTTGGCAAAACATGGCAAAGGGAAAACATTCTTCCCTCCCGTCCTGTCAGGCTGGAAGGAAGTGACAGCAGAAAACTTTATGTCCTCCGAGCTGGCAGCTGCCGTGCCTGAACAATAGGTCTGAGCATGTGCTCCTGGCCAAGTCTGAGTCGAGATAGTGAGTGAAATATGGAGGGAGGAAAGAACCGGCCTGCCTTTGCTAACTGAAATGTCTTATTGTGGCGAACGGCTTTTTCTTTTGAAAACAGAGTCACTGCTTGGCTGTAGAAGTCTTTATCATTGCATTTTTTTCTGCATAACAATTCGAGCAAGGCATGCGAGTGTGCAACGAGGTTTAGATGAGCTAAAAAATTCTACTCTATATAGTGCAAATTTGTATTTACTTAAAAATATTCCGCTTTTTGTGAATAATCTGATGATAATCAAATTAATAGTCCAATTTGAATAAAAATGCGTCACTCAGAACCAACTAATCCGTTATCTTTTTTTTTTTATATATACTTTGTTCAAGTTTAGCATCCTGTCTGACGAGGGCTGTGTTTTTCATTCATGCCCCTGCTGTTGCTGTCCAACGCAGCGGGCACACTCAAAGCTCAAGAAAAGACTTACAAAACCAAATATGGTTACCAAACCACCTATGGTTACTTTTATTTTTTCTTCTGTTCTATCCTTCTGCTGCTTCAACACTGCACATTCCCCCACGGAGGGACAAAGAAAACGATTGTTCTATTTTGTCCTAATTCCTGTTCATTTGATGTTTGAGGGTAATGTCCAAATAGCTTAAACCAGTAGTTATGTGTGCGACCACTGGGTGTTTTTTTTTTTTTTTTTTTACAGGATTCTTATCCAATTTAAAAATGGCTTTTATAAGTTTCAGTGGGTATTGAGGAAGCTTGTCATTTGGAGGTGGTAACTATGTATCAGGATGTTGATATTGAACGGAGTTCAACTTGCTTTTCCTGGACACAGTTTATAGCACAGAAAGTAAAAAACATAGCAACTGTTTTCACTTGTTACAGTTAAATGCAGCTCCGTATTGTGGCAAATTTCGGAGTTTGGCTTTCAGCGGTCACTAACGTTTATCATCTGAAAGGAATTTAACGATGTCAGGTTTCCTATGCTGTAAATCAATATGTAGCATAATGAGAAGTTTGTGCTAATTATTGGTGTTGGGAGAGGGAGGGGGGGGTATCTTAGTGATACTTGTTGGGTGTGTGTGTGTGTGTGGGGGGGGGTATCTTAGTGATTTTTGTTGAGCTGAAGATTGACTAAAAACTAAGACGGTCAGCTGTCAAGCAGTGAGATGGAAACCTAAAATTTAAAGCTTTTTGTTCCCACTACACAGCGAGGAACAATAGCGAGCTGTCAGGGAGACCACCCCATTCCAGTTCATTTTGCTTTGACAAGAAACCCCCAGAAACCAGGAAATAAGAGCCATGAGTGGGTTACAAATTCCCTCCTCGCAGATCTGATGCAAGGTGCTGGAGATGATTGATGAGAACTATTTCCCTGTAAGGTTATTAGACTGGAAGATGTTTCTGGGTTGAGATACACGGATAAACACGATCCTTTCAAGCCCCACCCTTTTCTCCGAAATAGAAAGGATTGTTTTTCAAGGAAACTAATAAAATGTATTATGAATGTGTGAGTAATGTGCTTAGAAATATCTATTTATAAAATGGTATTCTTTTACAAGCCCACCAAGAGGCTGCAAAAGCACTGCAGGATTGGAATTTAACTCTCAATAAGATGCATGATTTAACGGAAAACCAAATTCTGTGTTTATAGCAGGAAATGAGATCAATGCCAAGCAGTACAACAAAAACAATGGCTCCTATGGTTAATCCTTTGTATTCGTCTTCCAAAAAAATGTAAAGCCCGCTTCTTTAAAGCAGCAGTGACATAACAGCAAAAGCAAACAACAGTAACCTTCCTCCAACTGAAATGCCGAACCACACAATTCAGGACTTTTTGATGCAAGCCCAAAACCGCAATTACACTGCATTCCATCTCCAAGATTAGATTATGCAGTCAATTTAGTTTTACTCAAAAATCTCCATTTCCTGATGCCATTTTGACCTGATGAGGAGCTGCAGCCTTCGTGAACCACAAACAACTGCTTTATATAATAAAAATGCCCGGTGATAATATTTTCGATGAGGTCGTAGCAGGATTTAAGAAAGCTTCCGCACCTCATTCTAAAAGATCAAAATGGTATGGAATCAGATTTTTGTCCACTAGTGGATATCTCAGGACAAATGTTTTAGCTTGACACTAAAGTGAGTCCTGCTGGCAGAAGAGGTGGGGGTGAGTAGGGGGGGTCGGCAGTATGACTAAAGAGTGGAAAAACGGTTTACTGGGTCTATCCAGTTTCAGGAGCCTCTTATGGTTTAGTGAAATGGAAGAAAGAGGAAGTATCCATGTCAGCAGGGAGACAAGTAAGGCTGGGTTTTACTCCTGCAAAGAGCTGACTATGACATAAAATTCTTTATGCTTTATTTGTTCTGGTTTCTGTAGTATAGTAACCTCAAAATATATACCTACTCTCTTATCTTCCTCCCCAGAAAGACCCTCATATTTTGTTTAATTATAAATCTGTACGGGGTGCACTGCCCTCATGCCAAAGCAGAGAACATAAGTGAGCCATCTCTTTAAAAGCATCAAACAATTCACGAAAGGGGTTCTTGTAGAGTTCAAACATGCCAAGGAGGAGGTACGGTATCTGCGGTTTGGACAAAGAGCAAACAGAAAATAAACACTGTGCCTAGATCTCTAATTTAATGTAAGTACAGTATGAGCTCATTCTTAAGGCACACTTTTTGTCAAACAAAGAAAATTATGAGCTCACATTTCAAGAAGCTGTATATTAAAGCCAACCCAGCCCTAAATGACCTGAAAAAAAGAATCTCATTGAGCACTCATCCTTTTTTTCTTTAAGGGCCTTTGCATCCAAACTTTAATGTTGCATTTCGATTGCGAACCTTTCTCTTGCTTTGCACGGGGTAGGATTAAATCACTTGAAAAACTAATAGACGATAGCAACAAAAATAGAAGTTCAGTCTCTTTATTCATCTTTTGACAACCCAAACTGATGATCTTTGGGTGTAAAAACAATGCATGAAATCGGAGAGTTAAAAAAAGTGATGCTAGGGTTTCTCCATAAAACTTTCAAAAGCGTTTCGCAGTCACTCAAATGCAGCTGCTGAGTACCCAATACTGCAATGTCCCAGTTGTCTGCAAAAAAAAAGCCATTACATGCCTCTCTTGTACAGCATAAACAACTGCTGTAGCTAAAACATACACAAGTTTGAGAGGTCAAACACAATTTTCATTCATTAAACAGCTTGGTAAGACATTTAATAACATAATGACAAATATATGAAAAGTTACATTTTTATCATATTTAGCAGCTGCAGTGAGAGGCTCATCTCTCTGCAGCTGCAGGACTGAGAGGTTCAGGAGGTCCTTTGTCCCCACAGCCATAAGGCTTTTTAACAGTTACTGCTGACTTTGATGTTTTTCTCAAATGTATTTATTTATGTATTCATTATTCTTATTAGTATTGCTGTTATTGTTTTAATATACAATCATTGTAAATATTTATTTTTTTCAATTTTGAGTTACTTGACTAATTTTGAATTCCCCCCACTGGGAGATCAATAAAGTATTTTTCTATTCTATTCTATTCTATTCTATTTATGTAATGTATCCATTAATGAGTGTCATGTATAAAGATGCTGTTTGTGTTTGCTTTACTATTTCCGAATGATAGGAACGCTTTATAGAATATTAACACGAACAGAATGCAGCGATCTTCAAATAACCAAAACCCTAAATTTAGCTGAATACATATAATTTTCAAAACTGAAAATCTATGCTAATTTGCACTTTGGGCAAGCAATAGGTTACCATCATGTTCCATCACCGCCTTTTGTAAAAGCATTCTCCAAGCATTCAGGAAAAAAGGAGAAACAGCATACTTGTAAGATTTAAGATGCACACACTCTGTGGCCGTCTTTGTTGTACAAACCCCAATTCCAATAAAGTTAAGACATTGTGTAAATTAAAAAAAAACAGAATACAACAATTTGCACATACCTTTTTACCTATATTCAATTAAAAACACTACAAAGACGCAATATTTGATGTTCAAACTGATAAACTTTTTTTTTTTTTTTTTTTTAAAGAAATATTTACTCAATTTGAATTTGATGACTGCTACACATTCCAGAAAAAAGCTGGTACAGGGGCGACAAAAGACTGGCAAAGTTGAGGAATGTTTAAAAAAACCCACAAAAAAACATCTGTTTGGAACATTCCACAAGTGAACAGGTTAATTGGAAACAAGTTAACATCATGATTGGATATGAGAGGAGCATCCCAAATGGGGATGGGGCGTGGTTCACCACTGCGTGGGCAAATAGTCCAACAGTTTGTCAACGTACAATTGCAGGGAAATTAGGGATCTTGAGTTTGATCAGTTTATCCAGATTTTTACAAATAAATACGAAATGTCACCTAACTTTTGACAAATGGTCCGCCAGTTTTTGTTGCCCGTGTTCATACATTTTTCTTGCTGACATTTAACCTCATGGCTAATCATCTCATTTTCAGTATTTTATGTTTTTTAAATATATTTCAATTGTCGCATGTTCTTATTTTCAGTCTCCCAAATCATTTAACATGTGTAGTCATCACAAATAAAGAGATATACTGTTATTGACCGTACCCGTTTTAAAAAATGCAAATACAATTAGAGTACTGAGGTGCATGTTACATTTCATGTAATTCTGGCACCAGATGTTGTCGGATTTTCCTTTATTTTTTTGTAATCCCGTAAAATCTCTCAAGGTTAGGCATCCTGCCAGAGCTAATTGCACGAAAAAGAACATAAAATCCAAATCAATCTTCATCATCACTGAAACTCAATGGACAAAACTAAAACCTCATAACTCTCAGTGCTAAAATGCCTCTCTGGATTCTCTCCAGATGTGAGCCATCTGTTGTGTTCAGTCACTGAGGTGAGACTAGTCGTGTCTATCCAGACAGTGACATCACCCTGAGTACAGACGGCTAAAATCCAGCAGTCGGCCTGTTCATTAATAACTCCACTGATCCAAGCCTTTCAGGCAGCCCCACTAAGGTATCCCGCCGGTGCACTTCATCAACATTATAAGTGTTTTTTGCCACAGGGAGCCTAATGTGGCCAAGAGACCCGAAACAGCAAGGCTGTACTGTATCCCAGCTCCCCTATATGCCCCTTTCCTCTCTACTTTCCTGTGAGGTTTCAAATTTTATGATCGGGCATGACATAAGGTCATGGTTAAAGCTGTATCTAAAGTGTGAAAATCTGACCTGTTTGAACCAGGTTGCAGAATAAAAGGTTCCCCAAAAAACTCTGAGAAAATATATCAGCTCCCTGGCTTTACTACAGACACGTTTAGCTGGATTTTTTCTACATATGCCACATATATCTGACTTCTGACTTATTATAATATTTTACAGCTAAATTACTTGAGGTTTTCTCATAAAAAAAAAACAAAAAAAACATTTAGCTGCAGATAGCACAAATTAAAATGGTTTTGGATAACAACCTTATATGCTTCAACTCTGATTGAGCATTTTCCATTGCCACAGATGAACCGCTATAGGACATGGCATTATTATACTGCATCTACTGATGTGTATCGTCACTTTTTGTCAAGGTAGACCCAACAGCAGAATATTCGTCTACTGCTAACTTTGTGGAGACTGGGTATAATTTCCTCAGCCATTTTGTAAGTATACCAACAGACATACATGCTTCTTGTATAAACATCAGCTCCCTAAACATGTTTTGCACCAGTGAACACCTATATCATCGCACCCACCATCAGGCCTACGCTTTCACGATGTTTCACTCAAAACATGCTGGACCCTCAAAGGCTCTGACTAATTTACTTTGATTTTATCGGACATTCTTCAGGCTGTTCATCCGCGATGGTGCAGTTTTGTGCCAAAAAATAAATCTATTTTTTTTTTTTGTTTTTTTTTTCTTGGATGATGTCCATTGGCATCGTGCAGTGTACCTCAGTGTCGGAGTTTCTGAAATGATGATTTTTCCCTGATAATTTATGTTGTGTCCGGTGTCTTGTAATGTTTGTGGCATCATTTCAGCCGAACGGACTCTTTTGCTCTCTTTCCACCGATTTATAGTTGGTCATTTTGTAACCCTGTCTGTATTTTCAGGCTAGTTAGAATGCAAAGCAGAAATAAATCAAAATTTCAGTACAACTCTGATGTATCAAAACCAGCAAAACCTTGCCACTGGGAGCGTTCTTACGCTTTCCATAAACATGATTATAGTTGGAGGCTACTTACAGATAGCACTGGCTGACTGCGGGTAGGATGCTGTATATTCTTTTTTCAAAACAAAATAACTTTATTGTAAGAACACACTTACCAACATTGCCTTGAATTCAACAGTATGTATAGTTATGGCACTTCTGCTCTGTTCAAGGATAAAGATGTTGGAGAACAAATGCAGATGCAAAGTTGACACACAACTATCCGTGACAAAAGAAAGCAATGATGTGTCAGACCCAGTCTGCTTCTCTTCACTTTAAGTCAGAGACAATCTGAGGCATGCTGCCAGTAATTGGGATCATGACAGCCTGGACAGGAAGAGAGCAGACAATAGAAAGAACTTGTGTCCGGGACCCAAACTGCCTCCCAGCCTGCGTCTCGTTCCCTTTCTGATCACCCTGGAAAAGGAGTGATGTCACCTAAGTACACAGTCCAGCACACACTCAAAGCCCATCACAGCAGCATCCCGTTAAAGAAAATTCCACTGTCACACCCCGTGCCCCGGACGACTATCATTTGCATTCCTGCCGAACACAAAGAAGTGAGCAGTGTGTGGGAGGATCCCGAGTGAGGCAGCTGTGATGGAAATGTCGAGAGGACAGCAGAAGGACTAGATGAGGCAGAGAGAGAGAGAGATAGGAAGAGAGAGGGGGAAAAGGAGGAGAAACATTTCCAATAAACCGTGTAAAGGAAGTTGTTGTAATAAACACTTGGCTGCTTAAGTGTCACAATGCTGTAAAGGTCACATTTGACAGAAGAGCTGTGATGCAAAGATAATCTATTGGCATGTCTTACAGTGAGGCCATCAAACTTAACTATCCACCGGTACTCCATGCCTCAAAAACAAGTCCGAAACATTTTCTTTGCTAATTAACCTTCACACAGATAGATTAATTACAGTAGGGCACTGCAGCTTATGCTGGTCAACCCTTAGCTGTGAGTGCACCAAAATGAAAAAGAAAGTTTAAATTCTCAATGAACCCCATCTCATGTTCAGGCTTGACTTGAAGCAAAAAAAAAAAAAAAAAAAGAAAGCCTGGCAAAGAGTTCTACAGTACTTCAAAAGCAGTCAAACTTGCAGATCTGTTTCTAGGACTCAGCCCTCGAGACCATATTTCGTTATCCTACTGATGTCCGAGGTAACCGTTCTTCTGAACGCTCTGTTTTCTGTTCGTCTTTCCTCACTTGGCTTTTAGCCCCACGTCTTTTCAGTGAGGAAAGGAAGATTTAGACAGACTTTCATTAAAGAGAAGAGATGGAAAATGTAGCAACAAGGGTTTGCAAAACTGGTTTGCAGGTGACTATTTTCAGTTGCCAGTATTATAGGTAACGTCATGATTTAGTACAGTTTACCGAAATGAACGTAATGAGGTAGAGTTTAGCAACTTTTCGCTCTTGGTATCCCCTGACAGTTGTGAGCCCCGTTTTTTTTGGGGTTTTTTTCAGTTTGACCAAAACCGGACATTTAAATTGCATGTTAGCTCGTTAGTCCGACCGAAATCAAACACAATAGAGCTTCTTAACACTGGGCTAACACACCCAGATAATGCGGTTTCCATTTCACTCAAATGGGCCTTGGAGTTCTGTGTAACCTCCAAAGTTTCCATCTTTTTGCATCTGTTAGCCAAACTTTGTCAGATTGGTTAAACCCACCAGAAATTATGACTGAAAATCAGCCCATTAGGCCCAATCCGGATTTCATACACGTATCATTACCTTATCTTTTTTCAGCCTCAAACATACATTACACTACTTTAGAAACTAGTGTCTTTATCTTTTGTGATGTGATAACATTCCCAGAGCAAATGTAACAGCTGATCTATTACTTCTTTGTAATCCCTCTAATTCCCCCTTACTTGTGAGATATCAATTCAGAAAAAAAAAGGATGCATGTGTCATCTGAGGTCTTGCTCCTACTTTGTTGGTCGTACAGAGCCAAGGCCTTATGAGAGGGTTCAGATAAATGACGAATGAGGACATCTGGAGAGCTTTAAGGGCGTGTCATCCGCAGAGAGAGAGGGTGCAGAAACACAGACTCAGAAGGCCAGATGGACAAAGAGTTAATGAGAGGATGATGGAGGAATAAAGAGATGGTAGGGGAGGAAAACTGAACAGGGACAAAGATGGGAACGCGCTTCAGCGTGATATCAACAAAAAAAGGTCAATGACCGCGTTTTGATCTGTCTAAAATGTTAACTGTTTCATATGCCCTGATTACTGCAAATTAGTATATAAGTTGCAAATTAGCCTAATTTCATATTACACTCGAAATCAGAGAAAAAAAAAGGTAATATTCAACACTGAAGATATGATGACTCAAACTACAAGATGCGCCGTGTATCATTTTAGGAAAGTTATTTCAAATGAAGGAAAACAATAATAAGGATCAGAATGAATGAAAAAGCTGTCCAATGGTCATGAAATGCATAAAATATGAATTGGAAAAGATTTTCAACTTGCCTTTATGCATGCAGCGATGAACAGTGTTCAGTGAATTTAGTGATTTAGTGGTTCCTTCTGGCTACTATAGAATTAACATTCAAATCAAATCAAATCAAACTTTATTTATAAAGCACTTTTCATACATTAAAATGTAGCACAAAGTGCTATACATGTTTAAAAGCAGCCCCCACCGAGGAAACACTGGGAATATGGAATAAGAACATAAAACTACAAAGGCTAAGAACATTAAATAAATAAATAGATAAAATAAAATAATAATAGGAAATAGCTAAAATTAACCCTGTCGTAAAAAGTAAAAATAATAAAAGGGCTAAAAATATAAATTGACTAAAATAATTAAATGAATGTATAAATAAGACATTAGTTAAAAGCCAAATTAAATAGGTGGGTCTTGAGCCTGTTTTTAAAAATATCAACACTCTCTGCGGCCCTAAGGCAGGCTATTCATCAGACGGGGGCTATAGTGCTGAAAAGATGCCTCACCGTAAGTTCGTGTTCTACTTTTGAAATGACATTCATATAAATGGAGTGTATTTTTTTTATAGAGGTCAAGGCGTTTAGACTTTTTTTTCCACTAGTGCAGTTGTGAAAGGATGACTTGATTGGGAAACTCATTTCCTCTGTTTAAAGATGCTGGAGACTGTTTGTCAGTTGGAGACTGAGTATCTTAGTAGGAGTTGGCTTCATTGCAACCACTAAAAAGAATGATACAAAATGAATGAAAAAGCTTACAAATAATGATGAAATGTGGATAGTATGAAGTGAAAAATGATTTTAACTTACATTTATGCATGCAGTCCAAGAAAGCCAGAAGATCTCTGCAAAAGCTGGTCAAGAAGCAATATGAAAAATGGATAAAGTAAACAAAGACCTTAAAGGTGCCATGGCATGAAAATAAATGGAGGCTTTTATATATTTTTATAGGCTTTAGTTGTCCCCTTATACTGTATCTGAGTTTTTTCCCCCAGAATTCTGCTGTTTAGGGTCTGCAGCTTTAAATGCAAATTAGGAGGAGAAAGGCGAGGCAAAGCGGAGGGTGGGGGTGTGGCCTTACTTACGCCCGTGGTACCATGCGCAAATGTTTTGTGAATCGCTATGGCACAGCAGCCCTATGCCGTAAAACTAGCGAAACCTGTTGATATGAGCTTACTTTGACAATATGGCGAACTAGTTACTGAACAACTCTCCTAACACAGTCAAACATCAAGCAAGTGCTACACAAGGCACAGCAAAAAAGGTGTGCGTGAAGGGGAAAGCAGGAGTGAGGATTTTGACATTCTCATCTGATTGCTCTGGTTTGCAAAGATGCACGTAGCGCGAGTCATTTCAATCAGGGGAAAGGCAGATATCGTGCGCGCCATAACACCAACAGCAGGACGGCTATCAAAACAACAAATAAGTATACAACACTCGCGTTATAGTAAATGAGTTGTCCACTCGCATACCTCATGCTATTTACCGTTACATTAGCGACAGTGACCGAGCTATTAGCTGCAGAGCTAACGACACAGACAGACTGACCGTTTTGACAGGAACCATGAATGAATCATTATCCTGATGAAATGCACTGAATTTGCGGATTCATTGTTCTTCAGGAAGCTTGAAGTCGGGGGTTTTGGTCTAAAATGAGCGAGCTAACCATCTCATGGGCATGCAAACACCTCCAACAGCCCAGTTGACAGAGATAAGAGCTTGCAGATGCTATTAGCTGCATAGCTAACGATACAAACCCTTTCTTGTGGTAACAAGCTATGTAACTATACTGTACATACAGAAAAGCAACACAATTATAGAGCGTTAAATTACTTACTCTCGGGAATGAGATCCTTCCCCAAGTAAGGGGGCGAATGGAGCAGGAGATTGACAGGCGGATCGGTGCGGCGTCTGCAGTGATGCTGGCTCTGCACCGGCCCGTCGTGGTGAAGAAGGAGCTGAGCCAGAAGGCGAAGCTCTCGATTTACCGGTCAATCTATGTTCCTACCCTCACCTATGGTCACGAGCTGTGGGTAGTGACCGAAAGAATGAGATCGCGAATACAAGCGGGCGAAATGAGTTTCCTCCGCAGGGTGTCTGGGTTCTCCTTTGGGCTCGGTATTGGCCCAAGTTCTGGAAACATTCGTCTGTGAAATATTTGGCGCACACATACACAAATCTCTTCGGTTCCGTCACTTTCCCAGAAAAAACAAAATCTGTCCACTGGCTCTTTAGAGGTTCTGATGCAGGAGCTCTAAACAGATTTTTTTACATCCATGTACAGCGCAATGAGCTGGCCAAAGAGCTGTGGGCGGGGAAAGGCAGTTTTGGCATAGCCATTTATGGGCTCTGGGGGGAAACAACCTCCACATCATAAGAGGCAGCTTTCCCGATCAGGCCATCTGCATGGTCACATTACCAAAGGCGGAGAATAATTTCCAGTGCATGGTTTAGGTCTATCGTCATTTTTAGCCACTGGGGGACCGCAGGCAGGTTAGAGGAACTCATATTAATGTTAAACAACCTTAAAAAGTGAAAATTTCATGCCATGGCTCCTTCAACTAGGGATGCAGCGATACCACTTTTTTTCAAACCGATACGATACCGATACTTGGATCTGAGTACTTGCAGACACCGAGAACCAATGCCAATACTTCTACCACAAAAAAAATGCAATGAATTGGAAGACAGGTTTCGGTCTCACTAGCCTAACCACACTGTTCCTGATTAGCTCGACATCTCCCCTAGCCGCCAATCCGCCAGAGGTGGCTCAGTGGTGGGCACAGAGCTGGACTCTCTGGTGACAGGGGCAGAGAGAAGGACCTTGGACAAACTGCTGTCCATACTGGACAACGCCCACCACCCTCTGCACAACACCTTCATCAGGCAGAGGAGTGTATTCAGTGGCAGACTGCTGTCTCAATCCTGCTCCACCAACAGACTGAAAATGTACACTGAGAGCTGTACAACAGTGATGGCACTTCTGAATTTCACTGATCACTTTATATTTCACTTTCATGTCACTTCACTGGTCACTTTATATTTTTATATTTTATATTCTTAAACAGTTTTTTAAATTCTTAGCTTGTTTTTAAAGTGTTTATTATTGTATAAACATTTTTACTGTTTTATTATGTCTGCTACTGGATGCTTGCATTTCCTTCGGGATCATTAAAGTATCTATCTGTCTATCTATCTATCTATCTATCTATCTATCTATCTATCTATCTATCTAAAAAAATACAACAAAAATGACACCCTCTGATCGCGGTCTTTATGCAATAAATTAGTTTCGGTTCATGGTATCGGTTAACTTTAACGAGTACGAGTATATTAGAATAGTATCGGCCCGATACCAGTATCGGTACATCCCTAACCTTAACATTTCATTTATTTAACTGACAAACTTTATTTTTACATGTTCGAATCCCGGCTGGGGCCTTTCTGTGTGGGGTTTGCAAGTTCTTCTGGGTACACCGGCTTCCTCCCACTGTCCGAAAACATGCACATCAGGTTGATTGGTGACTCTAAATTGTCCCCAGGGTGAGTGTGAGTGAGCATGGTTGTATGTCTAGTATGTCTCTGTGTGTCCCTGTGTGATGGACTGGTGACCCACCCAGGGTGTACCCTGCCTCTCGTCCAATGACAGCTGGGATAGGCAGCTGCTCCCCTGCGACCCTAAATTGGATTAAGTGGGTAAAGAAAATGGATGGATTATTCTTGTTAAACTATTTGCCAATTGAAGAAACGAACCCCCTCGACATCTTTACTTCTGAAAGACTTTACTTCTGAAACTGACATGTTTGTTCCTCCTTATTAATTCAATGGTTTTGTGAAAATAATTTTTTAAAAGTTCACGTATACATATTTGCAAATTACACAAGGAACTGAAAATCAGTTGACAAAATGAGTTCACGAAAAAAATAAAATAAAATCCTCTGAATCAGTGTTTCTCAATTTCGGTCCTCAAGTACCACTGCCCTGCATGTTTTCGATGTTTCCCTCCTACAGCACACCCTGATTCAAATGAATGGCTCCTGATCAGGCCACTGCACTGAGTTGATCATTTGAATCAGGTGTGCTGGAGGAGGGAAACATCGAAAACATGCAAGGCAGTGGTACTTGAGGACCGGAATTGAGAAACACTGCTCTAAATGCCATAAATTCTTTTGAACCAAGTTTATCGTAGGCACGTTCTGAATGTGAGCCCCCGTCCACCCCGTAGCGCGGGGAATCAAAAAGGGATATGGCCTAAATGTGGATGGCAAGCTAAAAGGGATAAAGAAAAGGGTCTTTTGAATGGGGAGTTCATGTTCAAACTCCTGCTTGATGGTTCTCTTGACAAGCCTAGAGTTATTTGCCGTTAATGTCGATGGGAACTGCGTTATCATCGGAACGCGTCGAGTCTCAAATTTCGCTTGCTAGCAAAACACGCGGCTGATGCAGCTGACCCACTCCCTCTCGCCAAAGGCAGACTACGCTGGGTGGTTTGCAGCAGAGATGCCTGGACGACCAGCGGTGAGTTTAGACACAGTTACAATGTGTTATTTCTTGAGAATGCTGAAGAATGTTCTGGGCAGCCTCTATGAGCCTATCCCAGCGGTCATCGGGCGAGAGGCAGGGTACACCCTGAACAGGTCGCCAGTCCATCACAGGGCCACACAGAGATGAACGAGACACCAATTAACCTGCATGTTTTTTGGACGGTGGGACGAAGCCGGAGTACCCGGAAAGAACCCACGCATACACGGGGAGAACATCAGTCTAGAAAAAGAACATGTCTGAACCAGCTACCCTACATACACACAAATACAAACCCCAGTTCGAAGCACAGAGAGGCCCACCAATTTACTGCAAATGTGTGTTTTCATGTTTTTTATGTAAGCTCTGTAACTTTGTCAGATACGTTCCTCTGCAACTCATTTACAATCGCCTTGACCGTACACAGATTTTCACCAATGGATGGACTTTTGTTTTTTTGGCCACGATGGAAATAACAATGTAGTCACATCCTTATAAGATGAGTGTACACACGACTTTTGGACTTTTTGGTTTTTTTTAAATACATCAGAGTGGTTGTGAAAGTATGACTAGATTAGGAAACTCATTTCCTCTGTTTAAAGATGCTGGAGAGTGTTTGTAAATCGAAGATTGAGATTGAGTATCTTAGTAGGACTTGGCTTGACTGCGGTGATGACAGACTTTCCTCCACTTCATTTGCTGACGCCCTCGCATTCAACAGAAGTTTGTCGTCCCTGCTGTTATGAGAACGCGTGTCGGACGTACTGGGTGGTTAAACAGAAAGCGGTGCTTATCTTCACTCAGAAAAAAAATGAGCTGCGGTTTATTTCCAATATACCGAATTCAGCTGAACTGGCCTTCAAATAAACAACTGGTGTGGTTAGGGTGCAATTTTTTCCAGGCCAACCAGGCAGCTCCAGTCAAGCACCAACATCATAAAGTATAGTTATCTTTAACTGAATGGGATGCTGGTGCTGCCTCTGGGAGGACGAACATTAAGAGATTAACCAGGTAGTGGTTGGACTCTTAGTAAAGTGGCACCTTCCTTTCTACTTATCAATTACTGTGAAAACAGGTCGACCCTGTGGAAGCTGGGTGAGATAGAAGTGCAAACACAGCTTTCGTGTTGCAAATAAGCCAATCAACAGAGCAATGTACATGCACACAGGTGGGAAAAATGCCAGGGAGCATTTGAGGCTTCGTGACGCGGCTCAGCTCCCTTGAAATCTGATTAAAGAGCAGCTTTTATAGGCCCCCACAGACTATTTTGAGATCAATGCTAATCCATCAGGAAGCCATCAAAGAGTATCTAGGGGCAGATCCACCCTGCTCACCTGACAGCTGGACAGATTAGTGTGTGCCTGTGTGTATAACTTCCCTTCTTCCTGTGAATTTCCTACTAAGTTACAATATAGACATTCTATTGTTGAGCTTCGGTCAGTGTTGTGTGTTAAGACGAACGGAACAACAGCCGCGTAGTTGCGTGAATTTAATAACAGAACTATTGCTCTGTAGCTCAACTTGCCTTATAACAGTTACTTCTGCAGCTTTGTTAGGGGGCAAAAAAAAAAGGAAAATGCAAATTACATCACAATAACCTTCCACAAACCTGTAAAAACGGGTGTGTTTGTAGTGTATAGACCATTATGTGAAAGCAGCCGGGGCCAAGTCGTTGCCGCTTGGTACATGTAATGGCTGCTGGTTGATGTGTGGCCCCAAGGCTTTGAAATCCACCACGTCTGTGCAAACAATGATCGCAACATCCTGCTTAAGTGTTTGCGATTTTACTTCAAAGTCCAAAGTGGTTTTGGGGTAATGATTATCAGCTGTACCAATTGAGGGCAGAAGACACACGCCTGCCCCGTCGCCTTGTGTTCACACACAGATGCACTTGTACACACCTCTCTTGGTTTTCTCCCTACAAGTGCAATCCTTTGTTCAGCAATAGCTGTTGTCAGCCTGTAAATTACAGCCTCTCTGATCTGTGCAGCCCTTCAATCTGAAGCTCCACGACTGATTCCTGTCTATAATCTTATATTGCTGCATGGCGAGATGACGTGCTTCCCCCATTATGCACTTGTGTACAGGGGACTATTTGTCCCGACGGAGCTGAGTAAAACAACAAGCCAGAGGAATGTTCTTGAAAGAATTGAGGAAAAAAATGGCTTTTTTGCACTGTCACCACCTCCAAATAGTTTCTATCTCTGTCTCTTATCAAACCAATGTGAACTCGATTGCAAAAGACTAACTAGAACAGAGCATAAATAAGAAAAAAAAAAAGCACAAGTAAAGAAACAAATATACAAATAGAGTTCATTGAGGCTGCAGGAGAAGATGAAGTTTGTGTCAAGAAACAAGAGCACAATATTTCCAGAAACAAGTACAGAACACTAAAGCCTATTAGCAAAGAGAACATTTGTTTCAATCTATCTTTAGTTGGACATTTTCTCAAAATTGGTTGCATTTCTGTGTCCACAAATACGTGTGGTGGTTTTTGGACCCTTTGAAGACTTTTCTGATCGGAAACTGCTGTTGAATACAAAAAGACAAAAGGCTTTTCAGTCTTTTCCCTTTTACTTGAACGGTGCACGCAGAACCTTTCCTACGAAATTTGTATTTTCGTGACTTTCTGTTTTGACCAGAAAGACGTGACTGTGTTACGAATCAGATCTGTGGAAAAGCAAAGCGACTTGCATTATTTGAAAAGTAAACAAGTTTGAAACCACTTCCCAGTTCTGACTGCCCAGCCAATTGGAGTTATCAGATGTGTTTAGATTCGGTAAGAGATGTAACCGAAAAAAGTCAATGTGTCACGATGAATCCAGAGTTCCTTTGTGGAGAATCCGGACTTTTACAGAAGGGCAACCATCGGTGCAGAGCTTTATCAATCAGGACATTGTGGTAAAAGAGTCACACAGAACGTATTCTTCACGAAAAAGGCAGATGACATTCTGCAGAGAATGTGCCAAAAGGCTTATGAATAACCATCAGACCACGAGAAGCTAAATCTGTTGATTTTATTAAATGGAGATTTAAGTATTTGCCCACAACACTCAACAGTGTGTGTGTGTTTGTGTGTGTGGTGCGGGGGTGGGGGTGGGGGGGCACACACTGATCATCACCTCATTCAAGGGCACATCATGGTTTTCATAGCCATGTGACACATCCTCATTAGTCCATGAGGATCCACTGGGTCCCTCTGCTACCGGCCAGCATACCAAACCAAGACGACGAGGAACAGAAGGATAACACAGACCCTTATTTTGAGGAGGCTTGCAGGAGAACCAGTGCTTTCCACACCTCTGTATTATACTGCAGACCAGTCGCCCACGCATTAGATGCATCAGCAAAGCTGAACCCAAAAGGTAGCATGAGGATGACCTCAAGTGCATTTGTAGTCCCAGATGGTCTTTGCTTATGGACACAGTAAACCATAGATTCCCCTTAAATGCCATCCCCACAGATATATATATATAATATATATATATCTATATATATGATGAAAGGAGCATCTTGCAGTGATGGAGACAAGACCCAAAGCAAACTGACAGGAAAACTGAATAGTGGCTTGAGGAGTTCTTTCTAAAAGTCTAGAAGGGACCAAGTCTGAACTAAATTCTCTCTGAATTCTTCTACTAATGGTATCTATTTATATATAAATAAATTATATAATATATAATATATGTGTGTACTCTCACAACACTCCAAAAACATTTTTGGCTTGTTTATTGTGGAGAGTTGTAAGCTGATGAGGAGAAATTAATTGAATCGATGTTAAAGGGATATGCCACCCCCAGGCCAAATTAAGTGTATCCCCGCATTCCCGAGACATTAATGAGTGTGTGGGAGCGTTTTCCTGGCGACCCAGGCATTGTCCGAATCTCACAGCACTGACCACTGCTTGGTTGCGCGTAATACATACATGCTAGCGTCGCCAGCATCGCCACTCGAAATATTTCGCCCAACGTGAATTAATTTACTTGATTTACCTTCTAATTACTGTGTGAGTGGTGTACTTTCACATCGAGTGCAAATGACTGTCTAAATCTACACGGAAGGTTTGGTTTGCTCATGTCGGTTTGGGAACTAGTTTCCAGTGCGGAAACCCCCCCCTCCCCCCTGGCTGCTTCACGCTGGTTTGTTTGAGGAAGTCGGGGGTGCGAATTCCCAATGACGTGGCGGGGAGTGTGCTTCGGCTGTGTTTTCCGCACTGGAAACTAGTTCCCAAACCGACATGAGCAAACCAAACTTCCGTGTAGATTTACACAGTCATTTGCACTCGATGGTGAAAGTACACCACTCACACAGTAATTAGAAGGTAAATCAAGTAAATTAATTCACGTTGGGCAAAATATTTCGATTGGCGACGCTGGCGACGCTAGCATGTATGTATTACGCGCAACCAAGCAGTGGTCAGTGCTGTGAGATTCGGACAATGCCTGGGTCGCCAGGAAAACGCTCCCACACACTTATTTATGTCTCGGGAATGCGGGGATACACTTAATTTGGCCTGGGGGTGGCATATTCCTTTAACATGAGTAAGAAACCGATGAATCACCATAAACAATTTAGATGTCAAAGTTCATAAAATAATGACAAAATAGCCTATAAAACACCTACAGACAGATGCAAACAACTAAAGACTCTATAATGCACAACTGTGGTAATAATGATAGAAGAAAGAAAATAAGATAAAATGGGATAATAAAAAAAAGGCAGAAATAGCATAAAGAAGTGATGAAATGGTGAGTGGAGTCAAAAACAAAGTGAATGCAGGTCAAAAGTGTGATCTAATATCCCATTACCATTATTTGGAGCTGACAGTGTATCATCAAACAAAAGATTTTCAGCCAGAGACTGGCAATAAAAACCTGATTTTGGCCATAAAAGGCCAGTAAATGTCCACATGAGATTTCTTTTTTTGTGCCCGGCAAATCGTGTTCCACTTTAACAGTGGGACTCCTGCTGAGGCCCAGGCTGAGATCAGAGACCCCCGACACAGGCAGGAAAAAAAACAAATAAACAAAAAGAAAACAGAGGTGGTGGACAAAGAGGGATGAAAAACTGGAAAGAAGAGGAGAAAATAAAAGCATAAAGACAAAGTCATGGGTGGATAAAAAGAGGGAAAGAATTCCAGAGATAGACTCGGAGAGCAAAAGGAGGAGGGAAAGGAGACATGTGGATTTGATTACAAGCTGATGATGTCATGCATGTATGTCAGGTAATCAGCCCCTAGGCTGTGTGTATCTCACGAGCATGTGTGTGTCAGACAGCGCGAAGCACACGGGGAAAGATCAGGCTTCATTTGCGATGGCTGCAATACAGGCAGCGGAAAACACTCTGAGGTGAGAGGGTGACAGTGTCTCTGACTTTGTCTGGTTCATCTGCAATGACGACAGTTCACCTGATCCTTAAAAACGTGTGTGAAAACAGAAACACATTCCCTCCTTCAAAAAAAAAAAAATACTGCTCTCTGGGATATCTCTCGCTTCCATCTGGTTTGGACATTAATGGTTTATCTGATTCATGCCTCATAACAGGTACCAGGTAGTGTTCACACACACACACACACACACACACACACACACAAATATTTACTTACATACAAATTTAAACATCAGTGTTTCCTGCTTACATTCACAAAACCTTAGTGTGTACCTATGACAGCTGTTACTGTAAATGTTCATCACTTTAGAGTGGACGTGGGTGTTCAGACCAAATAGATTCACTCGTAAATAAGTCAAAGTAAAGTGTCGGCAAAAGAGAAAGTTTGAAAAAAAAAAAGAAGATTTCTAAATTACACATTGTTATGGGAATATTAAGAGTTAATTTTATGATATATGTGCACATTTTTTTGTCCTGAGCTTTCCATCAGAAGACTGGACCAAAGGGGATGGTATAGAGTTAGTAAAGAAAGTTAAAAAAAATAAACCAAGTTGCATGGAGGACTGAAACTATTAGAATCCAAAATAAATACAAAAATATATGAATGGCTAAACGAGTAAGTTTATATGATGATAAATGCTTCTACAATAAATAACGAAATCTCAAAATAAAACAAATCATAACAAAAAGTTCAACAAAATGTTAATTATTAAAAGATATGTACCAATGAGCCATGCGTCACCAGCTGCTCCTTGTTCGAGACACATGTCCACCGAGCTGTTTTGTAAGATGAAGGAGTTGTGTGCACTATTAAGGATTGTGTAGTGGTAAGATTGCCACCTTTCATGTGGGTGACCTAGATTCAAATCCCCTGCATGAAAGGTACTACCTCCAGTAGAGGTCCTTTAGCAAGACCCCCTTACTCTACCTGCCTACACTGGTAAGGGATCAAAGCGTCTGCAGAAAATACATAAACATACTGGGAGTTGCAAATGAGTTGGACATTCATGGAGGGGGAAGGTGCTTTCATTAGTCCATTGCTCCGATGTTGTTGGGAAGACCAGCAATAGAATGAAATCTACTTTTTACTGCGACTTGTTCTTCAGTTGTATGTGGAAACTTGATGTATCGTGTGGACGATAATCCGTTACGCTGTGGAAGAGAGCCAGAATCCAATTGGAAACTTTGCTGTCCACTGTATGGCGGGCATTGAGCCACAAGGGGCTACACGGAAGCCCTGAAGCATTTTTTTTGTGACGCAGTAATAGAATCTGTTGAAACATAGCTTTTAATGCCTGGTCGCAGTGTAAGGGGCAGTTTGATCAATCTTGGAATGTTGGCTGCCTCTAACAGCAGAGAGAAATTTTCCATCAAAGCTAATTTTTCACCATTAGCACATGTTTGGAATTTCCTGACATTCTACCCCCTCAGAATATGTTGAAAGACCGGGCCTTTGGGTTTAACAACTGCATCCCCAAAGAGCCCACGTTCCTCATTCAAACCCAAATCCCAAACCTCCACATTCTTCTGTGCATCGTCAGAGCTATAGTCATTCCTTAGCGGTTACACAATGCATCTTCAATCTTCCCCACTATTTGTCATTTGGCAGAGGTTTGTCACAGCAAACATGTTTATGTGGCCTGCTCTTGTTGTTTGATCCCCAACATCTGTTTCAAGTGTACAGTACTCAGAGATCCAAATGTGTCCAGATCCAGAAATAGAATCCAATTTTGGATGACCGAGCTGTTTGTTCCAAGAACAAACAGTTTTGTTGCAGGGAAATGGGAAAGAACACAAAACTAGAGTATGTCATAGTTTAGTGCTGGAGCTCCAGTCGACATTTGTTGGACTCCAAGTCTGCAGACTGTGCAACAATGGTTTTTTAATTCCTGAAATCAATCCTGCGGTACGCAAGTGAGCGCTACAGTGTCCCGGTTCCCACAGCCTCATGGCAAGTCATAAAATGGTGCTTTAAAGATTTAAGAGTTGTTTTGGGGAAAGTCTTTCTAAGTAATCAATTTGTCATAATTTCAAGCAGACTGGAGAAAGGACAGCAAGGGACAGTGTTGAGACTCAGGTCTCCACCAGAATTCAACCATGTCATTCTGGTTATGCTCCCAACCTCTGGGCTCTGATTCGCTCGCCTTAACCTGTCATCAACATATGTGACAATTGGCATACTGCAGTTGAAGAAAAGTCTACAACACTACTCTGTTTTCTGCTACAAAGAACAAGTCGAAGACTAAAAACGAAATAAACTTTTGAGTGTTTACACAGGCAGCTATCATGCTATCTTTGGCTTCTACATGCACAGGATGGCTATCCAAACTTTTTTTCCACACAGCCTCATTCATTATCCTCCAGCAACTGTCTCCACCAATAGGTCAAAAAACATTATGATTGACTCCAATTTCTTACACAAGCCACTGGGCCAATTTTTTGGACCTTACCTCCTGTGAAATTTGTGGGTTTAGTCTGGCATCTACCACGACTCGGGGACAATGCTATGTCTGCCATTAACGGACAGACATTAGGTCAGAGTGTGATGCATGCAGTCGATTCATCAGAACCCACAAAATGGCATTTTTCTTGGAGCACGCTGCTTGGCAAAGATCGGACATTTCGATTTTACAGTTTTGGTCTTCAGGTTGGTGAGGGCGGGGATCTTAGCTGACTAAGTTTAAACACACCAGTCGTGTTTCCTATCATCATAGCAAGTTTACCAGTTACAGTTAGATAGTTACAGTTTACTCCTACCGTTGCCACCAATCGCAACAGTCTCTGATCCAATCCAGCACTGTCCAGAGGAAAACCAACAGACAACATGCTGACCTTTTGCCGTTGTGTTCATTTTTGCTACATCCCATGCTTCTGTTTTTACATCACAGCCTTGCTTTAGATTTGCTTTGAATGAATCCAGCTAATGTGTTTCCCTCAACTTGGGTGGAAAAGCTCATAATATTTAGCAACAGTTACCTCAGCTATTGTGAAGTCATGACATATTTAATTCAGCAGGCAGGAGACAGAACTCTTGCCCTCATTATTCACTGCTGGAATTACTTATAACCTCGACATACTGCCTGAAGCGTGTTCTGACAGGGTTGAGGGCTGAGTGTTTTTACAAACTTCTATATGTGACTAATTTGCTGTCTTACCGAATGTCACGTATTGTCACCTTACACCAGCCATAAGCTCCTGCTGTTTTACTTCCTCGTATATTCCTACATCATGCAGTGTCACACGTCCCATTGTTCGATAAACAGGGAATATTTTTCTCACAATAACAGAGGCAGTGACAGCTGAGCAATAGCCTGACTGACAGATCGCAACAAACTTTGCTCCTAGACGACAATAGGTGACTCATAGTGTTAACCTTTCAAATATGGATTTAGTCACCGGTTACGGTCAATGAGAGCAATCTGATAATTAAAGGACAGTGTGGCATTGTGGTGTGAACAATATGCCAGTGCTAAGGAGCAATATGTGTGGGCTTCAGCTATGATTACACTGTGGTGTGAAAATCCATTGTTTTGTTTGTGGACCCATGAGCTTAAATTGGCTTTAATAACCACAGATAAGAGTTGTGGAGGTGCTGGTAGAGCATGGAAAAGAGATGCTCTTCATTTTCAGTGTTCATGCTGTTACCAGTCTACCCATTCCAGTTCAGCATTACCCAAATAGAATAGAAAAACGTCAAATGAGAAATCTTAAGAGCCTCAAGCTGACATCGAGTAGTAGTAGTAGTAGTAGTAGTAGTGGTGGCATCACCCCAAACCATCCATCCATTTTCTATACAGAAGAACCAGAGCAGAACTCTTTTATTGGTGGTGAAATGTAACCTATTATAAAAAGAACACCCTACCTACAGTTAAACATTGCAGAGGTTCAATCATTTTGTGCTTTGCTTCCATTGGTAATGGAGGGACTAAACTGACCATAGAAAAAAATCAACTATGAAATCAGAGGACTGCCAAGTCATTATACAGCAAAGTGTGTTAGTGTCAGAAATGAGTGCTAAACTCTGCAATGAGGACCCTTGAAAATTCAGGGTTTTAATATACAAAGTTGACGATCAGTCGTGGGGCACATCTGGAGTGTCTGCAAATGTCTGTCTCTTGTAATTTGGTGTGCGCCCTGTTTTCCTTGCAGTGTGTTCCAGTGATATTCGTTTGCCCAGACATTGGTGACTCTGGCAGGCTTACCAGTGGGCCACTCACAGGTCCTTCACATTGGTTTGGTACATAAGAGCTCTGGAAGGAACTTGAAGACATAGCAGTGTAAGAGTGACAGAAGCTAACGGCATATATACGTGCAAGAAGCTTTTAAACATTTAGTAATTGTTGCCTAAGGCTCTGTATCCAAATGTTAGTGTCAACAACTGTGTCTGGGGTATTCTTCTTCTTTGCATGTTTTGTTTCACTATGTGAATTTTAATTATCATTTAGATAGATGAAAATTAAGCTAGATTGATCAATATATCTTATTGTTTGATACCTTTGGACATACCTAAATATGGATTATTATTATTTGCATTAAATTCAGAAGGTTATTTCAATTTTATAATATTCTTTTACTCTGAGTTCTAATGCTTTTTTGGTTCACTCAGAAGGTCTGCAAAGTTTCAAATTCCCAAATATATATATAACTCCTGTAGTCCAGGTTTTTTCTTCCTGAACTTGATGTTAACATGAGACACATTTGTATAGTAGCAATCCATTCTGTTCAATTCAGCTCAATTCATTTTATTTATAAAGTGCCAAATTACAACAAGCACCAACATCTCGAGGTACTTCAAGGTTTAATTACAACAACCTAAAAACTCTGTGGTATATAGTCAACAAAGACAGATTGATCAAATTCCAATATGGAAGTATTGATTATAATAGAAAATTAATAGAAACAATTTCATTGGTGAAGAAGCTAATTAAAATCACCATTACCAAGAGTTAAATGGCTCAACAGACCTTGGAGTCTTTGTCAGCCAGGCTACAGCGATGAAAAAAAAAAAAAAAAATTGGGATTGTTCTTATTCTCTTCCATCAATGATGAATAGTAAGCAGTTCTAGCTTTACAGAGGGGCTTTCTAATATGTTATTAGACAATCTTTCCAGACAAATGAAGACATTTCTAAATTAGATGAAGGTCATATTATTTCCAACTTTCCTGCATTCTGCTTTAAAGCACGCAGCTGTGAATTATACCAAGGAGCGCCTTGTACGTCAGCACAAGATCAAGGGTGTGATTAATAGAGTGAGTAGGTCTGTGAACACTTTGAGAAAATCCAATTGAATCTAATATAGAATTCAAGTTAATATGTCGGCTGTATTATCTTTTTCTTCCTCCTTGGCTCAATAAATGACTTAATTTGACAAGAACCAAAAGGAAAGACTGTAACTCAAACCTCTCATCTCTCTTCACCTACTGCCCTGCCTCTGGAGCAGTGACAAGTCAGGCAGATATTTCACACATTACATACGTCAAGAAAATACCTTTCCATGTTCTTTACCTCTCAACCTTTAGCTAAACATTTTCCCACTCAGACATGAGCACACCACACAGCCACACATGCAAGCAGGCAAGCAAGCAAGCACACCCCCTTCTTGTGAGCTGCTGCAATGCAAAGCCCCAAATAAGGGCATGCTGATGATGTAATGGTCCATAGCCAGGGAGCACATCCCTTATTGTTTGGACTGACTGCAGGAATGCCCGCATTACAGCTACTCAGAGTGAGAGGAAGAGTTGAGGGTCGGCTGTTGTACGGCAAGATAATGAGCATATAGCAGTAAAGCCTGGAAAAACCACAGGTAGGAACTCTGAACATAAAAAACTTTGTATTCAGGAGAAGAAGGAAAAAAAAAAAGAAACTTCCAAAACTTTTAAGGACAGCTGTTAATCTCTTGACAGGTTTGGACACAGCCGGGTAACATTATTTCATGCTGATGTGCTTGTGAATTTTGTCACACCGTAATGTCATTTTCAGCTTTCTCTCCAGCTTTAGAGCAAGATTGTTTTGTGTGGTTCCTGTTTGAAATGCTCAAGAAATCAACTCTTTGAAACAAACGAGATGCTTTTGTGAAATAGGAATGTTGGGGGGACCTTTACGAGCAGTTTGATGTAATATTCAAGGCGTTTCAAATTCATGTGGAAATCTTTGAACATTAGTTAATCAGAACTCAAACTAGCCGCCGTTTTTACAAGAGAAAAAGGTCGGACTCGGAAGCCTCAGTGGGGCAAACTTGGATAAAGATATCAACCCTTTACACTGTGAGGAGACTCACATTTAAGCAAATTGTTGTCTAGCAAGTTCTAGGACAGATTGTATAAAGTCACTGTTCAGGAGTTTGTCATAAGTTAGTTGTATTTTATGCGTAAATACAACTGGAAATGTGGATTTAAAAAAAAGAAAAGAAAAAAGAATAGGCCTATATTGTATTGCAGACGGCAAAAAAAAACAAAAAACAAAGATTAAAGCCCAAATTTAAGTTGACCGTTTAAACATTTCCAGCACCTTATGGTTGAGGGGGATTTAAATTTCTAAATGAACTGCAAAGACAGAAAACTGTATGTCATATATGTAAATGCTAGAATTACTATTTTACTTCTTTGTTACATCGCATCATGTACTGATGTGCTACAAAAAGCCAAAATGACATTGTGTGTGCTTTTGATAGAAGAGAAGAAAAGGTTTACATTGAAGGCAGTGTCACAGATTCAGAGATTTACAGCGAATGCAAATGTGGACACAATCTCAATAAGCACTAAGCACTTGGAAATACATTTAAGTCCAGCATTTTCACGGCACATAGGAAACATGAATTAGTACATTTCATGTAACTCGTGTGCTTACAAAAACTTTTCTGTTTAAAACTGCATCCGTGTTTTTAAGGAAAGAAAGAATTAGTTATGGTGCTTGAACACTAAACGAGACCGTCGTAATATTTCCATTGGGTGAATGCAGCATTGTGGAAAAGATAAAATGACTTATTTTATAACCTGAAAAGAGAGTATTTCAGGTTTGTTTTGTTGGCATGCCACTTCTTTATCCGTTCACCCACTACAAGATACTTAGCAAACATGGGAGCAATATATTTCACACATTTTGATTGCACTCTGGGGGCATATTACTCAGCAGGCAAGGACTTTAAATGCTGCCTTTGCACAGCATCAATCAGCGTCCTCCCCAACTCTGTCCTTCATGAGGACATTTAGCCCACTGTCCACAAGCCTCTGGTAGAGCTGGGAAAGGTCACAGGACAAATCCATCTGTACATAAATGACCTAATCACTTGTGGTGAGGAAATGGCGCGGCAGCCCCGACATATGGAACATGTAGAGCAGTTTGAGCGGCGGGTGAGCCACAGTTTCCAGCCTCGGGAGCCACTTAAAAAAAAAAAAAGGGGGGAAGCCCTTAGTAAAGTTGTAACGTATGCTGGAGTGACTGCTCCCAGCTTCCTAACTGGATGTTTCCTTTTCAAACGTTAATTATATTATCCTACATTTGAGGGAAAGCAGAAGTTATGCCGGCAACAAAGCCAGAAACAACCAAGAATCCACCAAAGCACTTCGTGCAAACCATTTTCGGTGATAGATTAATGACTCGCAGTGGTGGTCATGCATCCGTTTGGAAAGAGCCGGAAATGGCTACAGAGCGGGTGGTGAGGTGCATTGTGATAGTGAGAACCATGAAATGTTGCCAGTCTTATGTGTCAAAGTTACAATGTATGACTTCATGATGATTTACTTTCAAGATTTAGGGAACTCTGCATGAAAGAGCATGACAGCCACTCTGCATATCGTCTTCCCAGCTATAGAACATGCAAAGTCTGTTCTGAATTATATCTTACAGCAACAATGATCGCAGATGTGGATCTGCTTGCAAAATGCGTTCGACTGAGCGTTTCTATGATACGAAAAATGTTGAGAAACAAATTAAGTGGCCCAGAGAACACTGTCTATAACAAAGGGCTCGAGGGGATTCAGCGTCACTGTGGGCAGTTCACAGGATTAATACCCAGTTTTTGGGAATAAACCCAACATCAGCAGAGATCTCCAGTCCCACTTGGGAACAAAGTGCATTTCTCTTTCTATTTCGGCTGATGACATCACTAGAAAAACAGCAGGGACTGAGATAAGAGATAGAGTAAACAGTGATTACAGGCAACAGGCGAATTTGCAAGAGAGATGCCTCCCTGTTGTAAACAGTTTAGCTTTGCGACTCGGCCTTTCTACATACACTATTCACGCTGAAATTTTTATTTTTTTTAAATTCAACACCTTGGCTCACACTTGTGGGTCCTCGATTTACTTTCCATCTGTAACTCTGACAAACTCAATCAACAAAGCCGAGACAAAAATGAATGCGAGCGTCGGGAATGCTCACGGACCTTTAAGGTTTTGTTTACAGTGGCCCTCAATAAACGCCGGAATAGGAGCCACAACAAAACGAGCATTAAGACGATGTAGAAATATTTGGTTAAGAATAAACAGAATTCACACAAAATATTAACTTAATGAAAGTTTGCAATCACAAGCATTAAAGTAGGCCAAAAAAAAAAAAAAAAAAAAAAAAATCAACCATGTGACCATTTTTATTACAGAATGCACAACTGGCTTTAAAACCACATCACTGCGTGGGTTCTTTCATAGTGACGCCAGTTATTAATAGATCCTGTTTTGAATTAACAGACTGAATGTAAAGTGTAAATGTAAAACTAAGGACAAATGGCCTCTCAATCCACACCAATGAATTCTCATCGTTATTCATAATGATACTATTAATGTAATATTTCATGTCAGTGTTCTGTCTAATAATAACCCATAGATGAAGTTAAATATGCCTTCCTTGGCTGCTACTGATAAAAGCAGTGACACTCCACTGCTCAGAAGTGATCTCCACACCCTACTGTAGCGCACTTACATCATGGCCCACAGCCCCACGTGTGCGTGTGGAATTAGTGATCCCTGAGAGTTTGTGTGTGGTTGGGGTGGGGGGTGGGGGGATTTCTGTATAAACTCTGTGGGACTGTAATTGCATTTGGGAGCAGGGGGAATTCCTTTAAATGTATAAGAGAGAGGAGGGGAAAAAAAACAGAGGGGTTGGGGGGGGGTAGGTAGTGGTGGTTTTGGTAGGGGGGGGGGGGGGGGGGGGGGGGGGGGGGGGGGGGGGGGTAGTTGAGGAACCCCTTAATTAAAGGATTGTTTCATGCCAGTGGGCCATCTGTGTGGAAATGCCTGGCAGCTGCTTCCCCCCGGGGACGAAAGGCACTTTAACCTAAAGATGTGCACAGACGTTTTCACCCAGACTACACGCTGCAAAATCAGAGTCAGGTGACACGCACGCAGTACTTTATGCGCTACATTTCCAGAAATATCAAATGGAATTAGCTGCGGAATACACGTGTTATTTCCTGTTATTTGCCAGTCGGCCACTTGTTTATCACTTTTTTTCAAAAATCACAAGGGCCCCTTCGTTGCTTACATCTTGTATTGCACTGAAAACACTTACGTTTGTTTTTTGGTCATTCTCAACAATGCCCATTATTTATACTTTGACTTATTCTTGAGCAACGTTGTGCTTCCTCTCTGTATCAGAGGTCACTCTTTGCGCTTTACAAGAAGAGTAACCATCCTGCTCAGAAGCATCATTTTGTTTTCAAGCCACCTTGCGCGGCCAGATGAGCGTCTCACATGCATCAAGCTTTTGGTTGTGTGTTAGTTGTTCCGCCTCATTTCACAGACGACACAGCGGCTGAACCACCATGGAAACTTTCTAGAATTCAATGTTTGGTACTCAAGGACGGATATTTACAGTCATAACTTAGGTTTCTAAACCATATGAACATTTGTTGGCAAAAAGGGGGGAAAAAAAATAAATAACCACAGGTATTTCAGACTATGACCCTCTTTTATGATGTGTTAAATTTTCCATGACATAAAAACTTTAGTCCTCCTTAAAAATGCAGGGAAAATAACAGTGTTTATGAAGTGTCAGTGCTTGGAGAAGTGGGCCTTATGGGTAATGACAGTTTTGGGAGGGGGGGGTGCAGAGTTTCTTTCATAGGCCAATAAAGACAACGGGGGCGCTTAAGGTTTACCAGAGATTAGCATTTGTGTTGCCTCAGATTTAAGTGGAATCAGCTGCATAAAAAAAAAATGTATTGAAAACACAACTTCATTTAGAATTTCTCCTCTAATTTGTACTCTTTTGAAATGCAAAAAGCTCATTCTCAATCAAATTTATTGAGGCTCATGTTTGCCTCTCTCCTGTTTTCACAGGTTGAAGCTGCTGATTGATCAGGAAAAGGCCTACCAGGAACGAAAAGACCAAGAGAACAACAAAAAGATTGCGAGTCTAAAGGAAGAGCTGACAAAACTCAAGTCCTTTGCGTTGATGGTTGTGGACGAACAGCAGCGTCTCACCGAGCAGCTGAAGCAACAAACAGCGAAGGTCCACGAATTGAGCGTCAGTTCTGCACAAGCTCAGGAAGAGCTGAGCTCAGCTAATGCTCGTCTGCAGGAAGAGGAGCAAAAGGTCTTTCGCTTGGAGGCTGAGCTGTGTGACCAAGCCGGTCGATATCATCAGGAACAAGAGGCCATGACTGCCAAACTGACCAGTGAGGATGCCCAAAACAGGCACCTGCGCCAGAAGCTGTCGGCGCTCAGCAGGCAACTCGATGAGCTGGAGGAGACCAACAAGACCCTGCGCCGAGCCGATGAAGAGCTCCAGGAGCTGAGGGACAAAATGAGCCGCGGCGAGTGTGGAAATTCCAGCCTCATGTCGGAGCTGGAAGAGCTACGGAAACGGGTACTTGAAATGGAGGGAAAGGATGAAGAGTTGATCAGAATGGAGGACCACTGCAGGGACCTCAACAAAAAACTGGAGAAAGAGGCCAACCAAAGTAGGTGCTTGAAAGCTGAAGTTGATAAACTGAACCACAGAATTATGGAATTAGAAAAGCTAGAAGATGCGTTCAGCAAGAGCAAACAAGAGTGCAGCTCACTCAAGAGTAACATGGAGAAGGAGAGGATGGTGTCAAAGGTCCTGAGCAGCGAGCTGGAGGTCTTGAAAGTCAGGGTCAAAGAACTGGAGGCTGCCGAAAGCCAATTGGGAAAGACGGAGATGACACTGAAAGAAGATCTGACCAAGCTGAAGACTCTGACCGTCATGCTGGTGGATGAGAGGAAGGCCATGGCAGAAAAGCTCAAGCAAATGGAGAACAAGGTGCAAAATAGTTCCGGCAAACTTCAAGCCGAA
Organism: Odontesthes bonariensis; assembly: GCF_027942865.1. Lineage (NCBI taxonomy): Eukaryota > Metazoa > Chordata > Actinopteri > Atheriniformes > Atherinopsidae > Odontesthes > Odontesthes bonariensis. Next base: position 12,366,005 of record NC_134516.1, on the reverse strand, counting down.
CAAGACAAAGTGACATCGGTCACAGAGAAGCTAATAGAGGAGAGCAAGAAAGCACTGAGGTCAAAGGCAGAGCTGGAGGATAGAATGTGCAGTGCCACAAAGGAAAGGGATGACTTAAGGGCTAAGCTGAGAGCTGAGCAGGAGAGGAGTAACGACTTAGAGTCCAAGATCAATATGATGAAGAAAAGGCTGCAGTCACTTGAGACAATCGAGAGAGAATACCTTCGAAACAAAGCTAAAGAGGAGCACATTAAAACACCTCTTGCCAACCGCTTCCAGCAGGAAGACAACAAAGTAAAGGATTTGACACAGGAGGTCGAACGTCTCCGACGCAAATTAAAGGACATGAAAGTGGCAGAAGGGGATTTATTGAAAACAGAGGAGTTAGAATCACTGGAGAAAAGATTCACCAACGAACAAGAGAAAGCTAAAGCCTTGATGGAGGAGCTGGAAATATCAAGAAGAGAGCTTTCAAAGTACCAGCTGGCTGAAAAGAAAGAGTGCAACCAAGAGCACGTTCTATATAAAAGACTGAAGGAGGAGGAAGCCAAGTCAAGTCATTTGACCAGAGAGGTGGCAGCTCTGAAGGAGAAGATTCACGAGTACATGGGAACGGAGGATTCAATTTGCCGCATGAAAACCGACCACTCCACACTGCAACGAAAGCTAACCCAGCAGGAGGTCAGAAACAAAGAACTGGCCAGAGAAATGGAGACGCTCACTCGAGAGCTCGAAAGATACAGACGATTTAGCAAAAGCCTTCGCCCAGGCATGAACGGCAGGCGCTTTTCGGACCTGCACGTGTCCTCCAAGGAGGTTCAGACTGAACCAGTGGAGCTCCTGTCCCACAACGGCAAGACGGCAGCCCCCCTCGAATGCGCCGTGGTGAACGGGAAGCTGTACGACGAGAGCGAGGCTGAAGAGAATGCGAATTACAGCAACGAGCTTCAGCTCGCCAAATGCAGCCCGTCACTCATCAACAGTGTGAATAACCTCAACAACAACTTGCGACGGGCACGTGGGCCGTTCCTCAAAAACAAAGACGCCCCGCATCCGGTGAACGGCAAAATGCAGCTGCGGCAGAATGGCAACCACGTCCAGCCCGGAGACGTTGTGTTGACCCACAGTCCCGGGCAGCCTCTGCACATTAAAGTGACTCCTGACCACGGACACAACACGGCAACGCTAGAGATCACCAGTCCGACCACAGAAAGCACCCAGTCATTTACCAGCACTGCCGTCATACCCACAAGTGGAGGTCCACCCAAGCAGAGAATTACCATCATCCAGAATGCTTCCATATCCCCAACAGCTAAATCCATTTCCCCAACAGCTAAATCCAAGTGTTCCTCCGTGTCAGATGAGCCGTGCTCACCAGACGGGGCCCTCTCCCCTTTCACCATGGCTTCTTACTCCCGAGCAATGACCCCAGACTCTTGTGGCTCTGTAACACCAGACCGAGCCATGTCACCTATTCAAATTGTATCAGTGATGACCGGCACCCCTGAACGCTCCATTTCCGCAGAGCCGGTGGAGGTCGTCGGGGGCCACGCCGTCTTCCGCGTGACCCCGGAAAGGCAGAGCAGCTGGCAGGTCCAGAGGTCCAACAGCTCGGGGCCAAACGTCATCACCACGGAGGATAACAAAATCCACATCCACTTAGGGAGCCCGTTCATTCAAAGCATCAGCACTCCGTCACAAACACTCAGCCCGTGCAGCACACCTGGACTCCAGGAGCAAAGGACTCAGGTGGTTGCAAACTGCAGCACTCCTGCACCCAAAGGCAACAGCAAAATCACAAGTAGCATCACGATTAAGCCCACCTCCACCCCAATCCAAAGACCATCACAAATGACAGTAAGTAATGCCTATGACTGACCCGATAACAACCCCCCCCCCCAAAAAAAAACCCACCTCCATCCCATCCTCTGTTCTGAATCCTGCCCATGAGATCCAAGACCTTTAGTCCCAACTCCACACTGTGGTTCATGTCTGTTTTACTTCATTTACGAGCTTAAAACGATTGAATGTTTTACTTTTTATGTTGGTTGGTTTGCTTGGTGCCGTGTGATACGTTTAGAAACTGTCTGCATGAAAAAAAGAAAAAAAAAGAGCACTTGAATTGTTGATTTTAATCTTGACATAACACCACATTCTAACTTATGTGCACTTACTGTATTGTACTCAGTGGCACAATGTAGTGCCATGTAGTCAGACTATTCAGACTGATGTACCATACCAGTTTTATACTTCATATACCACGTACTGCATTACAATTAAGTTGTTTAATTTTCAGATAATTAAAGTGTGCAAAAAAAAAAGTGTTATGTTCTAGTTTTGTCATCCATGCTTGCCAATTTCATTTATTCACTAAATCTAGCATGTTTGGAATGTGTCACATTAAAAAAAAAAAAATCTGAAAGGAAAAACTCCATTAGATTGAAATCAACTGTTTGTCTTTTTGCTGCATGTGTCATAGCTTTTTTCCCTTTTTACATGATTTCAATCCAATGCGTATTCAAAAGGATCACGAATCCCTTTTTCAGGTTCGAGCATAAAGACATAAAGTCTTTAAGCTACACTCAGATGAAAGAGTTTTTGTTTTGTGCTCATACCTACAGAGGAAAAAAAAGAAAGAAAGAAAAAAAAAAGTCTGGGATTCTCACATGTGTTTGCTTGCTTGACCTAAAATCATAGGTTGATGTCATAGTTTCTTCCTACATCCAGAGCACAGAAACCCAGTGACCGAAAATTAAAAGCAATGTGATGTGAACTTGGAGTTTGTCGTAAGATTACTAAATGGAAACTTGGCTTCAAACCTTTAAACCATTGAGTGGCGGATCATAAAGCTTGTGCTTTCACTTAAAACAAAGCACAGCACTTGCAGACGCAATATTAATGGAACAAAGCTCCACACAAACTGATAAGGTGCAACTTTATTTCTCATCAGCCATAAAGATTACACTTATCTGTAGCTCAGAGACACTGACATTACACAAATGTGTTTTTTATTTTGTCAGAAATCAAAGCCCGGGTTGCCTTACAATCAAATCTTTTAGTGCTGGAAAATCTGCTTTTTTGGACTTATGAACCTTGAAACTCAATAACGCACCCCCAGAAACCTACTGTAAACACTGAAAAGTCCCACCTCAGAAAACTTGATACGATGTTTGGGTCTCAGACACACCGACGGATTTGTTGATAGTTTGACCGAACTGTTCTTATTGCAAAAGTCTTACGGAGCTTTGTTGTTCATTGAAAAGTAACTCAAACCCTCTGTTTGACTTAGCTCCATCCCATGAATCGTGTCTCGCGAAATGAGTCATCTACGCGACTTACAGACGTTCGTCCATGTGTGTGTGTGTGTGTGCGTTCCTCTGAATGGGGTTTAAGTGTTTGCAGTGGAAATGTTTCCCAAATCCATGCGGTTCATTTAAAACAAAGGGCACCAAAGGTCAGAGCAAGACAAAGAGGGAACGGAGACTGAAGAACAAGAATGAACGCATGTGGGAGTGGAAGAGAGAGTGGAAAGGTATTTGTCCGTCGGAGCACACTAATCCGTGTCTCAATACAAATAACGTAAAGGAACATCTCGGACGAGAGAAGAAATGCCACTTTGAAAGAGCTTTTCATGCTCAATTCTCTATATTTGTATGGAAATAAGAATCTTAAGTCATAAAAACGAGAAAAGCAGCTTATCAAAACCACCACGCGGTAAATGCGTTTTATGACATCTACACGTGGCCCTTTTGCGAATACAGATACATGAACATATATAACAGATTAATGAAAGAGTAGATGGAAAACATGCAGCCAGGGCCGGCCCAAGCCTTTATGGGGCCTTAAGCAGAATTTCATTTGGGGCCCCCCTACCATCACCTCAGCTCCAGATGCCTCATTATTCCATAGGCTACACTGTTATGTGTGTAACGGACCCACAATCATTAGCATTATTTGTAATCATCTTACATTATACAGGTGTCATTCTTGTTTTTAACCTTAAAGGGATAGCAAACTCATAAATATGGTTTAATTAACTTCTACATAAAGAGTGATGTATAAGTATGGCTCATTAATTTAACTATTTGAAAGTAACATCAGCAGGCTGGAGACTGCATTTATAGTAAACACGTTAAATAGTTTAATTTCTTTCAGATGTGCAATGGTGTGCAAAATGTTCAAAATACAAATACAAAATAGAGTCAAATGACATTCACACTATCTTACAAAAAAATAAAGTTGTAATCAAAATTAAATTCAAAATTGCTCTCGGGGGCCCCCTGGTGGCGTGGGGGCCCTAAGCGACCGCATAGTTGGCATATGCCTTGGGCCGGCTCAGCATGCAGCTAAGTATGGTAAATATTTGGGGATTGTGTGTTGCGCACATTTGCAGGGTGGAGAAGAAGCAGCAGCCACACACGAGAATAGAAAAGATTTTTTTCCGGATCCTTATACCTCCAACGTCCAACTGCACTAAAAATGGCCAAACACATATTGTGGGAGGTTGGTCAGAGGTACAAATGCGAAACCCAGCTCGAACCCACTAGCTACGGTAAAGGAGATGATTAAATGAAGCATTACATCGAGCGGGCGAGAAGAGATGCAGCTGTGGAAACCAGATCCAAAACCGTCTGGGTGCGATGAAGTGATGCACAGGCTAAACAAGATGCTATTCATTAGAGCGCCGCTTGAGAAAGCATCCAGCAGCTGGAACTGCTGTCTGCGACCTCAATTACCCCCTGACTCACTTAAAGACTGATCTGATTCATAAAGTGAACTCATCTGGTTCAGACGAGGAAGAGAAATCTGAGCACTGTGTCCCTGCCAGACTGATGAAATGAGTATGATGCGGCTTTCTTGAAGGTTGAGCCAACAGCGGTGCTTATTTCTATTGCTAAGGCCATTGCAATCACACTATGACAAAAAACAAAAACAAAAAAAAACGTTAGTGTTATTAATAACACCAAACATACCGTGTTCATTTGAAAAAAAAAAACAACACATCTACTGAGGTGAATCCCACTGCGGCCAGGAAAGTCTTATCACCATACTGGTAACCAAAGTGACTAGTTGTATATCACACTGCAGGCAAGAGCAGATATATTCTCATTTTAGCCCAAGACGCCTATAACCCGCAGACGAAATTGCTCACCTTGACCGACAGGCTCAATAAAACTGAAGAAGAATAAATAGTGGCTTTGTGAAAACAAAAGGCTTTCATACTGCGTGAGTGTAAGACGGTGTCAGAGGAGCCTCTCTCCCACCGCAAGACAAGCACCAAAACAAAGCCCGTGTTTGGTTGCTAGGGCAACAGCTGTGCCGGTATTGCAGAGCAAGGGGCAGAGGAAGTACTCCTGCTGCACCGCTGATATATGAGAGAACAAAGCTCACATTAAAGTCTCTCTCGGTGTAAAATCAACATTGCTCCCATGACGTAGAGCCATTCGGATTTTCTGGCCCATTAGCTGCGATGAGTCTCTGCTTGTTCTGTAATTTATACCCCGTATGAATTTTGAAGGATGTACTCCACTGCTGATTTTTATTTTTTTTAAAATTTTTTTTTAATAAATTCTCTGAACTTCACGGTACACACGATCACATATAATTGCTTTCAAAAGGGAGAGGTTTCAGTGGACTGCTTGGGAATATTTTCAGCTGCGTGATGAAACTCGTGGAAATACTGAGGAGTTTCAGTTTCACTCGGCTGCAGAATTCAGACCAGATCGATGACAAATTCTGTCAAGGAGAATTAACTCCCTTGCCGAAAACTGAAAAGACACCTCAGATACATTCAGATGGGCTATTTGAGGTGGTAGGGGGAAACTAGTCAGCACTATTTGCAAAGGCACTAACCTTGTGTAGAACTGTGCGTATAGAGGGAAAAGGAAGAAGCTATGACAGTGTGATTAAGAAGAAATTATGTTTTTTTGGCCAATTGCCTGCTGACTGTTGTCATGCAGTAATTTAAAGTAAACTACTGTATGAGTTTAAATGGAGCACAAAACTGCATTTGATAGCAGACAGCATCGCTGGTTACACAAAAATAATTGTTAAGTGAGCAATCATCCCAAAGGCTGATGAATGCATCAGCTGTTTATGTAAAAGTCAATGCATCCTTGTCATGATCCATTGGCAAGAATCAAATCAAGCATGCCATTACCGAACGAGGAATACATGTGGTAAGTTTGTGGCAGGGGTTTTCACATAACTTTGCAAACATCTCATCAGAGTTACTGTAAACAGGATATGGCTTTGACTACAAGGGGCCATCCCAAAGTGGTGCACCTCAGCATCCATCATGCAAACACGCCGATTAAAAAGTGATTGCACTGTAAGTTATTGAAGAAAATGAGGAAAAAGCGACGTTGCTCAGGGTTTGTGCTGCAGAAGCAGTCAAACACTGGTTTCTAAGCAAAGCAGTCAGTCACACTGGTGTTGATGATTGGATGACTTGGGACAATATGAGGGACAACACAAATCTTTTTTTTCCACTCCCAAAGATGGCTAAACTTCAGTTTGGAGTCTTCTATGTCATGAAGAATAACTTCAAATAAAGACCATGCAATATGATAACACTGGCAACTTAATGAAGGTTTAATTAATTCTAAAATGTGATTTTTCTTTGAAATTTGAGCATTTACACTGCGACTACCACGTCAGATACTTCCTTTTTACTAGAAACACGGGAAATTGAATATTTGGCTAAATATTATCATAACATAACTACTAAATTAAGCAGTAACACTATTTTAGTTACACTGTGAGAGGAGCAGTGAGGAAGAAAAGGTTTATTGGCATAAAATAATATTTGATGCCATCTAGTGGTCATTACGCGCACTGCAATAGATCTCAAATGAACAACTTGAGTTTGCAAGCAAACCTTTTGGTCAAAAACGCAAACCTTTTGTGAATGTTTCTCTGCTGCCTGTTCCCCTACAACCCCACTTCTTCATCATTTTCTTCACATTCTCTAAAGTCTCTCTTTGAGTCTTAAAACTGCCGCATTCTTCTCAAACCTTCTCACTATTCACC